>NW_028225560.1:0-298287 GCF_052327205.1 Somniosus microcephalus
CAATGATCTTTACCTCATCATGCCGATTGGATCGAAAATTTGACAAATTACTTCTTCAACTTTACCTCTAATGGTATGTTGATTGAGAACAGTGCTCAGTGTGTTATCATTTCCAGCTTAATTGTCTCCTGAATGTGAAACTCGAAACTGAAACTGTTAAACAAAACCAACCACCACTGTTTTGCTTACCAGGGGTAGTGGTGCCAGAACATGAGAAGTGTTTGATGTCATAATCTCCATGGGCCCTATTCCCAACATAGGCCTGTTGACCAACAGAGAAAGAACCAACAAAACCCAACCTGTCTGGTTGATCTCAACTCTACCTTGTCACCATATTCCTCAGTCACCTCCTCTGGAATCCACTGATACGACATGCTTCAGTGGCATCTCCATGGTAAATTGATCTCAGTGTCTCTAACACCTAGAGCTAGAAATTCTAGTCGGGCTATTGAGCTACTGGAACTGGGCTGGGGCAGACCTTCCCGACAACCAGTCTGCACTAGAACTGACACCATCCCCAATCCCGGGGTCAGGGCCATTAATATATAGGGAGTGGACACTTCCAGGACATGCCCCCCCATCACCAACTCGCCGTCCCACCAGAAGAAAAAAAAGCTGAGTCCCTGATCCTTTGCAGCCCGCTCAGTGTCGCTGTATTCAAAAATGTTAAATATACAAAATAATCTGCACACAGTGAACAGGGCAGGGCACATGAGACCAACAGCCTGAAGCCCCCGAGGGCAACCCTTCCGGCCCCAGACTGGTAATGTTGTCGCGGGAGCACGGCACAGATAAAACAAGGAATCAGAGTGGCTGTCATTATTGAAAGAAAAGAAACCAGTCAGGCCCCTCCCGTAGGTTACACGTTCCCACAGACCAATCAGATCACTAGAGCAGTATTAAAGATATGAGTCACATCACATCGACCAACGTATTGGCAGAAGAAGAAGAGTTGCGGGTCATGTGATTCCTATCGACCAATCAGATCTCTAGCAATCAACACCACCTGAAAGGGGCCAAAAGATCAATAATAACAACAGATAAATGTTGCAATCCAGTAGTAAAACTTGCACTGTGCTAAATGATCGTATCTGAACCAGTAGGTTACATAAATCAAACATGTGTAGTTTGTTCTAAAGAGCATTAAACAGGTGAAAGGCACAACACTCTTACGATAGTATTTACGCAAATGCATTTTAACGGAAACTTGAACTGTAACATAACCAGCAAAATTTCAAGTGCAGTTTGAGCCCGAAGCAGAAACTCTACCCCACTGTGTGTAGTTTCAGCTGGGAATGTCAGCGTTGACCTGGATAGAAAGGCGTAATTCACAAAGAGCACGTCGATATTCTTCATTGTCACGATCAAACTCCAAGGCCTTTTCAAAGCAATCAATAGCTTCACACTTTTCCCCGTCCAGCTGGTGCAGTAACCCAAGAACACCAAACGCCTTGCTGTTTCTGGGATTCCTGTCAATTTGTTTTGTTGCAATCTTTCTCAAGTTTGAGCAACACAATTCCCAAGCTTTTGTGCCACGTTAGATTTTAAGTCCTTCCAGAAAATGTGTGATGGCCTTTGATTCAGATCTTTTGTGACGCAGTTCAAATAACCCAGCCTGGAAACATATTGCCTGCTCATTATCAGGACGATTATCCTCTAATTTCAGTAGATTGCTGTAGATCTCCTCTGCTTTGAGATATTCTCCATTTAATGAACAGATTCCTGCAAAATCCAGTTTTGCAAAAATAAAAGTTAATGGGCGGAGCTCAAATGCCTTTTTAAAATGGTACTTACATAGTTTAATCAATTCAGCTTTCTGTTGAAAAGCAGGATTGCGATGGTTTTTGCTGCCTGGATTGTTGATCAGTTGAAATAGTTTTTTTCTCTAACACAGACCTATTTGGTGGTGTAAGAAGGTAGAGTTTGGCCTAATTTCTAATGCTTTCTTCAACAGCGCCACAGCTTTTTCACATCTCCTTCTCTTCTCAAAAATTTTGCTATATAACGCGTTACATATGGAAGGTCAGGGGACTTCTGCAATGCTTGTTCAACTAATTTGAAAGCTTCCTCCTTTTCCTTGAACTCTTGGGGGGAAAAATTCAGTTGGTTGCGCCTCCCGTTAGCGCCTTAAGAGGGCGCTAACAGAACGCAAACCAGCTAGCGCCTGGGCGCAGTACTGCCCACGCCTCCTGCAAAATTCAGCGGGAGGTTAGTGCTGGCGCTAACCGGTAGCGCCCTGCAGCGCTGCGCTGCTGGCGATGACGTCATTGGCGTGCGCAGCGCCCTGTTCACACCCTGGCCACGATCTTCGGGAGCGCCCCCTGACTTACCACCGGACGCTATGTCCGACGGGGTCAGGGAGGCGTACCTGCGGCCAGGGAGGTGCAATTTAAAGGCGAGGTGCGGGGCGGCCATTTTTTGTTGCTGGCTGCCTGCCAGCACCTGCCTGCGCTCCCGTCCCAGACCTCCTGAAACGCCCCCCCGCCCCCCTGCAGAGTGCTGGCTGTGCTCCAAGAGCCCGGCACTTCTTTTGAGTGCCGGGCTCTTTTGCCTGTGCTCCCGATCCCCAGGGGCCCAGCTGGGCTCCAGGTCATGCTGCACGAGGCCCCTCCCCTTTAAGAAGGGGATGAAGGCCTGCAATACCACAGCGCAACGTGCCGCAGCGTGTGGCACTGCGGCATATAACGCCGCAATATTGACTCACAGCGCCCAAAGATGGATGCGGGACACTTCCAGTAGCGCCCCGCTTCCCTCTTGGGGTGCAACCACTCAATTTCCGGCGCAGGGACGCTAATTTTTCCGGGGTGCTACTTTTAGTGCCCCGGCGAATTTAGCGCCTCAGTTGAGGCGCTACTCAATTTTTAGCCCTTGTAGTTTTAGAACCAACAGCACCATAGCTACAGAGTCATCTGGATCAAGCTCCAGCACACATCGCCACTGCTTCACTGATTGACTGCGTTCACGGCTCTCTGGTGTACCAGAAAACCCTTCCAGACGAAACAGAGCAGTCGCATAACCAACATTCCATTCAGTGTCATCAGGATCTTCTTCCAGAGCCTTTTTAAAACATTCCTTTGCCTCTTCATAATATTGACTAGCAGAACTCAACAGTGACCAACCCTTCTCCTCGTATACTTCAGGTATCAGTGCTGTATACCGAGAGCCATTAATAAATCGTTTACAGATCATCTCCAGCTTGTCGAGGTAGGACTGGGCCTAGTTTCCATAGGTGATGATGCATCTTCTTTCAAATTCATGTTTATGATTCTCCCTCAGAATCTTTTCAGCTTCCTTTAAGTTTTGTATTGCCTCTTCACAGTCACCCTGCAGACTGTTTACAAAAGCGAGATGGTTGTAAGACATGGCCTGATATTTCACACCAGCCTGTAATAAATCTTGTAATCCATACTTCATGTCGTCCCAGTTAATGCTTTCTTTCTATGGGCCCAACATGAATTGACACTGAAGCTAGACAGGTTTTGCTTTCAAGCAATCGTTCAGTGTGTTGCTGCAAGAAAGCACAAAATAATTAAAGCCCATCTTATGTGTCCCCTGTTGAGTTGAATCAGATATTCGTGTCTTTCTCACAGGGACTTCTTCAATCTCTTTGAGCAAACACCGTGTAAGACGAGACCCATTGCACATCATTAAACTACTTTATTTTACAGCGAGTTAATAAAACAGAGCAACAATTACAATTGAATTCAGTTATTCCAATCGATATACCTTGGCTTTGAGGAATAACACAATATATTGAATACACTAAGCGACCTCAGAATCTCTTCAGCTTGCCATAAATTATTGAATGACTCCTCATAGCTGCCTTTCATACAGTTTACAAAAGCAAGTATTATAAGGCATGGCCTGATATTTCACAATATCAGATTTTATTGTATAATTTAGTCGTTCCTGCAAATCATCCCACTCAACATTTTCCATCTGCAGATTCCACATGAAGTGACATTGTAGCTGAAGTCATTTCACTTACAAGGGAATCTCTTTCAGTATCAAACAAACAAAAACAGATAGAAAAAGACCAGCTGGACCATGGAGCCTGTTCCACACCGTCATAAAATCATAGAACCATAGAATGGTTACAGCACGGAAGGAGGCCATTGGGCCCGTCG
Source organism: Somniosus microcephalus (assembly GCF_052327205.1). NCBI lineage: Eukaryota > Metazoa > Chordata > Chondrichthyes > Squaliformes > Somniosidae > Somniosus > Somniosus microcephalus. The sequence goes on from NW_028225560.1 coordinate 4,128, forward strand.
AGCCCGTGCCAGCTCTCTGCAAGAGCACTTCAGCTCATCCCTCTCCCCTGCCCTTTCCCCATAGCCCTGCAAATTTTTTCCTTCAGGTACTTATCCAATTCCCTTTTGAAAGCCACGATTGAGTCTACCTCCACCGCTCTATCAGACAGTGCATTCCAGATCCTAACCACTTGCTGCGTAAAAATGTTTTTCCACATTTCTCCTTTGGTTCTTGTGCCAATCACCTTAAATCTGTGTCCTCTGGTTCTTGACCCTTCCACCAATGGGAACAGTTTCTCTCTATTCTGTCTAGACCCCTTATGATTTTGAACACCTCTATCAAATCTCCTCCCAACCTTCTCTGCTGTAAGGAGAACAACCCCAGCTTCTTTAACACCACAACCTCCATTACCCCTGACCACCAACCAGCCTTGCAGCCTCCCTGAAAATAGACTGATAATCAATGCCACTATGCTAATAGAATGGGGTAAATTCTCTTTAATTACTTGGCATTCCAGAATTTTCACCAGTGTTTCAGGAGCATATTTCATCATTTAGACCCCTTTTCTGTGACGAACTTGCATACAGCGGGAATCCAGAATCGGATCCTGGGATCTTTCTGCTTACATGGCTGAGCTATGCAGGAATTATTTATGACTTTCACAGCTCCCACGTTGGGTGTTAGAGTGGGGACATAGAACTGAATCCAAGTTAACAGAAACACACAGATCTCTCACAGAGATCTTTTATTTTAACATTAACACACGGATTAAATAAGAAACACAACTTGCCAGCACAGGCCGCCGGGCCGAATGGCCTTGCTCTGTGCTGTAAGTTTCTTGAGCTGTTTTGAAGTCCTGAAGTGCCCGGTGGCCAAACTGACAAAAACCCGAAGTCTGTTGAAATTTTGGACATCTTATTTCCATTAGAACAGGACACGTTTGTCATCATCGACTGCAGTAAAAGGAACTAGGTATTGTTAAGTTCTTATATTCTTTGGCCTAGAAATTCAGTATCGCCACGTTTGGGACGCTGCAGCCGGGCGATCGCTAAATTTAGCGACCGGCGCAGCTTAGCGCCACCTTCGCCGAAATTGAGTTGCATCGCCCCAAGAGGTTGCTGCTGTGCTAAAGCAGGCAGTGCACGACTATCATAAGGCGCTAAGCCGGCAAGCCGGGGCGCTACCACCGAGGGCGGGCGCAGCGCAGGTGCGGCGAGTTGCTGATTGAAGGCAGACATGCTGGCACCGGTCAGCTCTTAAAGGGGGAGGGTCGATTTGTTTTGCTGCGACACCCTGCACACTGCAGTCCTGAATCAAGGCCTCAACATAGCTGCTTCACCAGTTCAACGCCCAGGACTATGGATAAGGCTAGGGAGCAAGCGTAGCGCTTCAGCGAGGGTGCCCTGAAGCTACTGGTTGGCGCAGTGGAGTGCAGGCGACCTTCCTCTTCCCTGATAGTGGCAGGAGGCTACTGCCCAGCGAGTATAGAAAAGCCTGGAGGGAGGTGGCAAACAGGGTGACCTCCAACAGCATGGTTGCCAGGACTCCTGTGCAATGCAGAAAAAAGTTCAACGACCTCACTCGGGTTGTCAGGGTGAGTACCCTTTCCAGTATCCTCTTCATCCCTGCTTGTGCACCTCACTTTATGGCCAAAGGGACCTGAAAGCCCCAATGCCCAGCCCTCATCCAACAGCTATGGGACTCTCATGAAAATCACTTGCACATTCAGCACTTTACACACTGTCAGGGCTATTCCACCATGGGAGGCAGTGCAGCCAAGATGAGGGCTTGACACTGTCAGGGCTATTCCACCATGGGAGGCAGTGCAGGCAAGATGAGGGCTTGACACTGTCAGGGCTATTCCACCATGGGAGGAAGTGGAGGCAAGATCAGGGCTTGACAGTGTACTTAGAGTCCGTCCTTTCTCTTGCAGGGCAAGCTGGCCCACAATCGCAGGCAGCAGCGACGGACCGGGGGAGGCCATCCTGACCTTAAAGAGCTCAGCGACCTGGAGCAGTGAGTGGAGCGGATCATGGCAGGCCGGCTGATTGGCCCCGTCGCCACTGGAGATGCCAGCCCCGGTCTGGACAGCAATGGTAAGGTCATCACGTTTTTGACCTCTCTCTTTCCACTTGTGCCTCACACCAGCATCCTTTGCCACTCTCGAACCAATGCAGTGCATAGCAGCACTCATGCCTCCCTCGCTGCCGCCCTGTCCTCACTCTAAAGCAACTCTTGTGCCTCCCTGCTTTCAGATGCTGATTCGCCAGGTGAGGAGGCGGGCCCTCAAGCTGGCACTGTGTCTGATTCAGAATTCGAGGAGGAGGAAGAGGAAGCCGGCCCATCAGTGCCACCCTCAGCCGACGCAGCCCATGGCCATGATGGGGACACGTCTTCCCTGGCGGGGAGCAGGGGGGAAGGATCTGATGAGGGTGAAGCTCCGGGGCCCAGCAGGCTGCAGCAACGCGGGAGGGGTGGGGACGCTCGGCGGCCTTCTCCCCGGAGGGTGAGTGCATTCTCCAGTCCTTGTTGGCTTCTCATGGATGTGCTGGAATTGTTTACCCACAACATCTCTTTGTCCGTTTGGTCTGAGCAAATCCAGGCGAGATCTTAACCTTCGGTTAAAGAACATCATGGCTGGGGCCTGGTTGGTGACTGCATGTGTCGCATTCCGGTAGACAAACAGGAAATTGTCCACCTTGTGCTGCAGCGGAATGTTGTCATTGTACATAGCCTTTATTGCCTTCTTAAATGTTTGTGCGAACCTCTCAGCCAATCCATTTGTGGCTGGATGATACGGGGCGGATGTGTAATGCCTTACCCCATTCTTTTTCAAGAACCTCCGGAACTCTTCGGACACAAACTGTGGTCTGTTGTCGGAGCAAATCTGTTCTGGCAAGCCATTCCTAGCAAAAATGGTCCGTAGGACTGCAATAGTTTTCTCCATGGTGGTGGAGGACATTTTGATGACCTCAGGCCATTTCGAGTACGCATCCACGGCTATTAAAAACATTGAGTCCATGAATGGACCAGCAAAATCAATATGCACCCATTGCCATGGAGATGAGGGCCACTCCCATGGGTGTAGAGAGGCCTGTGGTGGTGCATTTTGGACTTTCTGGCATCCTGAGCAGCTCTTGGTCAGGTCCTCGATTTGTTTATCGATTCCCGGCCACCACACATAAGCCCTGGCTAGGCTTTTCATTTTTACCCCTCCCAGATGACCCTCATGAAGCTCATTGAGCACTCTATCCCTTAACTTGGGTGCAATTACCACTCGGGATCCACACATCAAGGTCCCCCGACACACTGACAGCTGTTCTCTCCTTGTCGAGAAAGCTGGCAACAGTGAGTCGCCATGTGCTGGCCATCCCTTCACCGTCAAATAATATACTCGAGACAGTGTCGGGTCATTTCGGGTTTCCTTTTTGATACAAGCGTTAGTTACCGGTAGGTATTCAACTATAGTCGAATGGAATATTTCGACAGGATCAACTGCTGGTGCTTCCTCCGCAGTAGGCAGTGGCAGGCGTGATAGCCCATCAGCATTTCCATGCTGTTTCGTGCCCTTATATTCAATCTCATAGTGGTGCACCCCAAGAAAAAGTGACCATCTTTGTAGTCGTTGCGCAGTCATCAGTGGAACGCCCTTCTTCGGATTAAAAATGGAGACAAGAGGCTGGTGATCAGTCAGCAAGGTGAATTTCTGCCCGTGCAGATAGTGATTGATCTTTTTCACTCCCCACACTAGGCTGAGGGCCTCCCTGTCAATCTGGGCGTAGTTACGCTCGGCTGAGGTTAGTGATCGTGACGCAAAGGCTATTGGCCTCTCTGAGCCATCCGAGAATTTGTGCGAAAGCACCGCTCCAATGCCGTAGGGTGACGCATCACATGCCAACCGAATTGGTAATGCCGGGTTGTAATGGGCCAATACCTCTTTCGATGTGATTAGTGTTTTGCTCTTCTGGAAAGCTCGTCTACATTCGTCACTCCACTTCCATGGCACCCCAGTTTGCAGCAGGATGTTCAGTGGGTGTAGTATTGTAGACAAATTTGGCAAGAACTTATGGTAGTAGTTTACCAGCCCGAGGAACGACCTCAGTTGTGACACATTTTCCGGTGCTGGAGCCTTGACTACTGCCTCAATCTTCTCTGGGGACTTATGTAACCCCTCTTTATCGATAACGTGGCCACAATACGAGATCTGTTTTCTGAAAAACTCGCATTTGGGGCGGTTAGCTCGGAGCCCATATTCCTGCAATCTAGTGAGCACCTGCTCCAGGTTGGCAAGGTGATCACTGTCATTTTCGCCCATGACCAGGATGTCGTCCAAATAACACTGGGTCCCTGGGATCCCTGGCAGGACTTGTTCCATTGCCCTCTGCCAAATAGCCGGAGCTGATGCTACCCCGAATACCAGCCGGTTGTATTGGTAGAGACCTTTATGGGTGTTGATAGTGTGGTATTTTTTTGATGCTTCTTCTACCTCCATTTGCAGATACGCCTGGGCCAGATCAATATTAGTGAAGCGTTTCCCTCCAGATAGCGAGGCGAAAATATCTTCAATCCGCGGAAGTGGATATTGTACGGTGTGAAGGACCGGGTTCACTGTTACCTTAAATTCCCCACAGATGCGAACCTTCCTTGGTTCCCCAGGCGTGCTGCTCAACGACTTTTTCATCAGAGGGACGGTGGGTGTAGCCCACTCGCTCCAGTCTACCTTGGACAGTACAGCTGAACGTTCCAGACTCTCCAGCTCTGCTTCGACGGCTGGGCGGATTACATAAGGTACCGGTCTGGCCTTAAAAAATTTTGGGCTTGTGTTTTCTTCAATTTTAATCGTCGCTGTCATGCCTTTTAGTGTTCCGAGTCCTTGCTGGAACACTTCTTTCGCGTCAGTTAGGACCTTTGACAGTCGCCCAGGTGTGACGTCGTCATCCTTTTTGTCAGACACAGTCAGTGCCAGTATGGAATGCCAATCCAGTTGTATTTTCCAGATCCATTCACGTCCCAGTAATGGTGGTCCTCCATCTTGCAATACATACAGGTCTAGTTTTGGTGTTTCCTTACCTTTATATATAACGGTCACCCTTATTTTTCCTTTGGGGTAGACTTTTTGCCCCGTGTACATCTTCAAAATAATTTTTGTGTCTCTCAAGGGTATGTGTGAGAATAGCCGCTCGTAGTCCCGTCGGTTTATGACTGTTAGGGCTGATCCTGTGTCCAATTCCATCTTTACCTGGACTCCTGCTATCTTGAGAGTGACCCAAATGGTTCGGTGATCCTCCGTTGTGATCACATTATTTAGTTTCAGACAACTCAGTTCCCTGCTTTCGGAGTCGTTATCACTCTTTTGTTCGTCTGAACTATTCTCCGTCATATTATGTACCTTCTTGTACTTTTCTTTGGTAGGTTTCTTATTGCTGGTTTTGTTTCCTGACCTGCAGACTCATGCTATGTGTCCTACTTTTCCACACTGTCTGCACACCTTGTCTTTGAACCAGCAATCATTCTGGTCGTGTGTTGTTCTGCCGCAGCGATAGCACTTCTCTGTTCTATATGACATTTCGTTTGTGCCATATTCTTGTGGTCTCTGTTGTATCTCTGCAGCGCCCCGTGCTGCTGCTTCATATGATACCGCAATGCTGAAAGCCTTTTCCAGCGTAAGGTCCTTTTCAGATAAAAGCCGTTTCTGGGTTCCTTCACTTTGAAGCCCACACACAAACTTGTCCCTTAATGTATCTGCCCGTCCCGCTCCAAACTGGCAGTGTTTCGATAGTTTGCGCAGTTCTGTTAAATAATCAGCATTGCTTTCATCCTTATGCTGGTTCCGTTTGTGAAACTTGAATCTTTCTTCTATCAGCAGCGGTGTGGGGTTTAAATGTTCCTGTAGTATCGTTACTATATCTTCAAAACTCTTTTCCATTGGCTTCGTTGGGGTTACTAAATTTTGTAATAAACCATATGTCTTTGCACCCATTAAATTTAACAATACCGATGCTTTCTTGCCATCTGACACCTCATTTGCCTTGCAGTATACCTCTATTCGTTCGACATATGTAGTCCAATCTTCGACTTCATTGTCAAACGCGGTGATACTGCCACTCTTTGGCATTTTGGGTGTGTTTTAAAATGGCGTCTCCCAATGGCTTAAAATGACGTCTCCCGCGCTTTCCTTCCTCCCCCGCTGCTGCCAACGCCGCTCTCGGCGGTCCTCGTGGCAATGGCGGCGCGTCGTTGGTTTCTGCGCGTCTCTCTCTCCCTCTCTTTGATGCTGCTCGGCCCCTGAATACCGGCTGTGCCCTGTGCGCTCTGCCCTCTCTCTCTCTTCCCCGTCGACGCTTCTCGGCCCTTTGTTGTGCCGCTCGGTCGGGCTCTAGCCCGCCGCTGTCCGGGAAGGGTCTGCGCACTACCTGTTGCCAGCCCATTTCGCTGGACCACCTCGACTGGAAAGCCAAGCCTGGCTTTCGACAGCCTCCCCCGCAATTCTCGAGTCTCTGCTGGATGACTGGGCGGTTGCCCGTGGTCGACGCCCGAGTCTCTGGCCTTGACCTCCAATCCACTGATCTCCAGGAATGAATCCCCGGGAGGTGATGCAGAGTTGCAGGTAGGTTCGAACTTGCCTTGTCGCCAATGTTGTGTCTGTGTATAATAAGAAACAGACTGCAGGAGAACGGTACAACAGGTGTTTACTCAATGTGGCTCACACTGGGAACTGATCTGTACAGATTACTACTCAGTGCTATATACAGGTGTGGTCACTGCCGGTACTGCAGTATACATGAGCTGTAAAAGATAGTTCCCCCCTTAAAGGTATATACATTACAGAGATGTACTGACATCTCCTTCTGAAGAGGGCATTCGTCACCTGGCGGATGTAGCAATGTACCGCGAACTGGGAGATATTGGCAATGTCCCCAGTAGCGGATTGGAAGGAGCCGGTGGCATAGAGGTCGAGAGCCACCGTCACCTTCACTGCCACCGACAGAGACGTCCTGCTCCTCAGCTGTGGCTGCAGATCTCTCTGAAGCAGGTGGCAGATCTCTGTGACCACCTCCCTTCTGAATCGCAACCTCCGAACACACTGCTCCTCAGACTTGTTCAGATATGAGAACAGCTGGCGGTATACCCTGGGTGGGTAAGGCCTCCTGTGCCGACACTTATTGGCCCTTCTCCGTCTGGCCATGACTGGCATTCTCTCTCGGTGTCTCTGAGCCCTTTGAATGCAATGCAGAAAGCCAACATTTCCACCCATTGCAGCCCCCATTATATGTGGCGACTCAAGGCTATGGCACTGAAAGTTAAATCCAACTGCAAAGCTCTGGCCTTAAGCCAGAAGTACCTGTGCGAGCGCTGAGCCAAAGCAGAAAGCTCTCTCCCTTTGTCTCTCTGCAAATCTCTCTCTCTCTCACACAGAAGGAGTGGAACAAAATGGCTGCCACAAAGAATGGAGGAAGAGTCCCCTTTAAATAGCACCCCCTGCGCCCCACAGCGACTGGGAACCTTTCCGCTCAACCAGTCGCTGGGAGCGCTAGGTGCACAGAAGGGTGGCGCCACTGAAGTTCCGGTTCGGGGCGCACCAAGGGCGTTGCACCATGAAAGGACGTCAGGATCTGCGCGCGCAGCTGAGCGGGCGCTACGGTTTTGCGCCATTGCTAAATCTTCACTCAAGTTCACGAGAGGCGCAGATCGCGCCGCGCCCGGGTGCAAGCCGCTTCGCGCCCCACTTATCGCCCTCTTAAGACGCTAGCGGCTGGCGCTACCAACTGAACCTCTAGGCCTTTGTGTCTACAATTCCCTCGTGATTTTCACATGCACAGCTCAATGCTTGGTTCCTTCAAGTGTGGATATTCCCCTTGTTGTTCATGTTTGGTTAAAAGTTTAGTGGAGTTACTTCATGTGTGTCACTTGTTGCAGTTTAGTGGTGTCTTATCTCAAGACAGTGTCAGCCAGTTCTGCTGGTCCCATAGCAACCCAAGATTTTTCCTTGGTTACAAGCTGCCTTTCTCTAACATAATGTCTGTCAAAATGTTCCTCCATATTCCACGTTTCTCAGCTTGCAGTTTAATGTGGTTTAGCCAGCATTAAATTTCTCTTTTGTATTACAGTTCTTCCTGTTGTTAGAGATGTTTAAAACAGATATTTCCTTCAGCTACTCACTCTTTTAAACAGATGAGCTATCAGGAAAATTAAACTCATTCAATTTTTAAAAATTAATTCACAGGATGGCAAGGCCGGCATTTATTGCCCATCCCTAATTGCCCTAGAGAAGGTCATAGAGTCATAACGACACAGAAGGAGCCCATTCGGCCCATCGAGTCCATGCCGGCTCTCTGTAGAGCAATCCAGTCAGTCCCATTCTCCCGCCCTATCCCCGTAGCCCTGCAAGTTTATTTCCCTCAAGTGCCGATCCAGTCTCCCCTTGAAATCATTGAGTGTCTCCGCTTCCACCACTTTCATCGGCAGCGAATTCCAGGTCACCACCAGTCGTTGCGTAAAAAAGTTTTCCCTCACATCCCCGCTGTATCTCTTGCCCAAAACCTTAAATCTGTGTCCCCTAGTCCTTGTACCATCAACCAGTGGAAACAGCCTTTCCCCGTCTAGCCTATCCTAACCCGTCATAATCTTGTACACCTCTATCAAATCACCCCTCAACCTCCTTTGCTCTAATGAAAACAAATCCAGCTTCTCCAACCTGTCCTTATAGCTAAGATGCCCCATCCCCGGAACCATTCTGGTAAATCTCCTCTGCACCCTCTCAAGGGCCTTCACATCCTTACTAAAGTGTGGTGACCAGAGCTGGATGCAATACTCCAGTTGTGGCCTAACCAGCGCTTTATAAATGTTCAGCATAACTTCTCTACTTTTGTACTCAATACCTCTATTTATTAAGCCCAAGATCCCATATGCTTTGTTAACCACTCTCTCAATATATCCTGCCACCTTCAGGGACCTATCCACATTAACTCCCAGGTCCCTTTGTCCCTGCACACGCTTTAAAACTGCGCCATTAAGTGTATATTGCCTCTCCCTGTTCCTTCTGCCAAAATGCATCACCTCACACTTCTCTGTATTAATTTCCATCTGCCACTTGTCTGCCCATTCTGCTAGCCTTTCTATGTCCTGTTGCAGTCAATTGGTATCATCATCACTGTTTGCCACACCCCCAAGTTTGGTGTCATTGACAAATTTAGAAATTCTACTCTGTATTCCAGTATCCAGGTCATTTATATATATCAAAAAAGCAGTGGCCCCAGCACTGACCCTTGGGGAACACCACTGTCTACCATCCTCCAGTCTGAACAACAGCCATTTACCACAACTTGCTGTTTTCTATCCTTAAGCCAATTCCTTATCCAAGCTGCCGCTGACCCACCTATTCCATGAGCCTCAATTTTGTTAACCAGCCTTCTATGTGGTACTTTGTCAAACGCCTTCCTAAAATCCATGTAGACAACATCCATTGCATTCCTTCATCAATCCTCTCTGTTACTTCATCAAAAAATTCAATTAGATTAGTCAAACACGATCTGCTTTTTACAGATCTGTGTTGGCTCTCCTTAATTAACTTAAACCTCTCCAAGTGCCTATTCATTTTTTCCTTGATTATTGTTTCTAAAACTTTACCCACCACTGATGTTAAACTGAATGGCCTGTAGTTACTAGGATTGTCCTTACACCCTTTCTTGAACAGTGGTGTCACATTTGCACCTCCCCCACATCTAGGGAAGATTGGATAATTATTGCAAGCACTTCCGCCATCTCCTCCCCCAATTCCCTTAGCAACCTGGGATGCAAGCCATCTGGACCAGGTGACTTGTCCACTCTAAGCACACCCAGCCTTTCTAGTACATCCTGACTATCAATTTTCACCCTTTCCATTGCTTCTACCTTTTCCACTTCTACCGATATTTTGTCAGGATCCAACTCTTTAGTAAACACCGATAGAAAGTACTCATTGAATATTCTAGCCTTGCCCTGCACCTCTAAGCATATATCACCTTCTTTGTCTCTAATAGGCCCCACCCCGCCTCTTACTACCCGCTTACCTTTTACATGCCGGTAGAACATTTTTGGGTTCCCGTTTATATTAACCGCCATTCTACTCTCATATGCTCTCATTGCCAATCTTACTTTCATCTTCACATCCCCTCTCAACTTATTGTATTTGGTCTGGTTCTTCCTTAAAGAATTCACCTGGCAAGCATCAGATACCCTCTTTTTTTGTTTCATCATCTTCTCTATCTCCCTTGTCATCCAAGGAGCCCTTGCTTTGGTTCCCATACCCTTCCCTCTTGTTGAAACCTAGCCTATACTTGGAACATCTCCTCCTTAAAGATCATCCATTGTTCCATTCTAGTTTTTCCTGTCAGTCTTTGGTTCCACTTTAGCCGGGCTAGATCCTTTTGCATCCCATTGAAGTTAGCCCTATTCCAGTTTAGAAGATCCACTCTAGATTGCTCCTTGCTCCTCTCCATTGCTAATCTAAATCTTATGATACGATGATCACTCGTACCCAAGTGTTCTCCCACAGACACTTGGTCAACCTGGCCCACCTCATTCCCCAGCACCAGATCCAGCAATATCTCCATCCTAGTTGGGCCAAGAACATATGGGCCAAGGAGATTCTCCTGAGCGCATTTCAGAAATTCCTCCCCCTCCTTTCCCTTTACCCTAGCATTATCCCAAGCGATATTTGGGTAATTAAAGTCCCCTAATATCACCACTCCATAGCTCTTGCATATCTCTGCGATTTCCCTGCAGATTTACTCCTCTACCTCCCTCACACTATTTGGAGAAGGTGAGCTGTCTTTTTGAACCACTTCAGTCCGTGTGGTGAAGGTACTTCCACAGCGACTTTGTCGTCGCAGTTTTTGGTACAACTGAGTGGCTTGCTATGCCATTTCTGTAGTGTATGTAACTGTTCTACCTTTAAGAGAACTATTGTATGTAACCGTCCCCCTTTAAGAGAACTATTTTAGGTGTGGCACTATTTGATCTTGGCTGCTGTATACTGTAATACCGACGGTGACCACACCGGTATATAAGTGCTGTGTCAGGATTTATTGGGCAGATTCGCCCTGACCTTCGAATAGTAAAGTCCTGTTAAAGTTACTCTTGTAGTCTGTGTATTAATTCGTCATAATACCCACAGACTTTACAGTGGCGACGAGTTCGATCTTACCCTGCGGCAACAATACTTCCGAAGCAGTTAACGAGCGTCGAGAAGAGGCACCCGCCCTCGTCGTTCTGCTGAGAGAAAACTCGAGTCTGCAGAGCAAGGAAGAAGGAAGAATTCAGACACGAAGCCTTCCATCAGCAACAGGCACTGATTGTCCCTTCTGCCACGGTGGTGAGTGAGCCGATCAGCACGAGAAGCAAGTCGGCCACGGTGACTGTGAGTAAAGGGAAAATAAAAAAAATAAACGGAGGATAAGGGCGGTGAACTCGACCACGGTCGGGGGAAAGGAGCCGGACAGAAGTCGGGCCCACAGGCGCTGAGACTGGGGCAGCGTGGAGCACGGAAGCCGTGGTACAAGCGGGCTGGGAGACGCAACGGCGTCGTGAGACAGCTAGACCGCGACCGGCGAAAAAGGCCGGGCAGCTACCGAGGCCACGAGGCGCTGCGACTAGGATCATAAGGCGCGGGAAGATATAAAAATAAATAAACCGCGGTGAACTCAGCCGCAGCCGGGGAGGAAAGCACCGGACTGCGAGAGGGCTGGGAGGCGCGATTGGAAGCCGCTGAGGGAGAGACAGAGCCCGAGCGAGCGGGAGAGACAGAGCCGAGCGAGGGAGACCGAGCGAGATCCAGCCTGCGGCTGGAACTGTTCGCCGTCAATGGGTTGTCCCCAGCGCCAGTTGCCCTGCCGAGAATAGGGAACAAAGAACGCACTAAAGCCGACGCGCAGGCTGCGAACCCCGAAAGCCAGCGGTCGTCGCCCGAGGGAAAAAGCTTACCCTCCCACCAGGAGAAGACAAGCGTGGGAAACCGCCATTTTGCCAGTAGGCGGGGAAGAAGACAAGCGCGGGAAACCGCCATTTTGGAAAAAAAAGTTAACGAACAAATTCGTTGTTGTTTCGCAGAAAGATAGTGAGAGATAGTGAAGATGCCTAAGCATGGTAACATCAACAACTTCGATTCCGAGGTGGAAGATTGGGCCACGTACGTAGAACGTATTGAGATATATTGTGAGGCCAATAAAATAGCAGATGATGATAAAGCTCTCACCTTATTAAACGCAATGGGGGCCAAGACATACGGGCTATTGAAGCATCTTCTATCACCAGCTAAACCGGCGGATCAGACTTTCGCTAATATTGTTACTGCCCTGAAGGATCATTTGAACCCCACACCACTGATGTTGGCGGAACGATTCAAATTCTATGCGAGAACACAACGGAAAGAGGAAAGCAACGCGGAATACTTGGTCGAACTGCGTAGACTAGCGAAATACTGCCAGTTTGGGGAAAATCTGACAGAGGCATTGAGAGACAAGTTCGTGTGCGGGTTGTCGAAGGAAGGAACACAAAAGCGTCTGCTCGAAGAAAACGATCTTACACTTGATAGGGCTGTCCTTATTACAGCATCGCATGAAGCCGCAGCAAGAGGCACAGCGGAAATGCAGCTGAAGGCAGCGGTACTCAGTGTGGATCAAATTACTTCGGGTACATCGAAATGTTATCGTTGTGGGAAGACAACACACGACCAGAACCAATGCTGGTTTAAAAACCAGGAATGTAGAAAATGTGGCAAGCTTGGTCACATAGCTAAGGTATGCCGGTCAGGGAAGAAGACCAACAACAACAAAAAAAAGTCACCGCAGGAAAAGTACAACAAGGTACACAAGGTGGCTGAGAAGAGTTCAGATGAACAGAATTCGGATTCAGACCCAAACGGCCAGGAACTGGGTAGTCTGAGAATTCACAATGTGAGTAAAGAAACTGACCTACAAACTATATGGGTCATGCTAAAAATAGCCGGAGTCCGAGTGAAAATGGAATTGGACACAGGATCAGCCCTATCAGTCATAAATCGAAAGGATTACAACCGGCTATTCTCACATATACCCTTGAGAGATACTAAGTTTGTATTGCAGACATATACGGGGCATAAAGTATACCCCATGGGAAAGATAAGAGTCAAGGTGAGAGACAGGGGCAAAGAACACCCAGGAATGGATTTATATGTACTACCTGAAGGAGGACCACCACTTCTAGGACGGGAGTGGATCAAGAAAATAAACATGGAATGGCACTACCTAAAAGCAATAACGAGTGAGGACTCGGTGCAGCCAATCAGCTCAGACTCTGAAACGGATGACGATAAGACCAGCCCAAGTACGAAAGACAAGTCTAAAATGGACTTGCTGACTAAGGTTGGAAAAACGAAGGTGTAGTGTATGTAACCGTCTACCTTTAAGAGACTATTGTATGTAACCGTTCACCTTTAAGAGAACTATTTTAGGTGTGGCACTACTTGTTTGGCTTCTGTATACGGTAATACCGACGGTGACCACACCGGTATATAAGTGCTGTGGCATGATTTATAGGGCAGATTCGCCCTGACCTTCGAATAGTAAAGTCCTGTTGTATGTTACTCCTGAAGTCTGTGTCGTAATTAACTGCACAACCCACAGACTTTACAGTGGCGACGAGTCCGATCGTACCCTGCGGCAACAATATTTTCAAGCAACGAAAGAGCGTCGAAAAGAGGCAACCACCCTCGTCATTCGGCTGGGAGAAAACTCAAGGCTGCAGCAATAGAAAGGAGGAAGACTTTAGCGACAAAAACTTCCATCAGCAACAGGCACTGACTGTCCCTTCTGCCACGGTGACTGTGAGCAAGGGAAAGTGAAAAGAATAGCCGGAGGATAAGGGCTGGGCACTCGACCACGGTCGAGGGGGAAAAGGAGCCGGACAAAAAAGTCGGGTCCAACGGCGTCGTGAGAGACCGCGACCGGCGGGAAAAGCCGGGCGGTGACCGAAGCCACGAAGCGCTGCGACCGGGAGCGTAGGCGCAGGAAGAGAGAAACTCAGCTGCAGCCGGGGAGAGAAGCACCGGACTGCGAGAGGGCTGGGAGGCGCGATTGGGGTCCGAGCGAGCGGGAGAGGCAGAGCCGACCAAGAGAGACTGCGCGAGAGCCAGTCCAGCGGCTGAACTGTCCTCCGTCAACGGGGTGTAACCAGCGCCGGTAGAGCCGAGCGAGTGGGAGAGAGGCAGAGCTGAGCAAGGGGAACTGTGCGAGAGCCAGTCCAGTGGCTGAACTGTCCTCCGTCAACGGGGTGTACCCAGCGCCGGTAGAGCCGAGCGAGCGGGAGAGAGACAGAGCCGAGCAAGGGGAACTGTGCGAGAGCCAGCCCAGCGGCTGAACCTGTTCGCCGTCAACGGGGTACCCAGAGCCGGTCGCCCTGCCATAAAATTTAAAAAAAAAAGGGAAAGCCTTGAAGCCGACGCGCAGGCTGTGAACCTGAAAGCGAGCGGCCGTCGCCCGTGGGGGAAAGTGTACCCCTCCCGCCAGGGAAGAAACGCGGGAAGCCGCCATTAGGCGGGGAAGAAGACAGAAGCGGGAAACCGCCATTGAAGTGGGCGGGGAGAAAAGATAAGAGTGGGAAACCGCCATTTTCGCGGGAAAACCGCCATCTTAGAAAAAAAAGAAATTGTTGAGATACCGCGGCAAACGTGGGAGTCGAGACAGAGCTATTGAAAACACAACTGCTTTATTCTGACCGCATGGTAAACAGGAACTAGAAAAGCCCGCACATCCACTTAAATACTTCCCAGACAGGAAGTGCTCCTGGCAGCCTGTCCCTGCGGGAAACAAGTTGCTGGAGGAAAGGGCCCCCGGTGCTTAGACTGTCTGTGCCGCCGTGAGCGGATTATGTCCAGTGGTGGCGTGTCGCCACAGAGCTCCCCCCAGAATCCGCTTAGGAGGAGTGGACGAGTCGTGACGGTGGTCTAATGGTTCTGCCGCAGCGGCTCTGAGTGGTCGCCGGTCTGGTTGGTTGGGTCGGGCGGTTCGCCGCCGGCTGTGCTGGCTTGCCGGGGGGACGGCCTCTGGCTGGAGGCTGGGCCACGGGGACCTGTTCCCCTGGTTCTGTGCGTGCTGGTTTGAGCCGGTCGATGGAGACTGTCTCGACCCTGTCGCCGAGTCGCAGCTTGAATACCTTGTCCCCGGTTTGTAGTACCTCGTACGGACCATCGTACGGGGGTCGCAGGGGCCCGCGGAGCGCGTCGTGTCGCACGAAGACGAAGCGCGCCTGCTGTAAATTTGGCGGGACGTGAGGTGCGAGTTCGCCGTGTCAGTTGACCGGAAGTGGGGCGAACTGCTGAGCGGAAGAGAAAGAGTCGAGCCGCTGCTGTTCGGCCGACCAAGACTTGGTAGGCTCCGGAAGGAATTCGCCTGGGACGCGCAGCGGTTGTCCGTAGACTAACTCCGCTGCCGAGGACTGGAGGTCTTCCTTGACCGCGGTGCGTAGGCCGAGTAGCACCCACGGTAGGCGGTCAGTCCAGGTACTGTCCTGCAGGCCGGCGCGGAGTGAGGCCTTGAGTGACCTGTGGAAGCGTTCACAAAGTCCGTTGGCCTGCGGGTGGTACGCCGTGGTGCGGTGGAGCGTCACCCCGAGGTTGCGTGCTGTGGCCGTCCAGAGTTCGGAGGTGAACTGGGCGCCTCTGTCGGAGGTTATGTCGGCCGGTACGCCGAACCTCGCAACCCAGGTGTTAACGAACGCCCTGGCGATGTCGGCTGTGGTGGTGGAGGTCAGTGGCACTGCCTCAGGCCAGCATGTGTAGCGGTCGACCATCGTGAGGAGATAAGTTTGGCCTTGCGATGGCGGCAGGGGACCGACGATGTCGACGTGTACGTGGTCGAAGCGGCGGCTGGGTACCTCGAAGTCTCCCAGGGGTGCTTTGGTGTGCAGCTGTACCTTAGCCCGTTGGCAGGCGAGGCAGGAGGTGGCCCAAGTCCGAACATCTCTGCTAAGGCCGCGCCAGACGAAGCGCTTGGAGAGGAGTTTGACGGATGCGCGGGAACCCGGGTGAGAGAGCCCGTGGAGCGCGTCGAAGACGCGGCGGCGCCAGGTCTCAGGGACGACCGGCCTGGGTTGGCCGAGTGAGACGTCGCACGTGACTGCCGTGGCTTCGGGCCCGTGCGCGACCTTGGCTAGGCGTAGCCCTGGCAGGCTGGTAGCCGCCGAGAGGAGGTCTGGGTCCGTGAGCTGGGCCGCTGCTAGTTGTGCGTAGTCGACCGCGAGGTGATTCGCACAGACGGCGGGACGGGAAAGGCAGTCGGCGACCACGTTGTCTCTACCGGAGACGTGCTGAATGTCCGTCGTAAACTCGGAGACGGCCGCGAGCTGGCGTTGCTGCCTAGCGGACCAGGGTTCGGTGTGCTTGGCCATCGCGTATGTGAGTGGCTTGTGGTCCACATACGCGGTGAAGGGGCGGCCTTCCAGGAGGAACCTGAAATGGCGGACCGACAGGTGGAGTGCGAGAAGCTCGTGGTCGAAAGTGGAGAAATTGACCTCCGGGGGGCGCAGTTGGCGGCTGTAGAAGGCAAGTGGCTGCCACGCGCCATTGACCCACTGCTCGAACACGGCCCCGACCGCGTGGTCGGAGGCGTCGGTGGTGAGCGCGACCCGGGCATCGGCCCTCGGGTGCGCGAGCAGAGTGGCGTCGGCGAGCGCGTTTTTGGTGGCGTCGAAGGCGGCTGCTGTGTCAGTGGTCCAGGCTACGTCCATCTTGCCGGATTTTCCTCGGAGGGAGTCGTATAGGGGCTTCATAAGGGCTGCGGCTCTGGGGATGAACCTGTTGTAGAAGTTCACCATCCCGAGGAACTCCTGGAGGCCCTTGATGGTTGTGGGGCGGGGCAATTGCTGGATGGCCTGCACCTTGTTGGGCAGGGGGACGGCCCCAGCAGGGGTGATGTGGTGACCGAGAAAATCGATCTCGGTTAGGCCGAATTGGCACTTCGCCGGGCTGAGGATGAGCCCGTGTTGGGCTAGGCGCCCGAACAGGATGCGAAGGTGTTCGAGGTGTTCCTGTTTGGAGGAGCTGGCCACGAGAATGTCGTCTAGATAGACGAATAGGAAGTTCAGGTCCCGGAGGACTGAGTCCATAAGGCGCTGGAAAGCCTGTGCTGAATTCTTGAGGCCGAAGGGCATCCTCAGGAACTCGAACAGGCCGAATGGGGTGATGACGGCCGTTTTGGGGATGTCCGCGGGGTGTACGGGGACTTGGTGGTAACCGCGCACCAGGTCGACTTTGGAAAAGACGGTTCGTCCGGCCAGTCGGGCCGAGAAGTCCTGGATTTGTGGCACCGGGTACCGATCGGGGGTGGTGGCGTCGTTGAGGCGGCAGTAGTCCCCGCAAGGGCGCCAGCCTCCGCCGGGCTTGGGGGCGATGTGGAGGGGCGAGGCCCAAGGGCTGCTGGAGCGGCGGATGATGCCGAGTTGTTCCATGTTGGTAAACTCGGCCCGCGCGATTTCCAGCTTGGCCGGGTTGAGTCTGCGGGCGTGGGCAGAAACTGGGGGGCCGGTGGTGGGGATATAGTGTTCCACACCGTGCTTGGCGGCTTTGGCCGAAAAGGTCGGGTTAGTGAGGGCGGGAAACTCAGCTAGGAGTGCCGAGTAGTCGTCCGTGGCTCTGGCGAGGCAGTAGGTCGTCGGGCCGGCCGAACGGGCCGGGGTAAAGGCGCCGGGGATGGGGGCCATAGTGTTGATGTCGACGAGGCGGTGCCTCGGAATGTCGACAAGGAGGCCGTGGGCGCGTAGAAAGTCGGCGCCAATGAGTGGGCAGAGGACCTTGGCTGTCAGGAACTCCCAGTGGTAGCGGCGGCCCGCGAGGTCGAGCGTGACCATGCGGTTGCCATATGTGCGGATTTCAGAGCCGTTGGCTGCAGCCAGTGTGATACCCCGTGTGCCGCGTTGGATCTCGAGGGCAGAGGCGGGGGTGATGCTGTGCTGGGCCCCTGTGTCGCACAGAAATCGGCGGTTGGTTCTGTCGTCAGTGACGTACAGTAGGGGCTCCTTCTGCCCCGCGGCCATCGCGGGGGCCGGTGCGGGGGGGGGGGGTTTGAAGGAACATGGTGGCGTGCAGCGTTGAGCCCTAGCGCCAAAACGGGTGTGGTAGTGGCAGTGACCCGGAGTGGTAGGGCGGTCGGGCCTAGCGGCCCGGGAAGACCGCGTGGTCGTTGCCGTGAGGTCGGGCGCGACGTCGCGAGCGGCCTGTGCAGAGAGCAGCCGGTCGGCCTTTTTGGCTATCTCATTCAGGTCCGTGGAGTCAGACTCCACAAGGAGCGGGCGGATGCTGGCGGGGAGCTGCCGAATGAAAAGCGTGCGAAAAAGGGCGCTGGGATTTTTGTCGTCGGAGAGGGACAGCATGTGGGAAAGCAGGTCTGATGGTGAAGCGTCACCAAGGCCGGGGAGGTCCAGGAGTTGGCAGTGGCGCTGGTAAGAGGACGTTTGAAATTTTTTAAGTAGCGCAGCCTTCAGATGCTCGTACTTGCCCTCCGTTGGTGGATTCTGCAGCGCTGCCCAAACCTTGGGGACTGTAGCGTAGGTGAGCGAGGCGACGAGGTAGTCGTACTTCGTGGCGTCGACTGTAATGCCTTTCAGCCGGAATCTGGGCTCAGCTTGAACGAACCAGGCTTCGGCGAGGTTCTCCCAAAAGTCAGGTAATTTAACCGTGACTACGTTTGTATCCGCCATGCTAGCTTAGGATTCGTCCTGAGCGTCGGGGTCACCAGTGTTGAGATACCGCGGCAAACGTGGGAGTCGAGACAGAGCTATTGAAAACACAACTGCTTTATTCTGACCACATGGTAAACAGGAACTAGAAAAGCCCGCACATCCACTTAAATACTTCCCAGACAGGAAGTGCTCCCGGCAGCCTGTCCCTGCGGGAAACAAGTTGCTGGAGGAAAGGGCCCCCGGCTGGGGGCTTCTGCTTAGACTGTCTGTGCCGCCGTGAGCGGATTATGTCCAGTGGTGGCGTGTCGCCACAAAATAATAATTTAAAGAAATACTTGTGTTGTTCCCAAAGAGAGGAAGATGCCTAAGCGTGGTAACATCAACGATTTTAATTCGGAGATAGAAGACTGGGCCACGTACGTGGAACGCATTGAGATCTATTGTGAGGCCAACAAAATAGAAGAAGACGACAAAGCTATAACCTTGCTAAACTCGATGGGCGCAAAGACATACGGGCTCTTGAAGCATCTACTATCACCAGCTAAACCGGCGGATCAGACTTTCGATGAGATAGTGGCTGTTCTGAAGGATCACTTGAACCCCACGCCGTTGATGTTGGCTGAACGATTCAAATTCTATGCGAGAACGCAACGGAAAGACGAAAGCAACGCGGAACACTTGGTCGAACTGCGTAGACTAGCGAAATACTGCCAGTTTGAAGGGAATCTGACAGAGGCATTGCGAGACAAGTTCGTATGCGGACTGTCCAAGGAAGGGATGCAAAAGCGATGACTCGAAGAGAACGACCTTACACTTGACAGGGCTGTCCTTATAGCAGCATCGCACGAAGCCGCAGCGAAAGGAACTGCGGAAATGCAGCTAAAGGCAGCGGCACTCGGTTTGGACCAAATTACCTCGAGTATAACAAAATGCTATCGCTGTGGGAAGACAACACACGATCAGAACCAATGCTGGTTTAAGAACCAGGAATGTAGGAAATGTGGCAAACTGGGTCACATCGCTAAGGTATGCCGGTCAGGGAAGAAGACCAACAACCAAAGGAAGCCATCACAGGAAAAGTACAACAAGGTACACAAGGTGGCTGAGAAGAGTTCAGACAAACAGAATTCAGACTCAGACCCAAACGGCCAGGAGCTGGGTAGTCTGAGAATTCATAATGTGAGTAAGGAAGCTGACCTGCAAACTATCTGGGTCATGCTAAAAATAGCTGGAGTCCAAGTGAAAATGGAGTTGGACACTGGATCAACTGTATCAGTCATAAATCGAAGGGATTACCACAGGCTATTCTCACATATACCCTTAAGAGATACCAAGTTCGTATTGCAGACATACACGGGGCATAAAGTATACCCCATGGGAAAGATAAGGGTCAAGGTGAGAGATAGGGGTAAAGAACACCCAAGAATGAACTTATACGTACTACCTGAGGGAGGACCACCACTTCTAGGACGGGAGTGGATCAAGAAAATAGACATGGAATGGCACTACCTACAAGCAATGACGAGTGAGGACTCGGTGCAGACAAGCAGCTCAGACTCTGAGCCGGAAGACGATAAGTCCAGCCCAAGTATGAAAAACAAGGTTAACATGAACTCACTGACTAAGGTTGGAAAAACGATGGCGTGTATAAAGACAGAGAATTCTGAGTCTGTTCAAGTTACAGACATATGCATTACGGAGGAACACCGGGCTCGAACTCAACGTTATCTCAAAGTACGACAACAATTAGAACAATTGAGTTACTGTCTCGTACAAGAGATGAAAACAATGAAAAAGTTCTATGACACCGAATGGGAGAGTCTGGAAAGACAACAGAACCTGCTGGCTCAAGCAGAGAGCGACCATAGAGCCATCGTGACCAATTACCGATCACATCTCCCTTCTTATGTTCAGGAGTTAGAATATTTGCATGATCTAGAGATACAGCATAAAGGCAAACCACGCTACACTGAGGATTTTGTCCTGCAATTGGAGACGGAGCTAGTGCAGGCAAGGTTAAGAGAAGCTGAATCGCAATGTGCACTTAAAGAGACGCAGAAAAAAATCTTGGACATAGAAAAGAGAAACGCTTCTTTACCTGATGAGAATAATGTGGCCATGTTGCAAGAGGAGCTTATAGGGGTGAAACTGAAAGAAGCTAAGCAAAGGATGTTGGAACTTGAAACACAGAACCAAATCAGCAGTAACCAGCTATGTCGAGCAGAGAAGGAGTGCAATGGTCTACAGGAGAAGGTGCAATATCTCTCAGCCCAGAATAAGGGACTACTCACTCAGTTAAATGAAAGTAAAGGGAAAATGGTTGAGATAGACTGCAAGAATAAAGAAGATTTGATGGCAGTGAGACTTCGAGAGGCAGATAGCATAGCAGCCTTGGCTGAACTCCAACAGAAAATTGCGAAAGAAGCAAATGAAGAGGAATCTTCAGGAAGCCAGGATTTTATTCCAGTTCTTCTCTATGACTCCTTACAAGCAGAGTGTGAGAAGTGGAAAGAACAGTATGAACAGGCCCAGGCTATAATTCTGGAGGGGGTTAACTCGGCAACCTCCGAAAAGCTAGTTTCAGTAGAAGCATATGAGCAACTAAAGGTTGAACATGAGCAAGAAGTCCAAAGGCTGCAGGAAATTCTTGATGAGCTCAAGGCCAAGACAGACTCATCGGTAGAAGTTCCATCCATAGATGAGAAATTAGAGGTGAAAGACATGGCAAGAACATGAAAGACAAGATGTCCAAGAACTCATAAAAATATTGAAGGAAACCCAAGACAAATATGAGGCGGCAATGACCGAGGTTCAACAACTTGAAGAACAGATTCAACTGGGAATCCTTTCAGTGGAAGAAAAGGAAACTGTAAGAAACACAGAGACTGTAAGAATGGCCCCTGAACATGAGCTAGAGAGCATCAAGGCGCAACTTCTCCGAGCGCTGAAAGCCAAAGTACAAGAGGAAAAGAAGGTGAAAGCATTGGAGGAAAAGGTGGATGAAATGGAGAAGACTCTGATCCACAGTGTTTCCGTGGAAGAGTTAACGGTCAGCCAACTCCTTCATATGCTGAGGGACAAGACTCTGCAATGGGAACAATCTGAACACGAGCTTCAATCTTCAAAGGGAAGGAGTTCGGAGCTCTCAAAAGTTATGGAAATAGCTGCGGTTGCAACACAGATTTTACTGGGATGCCAAAAGTACGCTGAATCACGTCTATGTGAACAACAGAATGTTGAAACAGCTGCTCCAGTAGAAGGATTGAATAGCCCGATCAATCAATCCCCAATGGAAGGGGAAGTATTGAAATCACAAATGAGGTCCTTAGTGAAGGATTTGCAGGAAACCCAGGAAGAGCGGGATGACTATGAACGCATGAAGAAGTCCCTTCAGGAAAGATGTCTAGGGAGGGAACAACAGTCGGCTAACGTCCAGTTGGGTAAGGAAGGAGTAGCAGGCCCTCTCGCTAGACTAGCTCAGGATGACACCGAATATTACCATGACCTGTTGAGTGACACGGAATATTACGAGGACTTGGTCTGCCCAGCTTGTGATGAAAACTCCCAAAGTGCAGAAATCAGGATGAAGCACTTAAAGTCTAAGGAACATAGGGAGATGGTGGCGCTACAGCTGGCAGCTGAGAAGGGAGCCCCGAGAGTCTCCAAGAAGCAAAAAAGGAAAAGACGAAGCCGAAGATGATAACCATCTAAATCATTATCACTTCTAATGGGAAAGTAGGGAAAAATTACTAAGGCAGTCCAGCTGTTTGTAAAAGTCAGCACTGCTGGTTCAGCAGGACGGAAGTTCAAGCTGTTACGTCAAGGGAAAGACTATTGGATGAGTCACGCTAGCAATGTGAACCGGCTACACCACAGAGATGTTGTTCGGACTGAGTCAAGACCAGAGACTGAATCTGTGAACTGTTCCCACAGAGACTGAACCTGTGAACTGTTTTCCGCAGAGACTATATCTGTAAATTGTTTTACATGAAGTTGAATCTATGTTATGTTTAATGGGGAATACGTATGTTGTAAGCTAAAAAGGGAGGATTGTAGTGTATGTAACTGTCTACCTTTAAGAGACTATTGTATGTAACCGTTCACCTTTAAGAGAACTATTTTAGGTGTGGCACTACTTGTTTGGCTTCTGTATACGGTAATACCGACGGTGACCACACCGGTATATAAGTGCTGTGGCATGATTTATAGGGCAGATTCGCCCTGACCTTCGAATAGTAAAGTCCTGTTGTATGTTACTCCTGAAGTCTGTGTCGTAATTAACTGCACAACCCACAGACTTTACAGAAGGCGTGCATAAATGTTTATGCTCCAGAGGAGAACAAAGTTGCAGAACAGAATTCCACTGAACAACAACAACATAGTTTGACAGCGAATTCTGAGTCTGTCCAGGTTACAGACATATACATTACTGAGGAACACCGAGCTCGAACTCAACTCCATTGCAAATTACGACAGCAATTAGAACAATTGAGTTGCCGTCGTGAGCAAGAGATGAAAGCAATGCAAAAGTTCTTGGACACCGAATGGGAGAATCTGGAAAGACAACAGAAGCAGCTGAGGGAGAAAAGGGAGCAGGAGCACACAAACCGTCTGCGCGAGGAGGCCAAACGAATCAAAGCTGATTCGGGTTCTGAAGGTGCGTGCTCTAATCTGGTGGAACATGATGTTCAGCAACTGAAGGCGCTTGTTAGCAGGTTGCAGGCAGAAAAGGCTGAGTTGGTCAACATGACTTCCGAGCTCCTACTGAAGTTGGGTGCAGCATCACCGGACGATTCAATTGTGGAAATTCGAATGGTGGAGGCTGCGGATGATGGCGAAGTAGAAACAGCAAAGGAGCCCCAGGGCAAGGTTATAAACAGCCCTGCAGCTAATGGGAAATGGATGATGGCAGAAGAATTAACAGTCAGCCAACTCCTTCATATGCTGAGGGACAAGACTCTAAAATGGAAAAAACTGGAACACGAGTCTCAATCTTCAAAGAAAAGGGGTTCGGAGCTCTCAAAAGTTATTGAAATAGCTGAGGTGGCAACACAGACTGCGAAGACTGCAGCAGAGCAGCCCTTGGATGCCAAAAGTATGCTGACTCGCGTCAATGTAGAACAACGGAATGCTGAAACAGCTACTTCAATAGAAGGATTGAATAGTCCGATCAATCAATCTCCGAATGAAGTTGAAGTATTGAAATCACAAATGAGGTCATTAGTAAAAGACTTGCAGGAAGCCCAGGAAAAGCGGGATGAAGCTGAACGCATGAAGAAGTCTCTTCAGGAAAGATGTCTGGATTTGGAACAAAAGTTGGCTAACGTCCAGCTGGGTAAGGAGGAAATAGAAGACCCTCTCGCTGGTCTAGCTCAGGACGACACCGAATATTACCATGACCTGTTGAGCGACACTGAATATTACGATGACCTGGTCTGCCCAGCTTGTGCTGAAAGCTCCCAAAGTGCCGAAACCATGATGAATCACCTAAAGTCTAAGGAACATCGGGAGATGGTGGCGCTACTACGGGAAAAGGAGGATGACAGTGGAGCCCAGAGAGTCTCCAGGAAGCAGAAAAGGAAAAGACGAAGCAGAAGACGATGACCATCTGAACCATTATCACCTCTACCAGATCATGCACGTGGTCCCTCCGAACGGAGCCAAATCAGTTGGGAAGTAGAGAAATTTCCCAAGGCAATCTAGCTGTTTGTAAAAGTCAACAATGCTGGTTCAGAAGTGATGGAAGTTCAAGCTGTTAAGTTAGGGAAGGACTATTGGATGAGTCACTCCAGCAACGTGAACCGATTACACCACAAGGAACTGTTTCCCGCAGAGACTGAATCTGCGAACTGTTTTCCGCAGAGACTAAATCTGTGAACTGTTTTCCGCAGAGACTATATCTGTGAACTGTTTTTACATGAAGTGAATATATGTTATGTTTAATGGGGAATAAGTATGTTGTAAGCTAAAAAGGGAGGATTGTAGTGTATGTAACTGTTCTACCTTTAAGAGAACTATTGTATGTAACCGTCCCCCTTTAAGAGAACTATTTTAGGTGTGGCACTATTTGATCTTGGCTGCTGTATACTGTAATACCGACGGTGACCACACCGGTATATAAGTGCTGTGTCAGGATTTATTGGGCAGATTCGCCCTGACCTTCGAATAGTAAAGTCCTGTTAAAGTTACTCTTGTAGTCTGTGTATTAATTTGCCATAATACCTACAGACTTTACAATTTCAGAGGGCAGTTAAGAGTCAACCACGTTGCTGCGGGTCTGGAGTCACATATAGGCCAGACCGGGTAAGGACGGCAGATTTCCTTCCTTAAAGGACATTAGTGAACCAGATGGGTTTTTACAATAATTGTCAGCATTACTAATACTAGCTTTTATATTCCAGATTTCTTTAATTAACTGAATTTAAATTCCCCAGCTGCCGTGGTGGGATTTGAACTCCTGAACCACTGTGCTACCATTCCTAGTACCTCTGTCAGCTGTGGCTCAGTCCATTGCCTTCTTTGTCAGAAAGTTATGGGTTCAAGTTCAACTCCAATGACTGGAGCGGAAAATCTAGGCTGACGTGCCAGTGCGGTACTAAGGGAGTTCTACACTACACTTTTGGAATAGACTTTAAACCGTGGCCTGGTCCATCCACGACATTATTTCGAAGAACAGCGGGGGAGATCTCCCCAGTGTCCGGACCAATATCTATTCCTCAACCTGTTAGATCCGTGTATTTTGATGTTGTGTGTCCTTCAATAACTAGACACGAGACTGCAGGGAACAATCAACAGGTATTTACTGGATGAGGGTTACTCTAACACTAAACGTACAGATCCCTACTCAGGGTTTATATACAGGTGTGGTCACTGCCGGTACTACAGTATACAGGAGCTGCAAAAATTAGTTCTCCCCTTAAAGGTACATACACTACAATTCCTCCCCTTTTAGATTGACAGGACCATAACATTCATTTAACAATTAACACTTTTAACATACACATTAACTGAAAATAGTCCATTTATAAATTCAGTCTTTGGGGCAGCTTCCTGATCCTTTCTGGATAGCACCTTTCCTGAGTGTTTTGTTCTTGGTGCGGAGGCCCCCTGTCATCAGTTGGTTCATCAGCTTCCGATGCTAATGTTTCTGGGATAGATGCTACCTGTATGTCGGGTTCATCACCAGGTGCGCGAGACATGGGGTTGACTCGTTCCCGTGACTCTAGGATCTGGTCGACATGGCATCTCACAATGGTCTCCCCAACATCCACTGTGTACATTAATGGCCCCTGCCGTGTGCATATCGTTCCTGGTTGCCATTTCTCTGTTCAGTAGTCGCGGGCCAAGACTGGTTGCCCTACATTGAAGCTCCTTGTTGGCTTCTCATTGATGTGCTGGAATTGCTTATTCTCAACATCTCTTCGTACATTTGGTCTGAGCAAGTCCAGACGAGATCTCAACCTTCGGTTAAAGAACATCATGGTCGGGGTCTGGTTGGTGACTGCATGTGTCGCATTTCTGTAGGCTAACAGGAAATTGTCCACCTTATGCTGCAGTGGAATGTCGTCATCGCACATGGCCCTTACTGCTTTCTTAAAGGTTTGTACGAACCTCTCAGCCAATCCATTTGTGGCTGGATGATACAGGGCGGATGTGTAATGCCTTACCCCATTCATTTTAATGAATCTTCGAAACTCTTCGGACACAAACTGTGGTCCGTTATCAGAGCAAATCTGCTCTAGCAAGCCGTTCCTGGCAAATATGGTCCGTAGGACTGCAATAGTTTTCTCCGTGGTGCTGGACGACATTTTGATCACCTCAGGCCATTTCGAGTGCGCACCCACGGCTATGGATGACATATGAGGAGAGATTGTGTCGATTGGGCTTATACTCACTGGAGTTTAGAAGATTGAGAGGGGATCTCATCGAAACCTATAAAATTCTGTCAGGTCTGGACAGACTAGATGCAGGAAGGATGTTTCTGATGGCCGGGAGTCCAGAACCAGGGGTCATAGTCTAAGGATAAGGGGTAAGCCATTTAGGACTGAAATGAGGAGGAATTTCTTCACCCAGAGAGTGGTGAACCTATGGAATTCTCTGCCACAGAGGGCGGTGGAGGCTAGTTCATTAAATATATTCAAGAAAGAGTTGGATATATTTCTTGAGGCTAAAGGGATCAAGGGATATGGGAAAAGGCAGGGACAGGGTACTGAATTTGGATGATCAGCCATGATCACATTGAATGGCGGAGCAGGCTCGAAGGGCCAAATGGCCTACTCCTGCTCCTATCTTCTATGTTTCTATGTTTCTATATTAGAAACATTGAGTCCATGAATGGACCAGAAAAATCAATATGCACCCGTTGCCATGGAGATGAGGGCCACTCCCATGGGAGTAGAGGGGCATGTGGTGGTGCATTTTGGACCTTCTGGCATCCTGAGCAGCTCTTTGTCAGGTCCTCGATTTGCTGATCGATCCCCGGCCACCACACATAAGCCCTAGCAAGGCTTTTCATTTTCACCCCTCCCAGATGGCCTTCTTGAAGCTCATTGAGCACTCTCTCCCTTAACTTGGGTGGAATTACCACTCGGGATCCACACATCAAGGTCCCCTGCAGGACTTGGTCCATTGCCCTTTGCCAAATAGCCGGAGCTGATGCTACCCCGAACACCAGCCGGTTGTATTGGTAGAGACCTTTATGAGTGTTGATCGTGAGGTACTGTTTCGAGGCTTCTTCTACCTCCATTTGCAGGTACGCCTGGGCCAGATCAATCGTAGTGAAGCATTTCCCTCCAGATAGCGAGGCGAAAATATCTTCAATCCGCGGAAGTGGATATTGTACCGTGTGAAGGACTGGGTTTACTGTCACCTTAAAGTCCCCACAGATGCAAACTTTCTTTGGTTCTCCAGGTGTATTACTCAACGACCTCTTCATTGCAGGAACGATGGGTGTGGCCCACTCGCTCCAGTCCACTTTGGAGAGTACTCCTGAACGTTCCAAACCTTCCAGCTCTGCTTCGACGGCTGGGCGGATCGCATAAGGCACCGGTCTGGCCTTAAAGACTTTGGGCTTGCATTTTCCTCTATTTTGATCGTCGCTGTTATGCCTTTTAGTGTTCCAAGTCCCTCCTGGAACACTTCTTGTGCGTCAGTTAGCATTTTTGACAGTCGTCCAGGTGTGGCGTCATCATCCTTTTTGGCATCTACAGTCAGTGCTTGTATGGAATGCCAATCTAGCTGTATCTTCCGGATCCATTCACGTCCTAGTAGTGGTGGTCCTCCATCTGGCAATACATATAGGTCCATTTTTGGTGTTTCCTTACCGTTATATACAACATTCACCCTTATTTTTCCTTTGGGGTAGACTTTTTGCCTCCTGTACGTCTTCAAGACAATCTCTGTATATCTCAAGGGTATATGTGAGAATAGCCGCTTGTAGTCCCTTCGGTTTATGACTGTTAGGGCTGATCCTGTGTCCAATTCCATTTTCACTTGGACCCCGGCTATCTTGAGCGTGACCCAGATAGTTTGGTGATCCTCCGTTTTGATCACCTTATGTAGTTTCAGACAACCCAGCTCCTTGCTTCCGGAGTCTGTATCACTTTTCTGTTTGTCTGAACTACTCTCCGTCACCTTATGTACCTTCTTGTACTTCTCCTGTGGAGATTTCTTGCTGCTGGTTTTCTTTCCCGACCTGCAGACTCTTGCTATGTGTCCTACTTTTCCACACTGCCTGCACACTTTGTCCTTAAACCAGCAATCATTATGGTCGCGTGTTGTTCTGCCGCAGCAATAGCACTTCACTGTTCCGTATGACATTTCATTTGTGCCATATTCTTGCGGTCTCCATTGTATCTCTGCAGTGCCCCGTGCGGCTGCTTCATGTGATACTGCCATGCTGAAAGCCTTGTCCAGTGTAAGATCCTTTTCTGATAGAAGTCGTTTTTGGGTTCCTTCACTTTGAAGCCCACACACAAACTTGTCCCTTAAAGTATGTGCTAGTCCCGTTCCAAACTGGCAGTGTTTCGATAGCTTGCGCAGTTCCGTTAAATACTCAGCATTACTTTCATCTTTATGCTGGTTCCTTTTGTGAAACTTAAATCTTTCTGCTATCAGCAGCGGTGTGGGGTTTAAGTGGTTCTGTAGGATTGACACTATGTTTCCAAAATCCTTTTCCACTGGCTTCTCTGGGGTTACTAGGTTTCGCAGTAAGCCATATGTTTTTGCACCCATGGAATTCAACAATACCAGCGCTTTCCTCTCATCTGGCACTTCATTCGCCTTGCAGTACACTTCTATGCGTTCGACATATGTCGTCCAATCTTCGACTTAATTGTCGAACGCTGTGATACTGCCACTCTTCGGCATCCCTGGGTGTGGTTAGACTGGCTGAAAATGGAGTTTTCCCGCGCTCTCCCTTCTTTTCCGCTGCGGCTCAAAATGGCGTTTTCCCGCACTCTCCCTTCTTTTCCGCTGCGGCTCAAAATGGCGTTTTCCCGCACTCTCCCTTCTTCTCCGCTGCGGCTCAAAATGGCGTTTCCCACGCTCTCCCTTCTTCTCCGCTGCGGCTGCTCAGCCCTTGAACACCGGCTGCTGTCACGGGGCCGTGCATTCACGGGGCCGTTTTGCTAGGGTTACGGTAGTGGACCCAAACGCAGGAAACCTATCCAAGGACTCGAGACCGGGTAGAACTCGAAAGATGCTTCCTTGAGATTCGAGAACATAGAAACAGGGTAACACTCGAGAGGAGATTCACTTGAGACTCAAAAACACAGAGACATGGTAACACTCGAAAGGAGATTCAGTTGAGACTCGAAAACACAGAGAGACTTGAGAACGCCAGAGACACAGCAAAAGCTGTAACTTGCAGGCAGGAGAACCCAGGACTGAGCACAGAGGACAGGAAACAGGAACTGGAGCGAACCAGCTTTATTAACTAGCCTAATTTACTCTGATGAGAACAATTACTCGAGAAACAGGTGAGGAGAGGGGCCCAAAGGCACGGCAGCAGCGTACCGAAGCCTCAAAAACCGCCCTCAGGCGGCGAGCAGAGGGAAGTGCCGCTGAAGCCGTTACATTAACCCCCCCCCCTTTAGGGACGGCACCTGATGTCCCATAAGCCTAAGATGATCACTATTTTATTTTTATTTTTTATTTTTTTTAAACTTTATTTTTTTTAGCAAGACTTGAGAATTAAACACAAGAAACACAGCAGGAGCTCGGGATCGCTCGAGAGTTCAACAGCACAAAACACAACAAAAGCCCAAATATTTGCCCAAGATAACTTGAGAGTTTATCTTGTGCAGGAGAGCTCGAAAGTTTAACTTGTCCAGGAGAACTCGAAAGTTTTATCTTGTCCCAGAGAACTTGAGAGTTTATCTTTTTTAGAAGAACTTGAAACCTTAATTTGCCCAGGAGAACTTGAAACCTTAATTTGCCCAGGAGAACCTGAAAACTTATTTTCTTCTTTCTTTTCTTTACTCTTTATCTTGTCCAGGAGAGCTCGAAAATTTAACTTATTCAGGAGAACTTGAGAGTTTATACGATCCAGAAGAACTCGAGAGTTTAGCTTATCCAGGAGAGCTCGAAAATTTAACTTGTCCAGGAGAGCTCGAAAGTTTAATTTGCCCAGGAGAACTTGAAAACTTAATTTGCCCAGGAGAACTTGAAAACTTAATTTGCCCAGGAGAACTTGAAAACTTAATTTGCCCCGGAGAACTTGAAAACTTAATTTGCCCAGGAGAACTTGAAAACTCTTCTTTTCTTTTTACTCCTTATCTTGTCCAGGAGAACTCGAGAGTTTATATGATCCAGAAGAGCTCGAAAGTTTATTGGTACAAACCAGGAGAACTTGAGAGCTTAACTTGTCCAGGGGAACTTGAGAGTATCTTATCCAGGAGAGCTCGAAAGTTTATTATCCAGGGGAGCTCAAGTTTCTTATCCAGGGGAGCTCGAAAGTTTATTGATACCAAAACCGAAGAGTTCAAGAGTTTATTTTGTCCAGGAGAACTCGAGAACTTAACTTGCCCAGGAGAGTAGCAAAACACAGTGGGGGTCTTCTTCCTAGGGGACCCGAGAACCAAACACAGAAACACAGGGGGGAGTCCTCTTCCTAGGAGACCAAACATTTGCCCAAGAGTGCTCGAGAGTTTATCGGTACAAAATAGGACAACTTGAAAGTTTAACTTGCCCAGGAGAACTTGAAAACTTAATTTGCCCAGGAGAACTTGAAAGTTCACTTGAAAGTTTAACACCATGAAGGCCCAGGAGACTTGAAAGTTCACTTGAAAGTTTAACACCATGAAGGCCCAGGAGACTTGGAAGTTTAACACAATGAGGGTCCAGTAGACTTGAAAGTTCACTCGAAAATTTAACACAACGAAGGTCCAGGAGGCTTGAGAGTTCACTTGAGAATTAAACACTGTAGAGGCCCAGGAACCTAGAGAGTTCACTTGAGAATTTAACACAATGAAGGAGGCTCGAAAGTTTAACACAATGAAGGCCCAGGAGACTTGAGAGTTGACTCAAAAATTCAACACAACGAAGGCCTAGGAGACTTGAAAGTTCACTTGAGAATTTAACAACGACGGCCCAGGAGACTTGAAAGTTTACTCGAAATTTTAACACAATGAAGGCCCAGGAGACTTGAAAGTTTTACTTGAAAGTTTAACACAACAGGAGGCCCAGGAAACTTGAAAGTTCACTTGAGAATTTAACATAGGACACTTGAAAGTTCACTCGAAAATTAACACAGTGGGGGTCTTCTTTCTAGGAGACTCAAAAATTAAACACAAAGACACAGCGGGGAGTCTTCTTCCTAGGAGACCAAATAATTGCCCAAGAGAGCTCGCGAATTAACTTGAGAGTTTCAAACCTTGGCTGGTTGGTTTCTGCTGGGTCCATGTATGCCTCAGTCCTACTGTCACGGGGCCGTGCATTCACGGGGCCGTTTTGCTAGGGTTACGGTAGTGGACCCAAGCGCAGGAAACCTATCCAAGGACTCGAGACCGGGTAGAACTCGAAAGATGCTTCCTTGAGACTCGAGAACATAGAAACAGGGTAACACTCGAGAGGAGATTCACTTGAGACTCAAAAACACAGAGACATGGTAACACTCGAAAGGAGATTCAGTTGAGACTCGAAAACACAGAGAGACTCGAGAACGCCAGAGACACAGCAAGAGCTGTTACTTGCAGGCAGGCGAACCCAGGACTGAGCACAGAGGACAGGAAACAGGAACTGGACCGAACCAACTTTATTAACTAGCCTAATTTACTCTGATGAGAACAATTACTCGAGAAACAGGTGAGGAGAGGGGCCCAAAGGCACAGCAGCAGCGCACCAAAGCCTCAAAAACCGCCCTCAGGCGGCGAGCAGAGGGAAGTGCCGCTGAAGCCATTACAGGCTGCACTCTGCGCGTTTCCCTTTCTTCCCCACTGACGCTGCTCATCCCTTGAACAATGGCTGCGCTCTGTGCATTTTCCTTCGCGCCTCTCTGTCTTCTCCCGTCAACGCCGTTCGGTCCTGAACACCGGCTGCGCCCTGTGCGCTCTACCCTCTCCTTCTCCCATCGACGCCGTTCGGTCCTGAACACCGGCTGTGCCCTGTGCGCTTTACCCTCTCTCTTCTCCCGTCGACGCCGCTCGGTCCTGAACACCGGCTGCGCCCTGTGATGCTCTACCCTCTCTCTTCTCCCGTCGATGCTGCTTGGCCTTTTCTGTGCCATCGGTCGGCTCTAGCCGCCGCTGTCCGGGAAGGGTCTGCGCCGTACCTGTTGCCAGCCCGTTTTGCTGGACCACCGTGACTGGAGAACCAAGCCCAGCTCTCAACAGCCTCCCCTGCGAAGGTCAAATCTCTGCTGGATGACTGGGCGGTTGCTCGTGGTCGACGCCCGTGCTTCTGGCCTCAACTTTCTTCCACTGTTCTCCAGGAGCGAATGTCTGGGAGGTAATGCAGAGTTGCAGGTAGGTTCGAACCTGCCTTGTCGCCAATGTTAGATCCGTGTATTTTGATGTTGTGTGTCCTTCAATAACTAGACACGAGACTGCAGGGAACAATCAACAGGTAGTTACTGGATGAGGGTTACTCTAAAACTAAACGTACAGATCCCCACTCAGGGTTTATATACAGGTGTGGTCACTGCCGGTACTACAGTATACAGGAGCTGTAAAAAGTAGTTCTCCCCTTAAAGGTACATACACTACACAACCAACATCACTAAAAATAGATTATCTGGTTATTATCACATTGTTGTTTGTGGGACTTTGCTAAATGGCAAAATGGCTGCTGCGTTTCCTTCCTTACAACAGTAACTGCACTTCAAAAATATGTCATTGGCTGTAAAATGTCCTGAGATCGTGAAAGGTGCTATATAAATGCAAGTCAATGGCTCATAGTTTGCGATCAGCGGCCAAGCAAAGGCGTTCACCGCTGGCCCCGAAGTAAGCTTCGCACAAAAAGTGAATGACAGACCGCAACTTCAGGATTGCGCTGTTAGGCTGCGCACCTGCTAAATCCTGAAGTTGCGGTCAGTGTCAAAGGCAAAATGACGGCGTGCGCTGCCAGTTCGCCGTCATCCATACTGCAAATTTCGGGCCATTACTTCTTGCTTTACCTGATCGGCTTAATCTGAATTGCCAACTATCTGCATGTTGTACAGTTTGAACAGTGTGCTGATTAAATATCGGTCTGTTGAGTAAATGTGCAAATTCAGTTTTGGCAGCAAGCCAGCATTTGGTGTCTCTGAGTTCCAGGGCTACGGGTAGTCAGTGCAGGTTAAAGCATTCCAGCGAGACTGTTGACACTTCGAGAGCCTTTAAACTAAAGCAAGTTACAGTCAGCAGTACCCAGTTTACTTTGCTTGTCTACAGCCTGGCTGTAACTCTCCTGTTCAGGAGCGAGCTTTGTGCATGTTAGGAAACAACACGGTCAGAGCTGTCTGCCAAATGTTACAGATTTAAATGTTAGTGAATGTGGAGAGCGGAATCTCAATTCGCTCGCATTGAATTTAAGGTTAGGTAGTTTTGGAAAATAATCAGGGGATTCAACAAAACCCGAGCGCTTTGCAAACCAGATTTGACACCACACTTCCCTCTCCACTTCATTGAAATCCATTTCCACCCTAATCGCAACCATGTCCCCCCTTATCTCTCCCCTACATTGCCCTATGTAGCCTGACAGCACTTTGAAATTCTTCATTATCACGATCACACTCCAGGGCTTTCTGAAATAATTCAATGTCTTCTGATTTTTTGCCATCAACCTGGTGTTTTAGCCCCAATATACCAAAGGCTACACTGTCTCTTGAATATTTATTCATTCGATCTTTAGCAATTTGTTTCAATGTTTTGCGGCATTTCTCATTCTTCCTGCTGTTAACTTTGAATTTTAAGCATTCCTTCAAATGATGAATGGCATTCAGCTGGGATCCCTTCTCATACAGCTGGTAGAATCCATAGTTCCAATGTATTAATTGTTTATTCAAAAGGTTGTAATCTTTATTTCTAAGCAGGTTGGCATAGATATCATGGCTTTGGAATATTCTCCAGATTTTGCCAGGATTTCTGCCAAATGAAGTATTGTAAAAATAAGCGAGGGTTTCTGATCAAACACAATTTGGAAATGGTACTTGCAAAGCTCAATCAATTTTCTGCTGTCTTCACGAGCAAAGTACTGACAAGGTTTTCTCTGCAGTGCAATCAGCTTAGTTTTGTAACATAAGCCGATCTGGTGGTGAAGGAGTGCAGAAGATGGTTTAACCTTCAGTGCCTTTTTCAATAGCTGTACTGTTATATCCGAGTAGTAAGGTCCAATAACTACGATAAGTGAGACTTCAGGAACTCAGAACTTTACTTTTAATTACACAGAATAAGGAGAGAACAGAGCTCTTACATAGGCATGCAATTGTAATTCTACTGCACGAGCAAAACATGGAGGATCCTATGAGTCATTCCCAGAATGCAATGTTACCTTAATACTAGTAAATATAATCCCTTAGCATTTGTCTCCCTCTGGTGGATAACTTAAGCATTACATCCGAGATTACTATATGTACGGAATATTCAACAAATCCTTGTTTTCTTAAAGCTTTGGCTGCATACTGGATTATATATGGATCATCAGGAGACTTCAGCAGCTCTTCTTCAAGTAATCTGTAGCATAGAGCCAACATGATCTTGACGAAAGAGTCATTTGGGTTCAGTGCTAATGCGCGGTGTAACTGCTTCACTACCTTGCAGTGTTCAGGATGCTGTGGGTATCCAAAGGTTTCTTTAAGTCAAAACAGAGCAGTTGCATAAGCTGCATTCCATTCAATGTCATCAGGATCCCCCTCCAGAGCCTTCTCAATACATTCATTTGCCTCTTCATAATATCTCCTGCCAAATTTCAACAGTGCCCAACCCTTTTCCCCGTATACTTCAGGTATCAGTGCTGTATACCGAGAGCCATCAGTAAATTGTTGACAGATCCTCTCCAGCTTGTCGAGGTAGGATTCAGCCTCTGCCAGTTCTCCCATGTGATAATATACCCAGGCATAGTTTCCATAGGTGATGATGATCCATTTTTCAATTTCAAATTCGTGATTCTTCCTCAGAATCTCTTCAGAGTCCCATAAATTATTGAACAACTCCTCACAGTTGCCTTGCATACAATTTACAAAAGCAAGTAGATTGTAAGGCATGGCTTGATATTTCACAATATCAGACTTTATTGTATAATTTAGTCATTCCTGCAAATCATCCCACTCAACATTTTCCACCTGCAGATTCCACGTGAAGTGATATTGTAGCTGAAGTCATTTCACTTTCAATATCACTGTAAGAAATATGTTTAAATATTTATTAGTTTTGTTACACATTCAGATAGGAATAGTGATGGGAAATGATTACACTCTGGCCAACCTAGGAACTCAGGAATAAGCAGCTCCAAAAAAGCTGACAACTCAAATAACAACCAGAAGCTCAAACACAGGAACAAATGAAAACAACAGACAGGAAAAGAGCAGCTGGACCATGGAGCCTGTCCCATACCGTCATGGTGCACTTTAACAACACAACCCCCATTGCCCCTCCCCACCAGCCAGCCTTGCAGCCTCCCTGAAAATAGGCACAAGTGGGTCACAGCAAAGATCGTCAAAGGCTCAGGCCGCTGATACTAGGGAACTTGCAGCCAGCAGGAATCCAGAGTCGGATCCTGGGATTTTTCTGATTACATGGCTGAGCTACTCACTGCTTTAACCAGATGAGCCATTGGAAAAAACAAACAAATTCAATTGAACAAGGACCTGTATCAGCCATGGCTCAGTGATAACTCTGTCACTTCTGACTCAGATGGTTGTGGGCTTAAATCCCACTCCAGAGACTTGAGCTCAAAATCCAAGCTGCCTCTTCAGCGCTGTACTGAGGGAGTCCTGCACTGGCAGAGGTGCGTTCTTTTGGATGATATTTTAAACTCTCAGGTGAACATGAAAGATCCCATCACAATATTTCATAGAATCATAGAAGTATAGAATGACACAGCGCAGACAGAGGCCATTCGGCCCATCGTGCCTGTGCCGGCTCTTTGAAAGAGCTGTCCAATTCGTCCCACTCCTCTGCTCTTTCTCCATAGCCCTGGAAATTATTCCTCTTCAAGTATTTTTCCAATTCCCTTTTGAAAGTTATTATTGAATCCGCTTCCACCACCCTTTCAGACAGTGCATTCCAACTCACGGTTTAATTTTCTTTTCCCTGAAGTCGCCTCTGGCTCTTTTGCCAATTACCTTAAAACTTTTTCCTCTGGTTACCGGCCCTTCTGCCACTGGAATCAGTTTCTTCTTATTTACTCTATCAAAACCCTTCATGATTTTGAACATTTCTATCAATTCTCCCATTAATCTGCTCTACTCTAAGGAGAACAATTCCAGTTTCTCCAGTCTCTCCATGTTAACTGAAGTCCTTCATTCCCGGTACCATTCCAGTAAATCTCCTCTGCACCCTCTCCAAGGCCTTGCCATGCTTCCGAAAGTGAGGCGGCCCAGAATTGGCCACAGAACTCCAGCTGGGGCCGATCCAGTGTTTTATAAAGGTTTAGCATTTGCCTTTGAACTCTATCCTCCATTTATAAAGCCAAGGATCCCTTTTTATGCCTTTTGAACAGCTTCTCGACTTGTCCTGCCACCTTCAAAGACTTTTGTACGTACACACCAGCTCTCTCTGTTCCTGCACCCCATTTGAAATTGTACCATTTAGTTTATATTGCCTCTCCTCATTCTTCGTACCAAAATTATTCACACTTCTCTGTGTTAAACTTCATCTGCCATGTGCCTGCCCATTTCACCAATCTGTCTGTGTCCTCTTCAAGTCTGTTACTATCCTCCTCACTCTTGACTACATTTCTGAGTTTTGTTTCATCTGTAAACTTTGAAATTATGCCCTGTTTTCCCAAATCCAAGTCATTGATATATATCAAAAAGAGCAGTGGTCCTAATACTGACCCCTGGGCAACACCACTGTACAATTCACACCAGTCTGAAAAATAACCGTTTACTACTACTCTCTGTTTTCTGTCTCTTAGCTCATATCATATCCAAGCAACCCTTTAATCGCATGGGCTTCAATTTTGCTAACAAGTCTATTATGTGGTACTCTATCAAATGCCAGTAATTGCCAGGTTTATCCATCTTCCTTTTTTTAAACAGGGGTGTAACATTTTCAGTGCTTCAGTCCTCTGGCACCACTCCCATATCTAAGAAGGATTGGAAGATTGAGGCCAGAGCCTCCGCAATTTCCATCCTTACATCCCTCAGGAATTTCGGAGGCATCCCATCTGGGCCGGATGACTTTTCTACTTTGAGCACTGCGAACCTTTTAAGTACCCCCTCTTTATCTGTTGTTATCCTATCCAATTTCTCTATTACCTCCTTCTTTATTGTGACATCGGCAGCATCATCTTCTTTAATGAAGACAAATGCAAAGTACTCATTTAGTGTCTCAGCCTCCACAAGAAGATCTAATTTTTGTTCCCTAATGGGCCCAACCCGTTGTTTGACTACCCTTTTAATAGTTATACATTATTAAAAGACCAATCAACACTAGGACATCCCAAAGTGTTTTACAGCCAATGAAGTATCCTTGAAGTGTAGTCACTGTTGCAATGTTGAAAATGTGGCAGCCATTTTGCAAGCAGCAAGCTCCCACAAACAGCAATGTGATAATGACCTGATCATCTGTTTTGTAGTGATGTTGGTTGAGCGTGCCCTGAGCTCCTGACCTTTACCCCCTCTCCGAGCTCCTCTCTCCCCCTGTGAGCTCTTTTCCCCCCTCTCCAAACAGCTTTCGGGGCTTTCTTGCCTCTCTTTGCCTTCCTGCATTCACTGCCCCCCTCCCCCAGTCTCTCCATGTTCTGTCTGACGGTGATAATGGTCAGATTATCTGTTTAAGTGATGTTGGTTAATTGCATCGAGTCTACAGCACAGAAACAGGCCATTCGGCCCAACTGGCCTGTGCTGCTGTTTATGCTCCACACGAGCCTCCTCCCACCCCACTTCATCAAACCCTATCAACCTATCCTTCTATTCCTTTCTCCCTCATGTGCTTATTTAGCTTCCCCTTAAATGTATCTATGG
The DNA here is from genome assembly GCF_052327205.1 of Somniosus microcephalus. Lineage (NCBI taxonomy): Eukaryota > Metazoa > Chordata > Chondrichthyes > Squaliformes > Somniosidae > Somniosus > Somniosus microcephalus. The sequence continues at coordinate 42,404 of NW_028225560.1, forward strand.
TGCTCCTCTCAACTACTCCTTGTGGTAGAGACTTCTACATTCTACAGGTTTCTCCTGAATCCCCTGTTGAATTTACTGGTCACTATCTTATATTGATGCCCCTAGTTTTGGTCTCCCCCACAAGTGGAAACATATTCTCCTGTTTACCCTGTCAAACTCTTTCATAATCTTAAAGACCTCGAGCAGGTCGCCCAACAGCTTTCTTGTTTCTAGAGAAAAGAGCTCCTGCCTGTTCAGCTTTTCCTGATAAAAAATCCTCCCAATTCTGGTATCATTCTTGTGAATCATTTTTGCACTTTCTCCAGTGCATCTATATCCTTTTTATAATATGGAGACCAGAACTGTCGACAGTTCTCCAAGTGTGGTCTAACCAAGGTTTAATACAAGTTTAATGTACAAGATAAATATTTCCAGGACACCGGGGAGAACGACCCAGCTCTTCTTCGAAATAGTGCCACAGGATCTTTTACATACAACTGAGAGGCCAGATAGGGACTCGCTTTAACTTCTCATCCAAAAGTCAACATCTCCGGCAGTGCAGTCTCCCTCAGTACTGCCCACAACCCACTGTAAGAATTCGCAATAATTTATAGTTCTGAAGATTCATTTTTTTGATTAAAGAATCCCTGGGCGATGTGCTTTTAAATTTCCAGGGATAAAAATGGCTGTCACCACATGGCCGAAGACAAAGGACAATGCTTTGTTTACAAAGCAATTGAATGCTATTAGCATTTGTTTGTATATCGAGTGGATACATCTAAACTGCAGAAGAGACTTTTGTACCTTGAATGGGAAACGTTTAACATTTGAATGGGTTTTAAATCACCCAGCACTGGACAATAGAGCAGTTGTATCTCCCTTTTGTTTCAGCCCAGGGAGCTCCGGAAGACACATTAACCCAGTCTAACCACTTTGAGTTAGCCAATCACAGCTTTCTCTTGTGTATTGGACCCTTTTGGGTGGGGAATTTTGCACACAGCCCTTGCAGGACAGAACAGCAGGGGGGGAGGGGGGGCTCACCATATATAAGATAAGCTGCTGAGAAGCTAGCTCTCTCTTGACTTCCTGGGACCATAGGCGAGCCTCTCTCTCTCTCTCTCTCTCTCTCTCACTTCGCTGGACCACAGGTGAGCAGAGTTTCTGACTCCTCAGCAAAGCAACCTAGTTAAGGAGTTTGGGGGATGGTAATTTAAGGGGCTATTACTAAGATTGTTTAACCAACATTGTAGTCACTTACCCCTCATTTTTGCTGTCTGCCTTACCCCATTTGAAGCAATTTTACTGTAATTACTGTGTGCGTGTGGGATAGTTTGATATTTTGATTATAGTTTCTTTCAGTTAATAAAACTTGATTTTTTTCTCTCATCCAAACTACGTGTCTGTTTTAATATCAATAATTATAAGCCCTGCAGTCAGAACTGGAAGGTGGGGTAGCGATTCAAAACCGTTGTTTTAAAATTGGTTTTACCCTGTCAATCTGGGCATAGTTATGCTCGGCTGAGGTTAGCGAGCGCGACGCAAAGGCTATTGGCCTCCCTGAACCATCACGGAATTTGTGTGACAGTACCACTCCAATGCTGTAGGGTGACGCATCACATGCCAACTGAATCGGTAGTGTTGGGTTGTAGTGGGCCAATACTTCTTTTGAAGTGATTAGGCATTTACATTCCTGAAAGGCACGCTTACACTCATCACTCCATTTCCATGTCACTCCAGTTTGCAGCAGGGCGTTCAGTGGGTGCAGAATTGTAGATAAATTCGGCAAGAACTTATGTTAGTAGTTCACCAACCCAAGGAACGACCTCAGTTGCGACACATTTTCCGGTGCTGGAGCCTTGACTACAGCCTCAATCTTGTCCGGCGACTTATGCAACCCTTCCTCATCAATCATGTGGCCACAATACGAGATTTGTCTCCTGAAGAACTCGCATTTGGGGCGGTTGGCTCGTAGCCCATATTCCTGTAATCTCGTGAGCACCTGCTCCAGGTTGGCAAGGTGTTCATTGTCATTTTCGCCCGTAACCAGGATGTCGTCCAAATAACACTGGGTCCCCGGGATCCCTTGCAGGACTTGTTCCATTGCCCTCTGCCAAATAGCCGGGGCCGATGCTACCCCGAATACCAGTCGATTGTACTGGTAAAGGCCTTTGTGAGTGTTTATCGTGAGGTATTTTCTAGATGCTTCTTCCACCTCCATTTGTAGATACGCTTGGGCCAGATCAATCTTTGTAAAACGTTTCCCTCCAGATAGTGAGGCGAAAATATCTTCTATCCGCGGAAGTGGATACTGTACTGTGTGCAGGACTGGGTTCACAGTCACCTTGAATTCCCCGCAGATGCGAACCTTCTTTGGCTCCCCAGGTGTGCTGCTCAATGCTTTTTTCATTACAGGAACGATGGGTGTGGCCCACTCACTCCAGTCCACCTTGGACAGCACACCCGAACGCTCCAGACTCTCCAGTTCAGCTTCAACGGCTGGGCGGATCGCGTATGGCACCGGTCTGGCCTTGAAAAATTTTGGGTTTGCGTTATCCTCAATCTTTATGGTTGCCTTTACTCCTTTTAGAGTCCGAAGTCCTTGTTGGAACACCTCTTCCGCGTCAGATAGAATTTGTGACAGACGTCCAGGTGCAACGTCATCATCCTTTTTGTCAGTCACAGTTAGCGCCAGAATGGAATGCCAATCCAATTGTATTTTTCAGATCCATTCACGTCCCAATAATGGTGGTCCTCCATATCGTAATATATACATATATAATTTCTGTGTTTCCTTGCCGTTATATTTAACTGGCACCCTTATTTTTTCTCTGGGGTAGACCTTTTGCCCCGTGTATGTCTTCAATACAATGGACGTGTCCTTTAAGGGTATGTGTGAGAATAGCCGCTCATAGTCTCGTCGATTCATGATAGTTAGGGCTGATCCTGTGTCCAATTCCATCTTTACTGGTGATCCTGCTATCATGAGGGTGACCCAAATGGTTCGGTGATCTTCCTTTGCGATCACGTTGTGTAACTTTAGGCAACTTAGTCTCCTGCTCCCGGAGTCCTTATCACTCTCCTGATCTTCCGAACTACTGTCTGTCAGTTTCTTTACTTTCCTGTACTGTTCCTTAGTAGTTCTTGTCGTGTTAGTTTTCTTTCCCGACCTGCAGACTCTTGCTATATGTCCCATTTTTCCGCATTGCCTGCATACTTTGTCCTTAAACCAGCAGTCCTTCTGCTCATGGGTTGTTCTGCCGCAGCGATAGCACTTTTCTGCTCCATACGCCATTTCGTTAGCGCTGTATTCTTGTGGTTTCTGTTGTATTTCCACAGCTCCCCGTGCTGCTGCTTCGTAGGATACTGCCACGCTGAAAGCCTGTTCTAGCGTCAGGTCCTTTTTTGAAAGTAGTCATTTCTGGGTTCCTTCACTCTGGAGCCCGCAGACAAACTTATCCCGCAAGGTGTCTGCCAGTCCTGCTACGAACTGGCAGTGCTTCGATAACTTGTGTAGTTCCGTAAGATAGTCAGCATTGCTCTCATCTTTGTGCTGGTTTCTTTTATGGAACTTGAATCTTTCTGCTATCAGCAGCGGTGTAGGGTTTAGGTGTTCCTGTAAGGTATTAACAATCTCCTCAAAACTTTTCTCCATTGGTTTAGCTGTGGTAATTAAATTCCGCAATAGGCCGTACATACTCGCGCCCATCAAATTCAATAATACCGACGCCCTCTTTCCATCGGCCACCTCATTAGCCTTGCAGTACACTTCAATTCTTTCCACATACGTGGTCCAGTCTTCTACCTCGTTGTCGAAAGCAGTGATGCTGCCACTTTTCGGCATCTTGGGTGATTTAAAATGGCGCCTCCCGCGCTTTTTTTTCTTCCCCAATGGAATAAAATTTCACCTCCCGCGCTTTTCCTTCTTCCCCAACGGGATAAAATGGCGCCTCCCGCGCTTTTCCTTCTTCCCCTTGCTGCCGCGCTGCTCCTAGCATTCTACGGGGTAATGGTGGTGACCCGCAGCTTCGGCGCATCTCGCTTTCCTTCCCCCCCGTTTATTTTCTCTCCGCTGTCCGATTCTTGAGCACCGACTGCGCCCTGTGCGCTCCACCCTCTCTCTCTCTTGTTTTCTTTTCCCAGCGACGCTGCGCGGCTCGTTTTGTAGAGCCGCTCGATCGAGCTTGAGCCCGCTGCAGTCCGGAAGGGTCAGCACACTACCTGCTACCAGCATGATTTGCTGGAACACTTTAACTGGGGAGCCAAGCACAGCTCTCCACAGTCTCTCCCGCAATTCTCTGAACACCGATGAATTCTTTGGGTGGTTGCCCGCGGTCGATGCCCGTTGCTCAGACTATGACCTCCAAGAACCCTCGTCTCAGGGCGAGATCCCCGTGAGATGATGCCACACTGCAGGTGAGTTCGAAGTTACTCGTCGCCACTGTAAAGTCCATGCCTCAATAATACACGGACTTCGGGAGAACAGTTTAACAGGTACTTTACTGAACAGGAGGGCACTCTTTTGTTTGGACCCAACAAAAGAAAAAAAAAAAAAATTGGACTGTAAATAAACAAAAGTTCAACTAAAACTTAACAAATCAAATAAAAATTTGGTTTTCCAGGTTGATGATGCACTCCAGTCCCCGCAGCGCCCACCGCTCGCGGAAATACTCAAGCGTGCCGGCGGACACCGCGTGCTCCATCTCCAGGGCCACCCAGGCACGAACATGGCCGCGGAAGAGAGGCAGGCAATCCGGCCGGACGACCCCCTCGACTGCCCACTGCCTGGACCAATTGATGGCTCTTTTAGCCAGGCCCAGGAGCAGGCCTACAAGGAGGTCCTCCAACCTGCCCACTCCCCTCCGCACCGGGTGACCGTAGATCAAGAGCGTGGGACTGAAGTGCAACCAAAAATCGAGGAGCAGCCCCTTCAAGTAGTGAAAGAGGGGCTGCAACCTCTCACACTCGACATAAACGTGAAACACGGACTGCTCCAGGCCGCAAAAAATGCAGGCGGCCTGGGAGTCCGTGAACCTACTTAAAACCATATTGCACGGGACCGCTCCGTGCAACACCCCCCAGGCCAAGTCCCTGATGGAACAAGGGAGGACTCCCGCGTAGAGAGCCCTCCATTGGGGACCTCCGCCTCCGCCGGTCGGCAAGACGCCACGCCTAGGCGTGTCCGGACAGTAGACGAAGATGGCAAAGTGGAGAGTGTGCAGGAGCAGCCCGTACAGGAAACCCCTCTGCGCGGAATGAAAAGGCACGGAGGGTATTTCCTCGAGAAGGCTCAAGTTGTGAGGTGTCGGTTCCCGAGGGGAGTTTCGGGGCCGGGCGCCGATGAGGAATTCCGTCCGAACGGGGGTAAGCTCGGACGGGATCGCCCCATGTGCTTGAGCCGCCTCAATACACCTAGTGGAGTCGGGGCCCAGTGCCACTTTCACCGACTCGATGGCTTCGACCGCGAGCCGGACATTAGCCCAGGACAGGCGCCGCGCCAGCTCCTCCGGTGCCATCCAGCCCGCTCCTCCGCCATCGAGCAGGTCCCCGACTCTGGTCACCTTGCCAGGCACAGCCCTGCCCTCCGCCAGCCGCCCGAACCCGCGGTCGTGGAGGTGCGGATTCCTGAGCAGCGGCTCCCGAAGGAGAGCCGCCGCTCCTGACGGGGGAGTGCTCCGCCTGGAAGCGATGTAGTTCCAAACCCATAGCAGTTCCTGGTAGAAGACAGGCAGCTCCTGCAGGCCGGCACGCCTGCAGCCCACTTTCACAAACAGGAGCTGTGTGTCGTAATTGAGGCCGTGCAACTGGCGGAAGAAATACGTCGCCAGCGCACACCATCTCGGAGGATTCTCGATGTACAGGTATCTCTGCAGTGTCTGAAGACAGAAAGTCGCAGCCTGGGTGCGAAGGCACACCAGCGCCTGACCGCCCTCCCACGCGGGAGACTCAGAACCACGGCAGCGACCCAGTGCTTCCTTTTGTCCCAGAAGAAGTCGATGAGCTTCTTCTGCATCTTGGCGACAAACGCAGGGGGAGGGATCAAAGGGACCAACCGGTACCACAACATGGCAGCCACCAGCTGGTTTATGACCAGCACTCGACCCCTGTAGGACAACACTCGGAGCAGTCCTGTCCAGCGTCCTAGGCGAGCGGTGATTTTTGCTTCCAGCTCTTGCCAGTTCGCCGGCCAGGCGTCCTCGGCAGGGCTAAGGTAGACTCCCAAATAGAGGAGGTGCGTGGTGCTCCAGGTGAAAGGCCTGAACTCCTCCGGCAGGGAGTCCACCCGCAACTGACCCACCAGGAGTCCGGAACATTTCTCCCAGTTGATCTTGGCGGAGGATGCGTCCGAGTAAATCTGCTGGCATTCCCGCATCCTCCGCAAGTCAGCGGGATCCGTGACCGTGAGGAGCACGTCATCGGCGTAAGCCGAGAGGACAACCTCCACGCCCGGCCCTTGCAGAGCCAGTCCCGTCAACCTCTTCCGCAAGAGGCGCAGGAAAGGCTCCACGCAAACGGCATATAACTGACCGGACATGGGGCACCCCTGACGCACCCCCCTCCCGAAGCGATGGGGCACCGTCAAGGACCCATTAAATTTAATCAGACACTCCGCGGCGGCGTACAGAAGTCGGATCCGGGCGACAAAATGCGTCCCGAACCCGAATGCGCGCAGAGTCCCGAAGAGATACTATTGATCCACCCTGTCGAACGCCTTCTCCTGATCCAGGGAAAGGAAGGCGACCGACAGACCAGCCCTCTGGGAGTGGTGGACCAGGTCCCGGACCAGATGGATGTTATCGTGGAAGGTCCGGCCCGGGACCATGTAGGGCTGGTCGGGGTGGATCATGTGGGCCAGCACGGTGCCAAGGCGAGCAGACATGGCCCTGGCAAAGATTTTATAGTCCGTGCTGAGGAGGGAGACCGGGCGCCAGTTCTTAAGGAGGCGGAGATCGCCCTTCTTAGGCAGCAGGACAATGACCGCCCTGCGCCAAGAGAGGGGCATCTCCCCGGTCGCCAAACTTTCCCCCAGGACCCACGCGTAGTCGCCCCCCAAGACGTCCCAGAACGCCCTGTGGAACTCCACGGTCAGCCCGTCCAGCCCCGGGGACATTCCCCTGGAGAGCTGGCAGAGGGCACCGGTCAGCTCCGCCAGACTTAGCGGAGCGTCCAGTTTTTCGGCGCCCTCTGGGCTGACCTTCGGCAGGTCCTCCCACAAAACTCTGCGCGCATCCTCGCTGGACGGATCCGGAGAGAACAGAGCCCCGTAATAGGCGCAGGTCTCCGCGCTGATTCCCTCCGGATCCGAGACCAGAGATCCGTCGTCGGCCAGCAGCCCCAAGAGCTGCTTACGGAACCCCCGTCTTTTTCCAGCGAGTAGAAGAAGGGGGAACCACGGTCCAGGTCCCGCAGGAGCTGGATCCGCGACCTCACGTACGCGCCTCGGGACCCGACGAGCTGCAGGTCCTTCAGCGCGCCCTTCTTCTCTTCGTACACCTTCCGCAAGGCCGGGTCCTCGACGACCTGACCGAGACGGGACTCCAGGTCTAGCACCTCCTTCTCCAACCGCCCTACCCGGACTTCCCGCCTCTTGGTCGACCCCTTCGCGTACTCCTGACAGAAGAGACGGACGTGAGCCTTGCCCACGTCCCACCATAGCCTCAAGGAGGGGAAGCCCCCCAGCTTCCTTCTCCAGTCGGCCCAGAACCGACGAAATGAATCCCGGAACAGCGCATCCGCCAGCAGCAGGTTGTAAAAATGCCAATACGCGGACCCCCCCCCATGCGCGCAGCGGAGCGAGCTCCGCCCACAGCAGGTGGTGGTCCGTGCATGGCACCGGCCGCATGGAAGCCGCCAGAACGCAGGAGACGTACGCCCGGGAAATGTAGAGGCGGTCGATTCTGGACCTTCCTCCCCCAGACCTCACGCTAGTGAAGGCGCTGGAGTCGGGGTGGAGATTTCGCCAGACGTCCACCAAGTCGAAGGACCCGACCAGGTCCCTCAACTTCTCCATCGCCGCCGGGCTTCGCGGGGCACCTGAATGGTCCCTCGCCTCGAGGGTGCAGTTAAAATCCCCCCCGAGGATGACGCACTCGCCCGCGTTGACGGAGCCCAAAAGCGCACTTGCTGCGCACCGGTCTGAGGGGCGTACACGTTCACTAGATGGAGCGGCACGCCCCCCAGGTGAACAGTGACCTGGAGCAAGCGGCCTGGCATGTGCTCCTTGACCCCCAAGATGTCCGGCTGAAAATGCGGGGCCAGCAAGATAGCCACCCCGCTGGAATTGTTGGAGAGGTGACTCATGCTGACCCCTCCTTGCCACTCCAGGAGCCACGTGGATTCGTCTCCTGGAACGGTGTGGGTTTCTTGCAGGAAGCACACCGCATACTTCCCGTCCCGAAGGACCGAGAAGTTATTGAATCTGCGGCGCGCCTCCCTGCTGCCGTTGATGTTGAGGCTAGCTTTGGTTATCTTCATGTCAGAAGCATAGTGCAACCTCTACCTACACCTAACGGGGGGAGGGAGTGCAGCCGCTGGTCAGCCGCCACTTCCTCAGCAGCCCAATGAGAAACGTTCTGAGCCGACGCAGCTCGAGCGGGTCCACGCCCTCGTCCGCGCCCATAATTTTAACGGTGGCGCGGACGGACACGATGAGCAGTGCCAGTTCCGACCACCTGTCGAGGGCCAGCCGGACCTTATTGTGCCGACCCTGGCACGTGGCCATAAAGTCCCGGAGTTCCCTTACGGGAATGAGGAGAGACTCGGCGAGGGGCATGAGTTCATCCAGCGCCTCGTCGACGGTGGAGACCAAATCGTCCTCCGTGCCCATCACCGAGTTCCCATCCTCCTCCAGGGGGTCGTCACCAGCGGCTGACCCATCCGTCGCGCAGTGCGCAGCGAACGGCTCGGCCGCACCAGCCGGCCCCGCCTCCGTCCGGATCCCACCCCCAGGATTGGCGGCAGAGGATTCCTCCCTGGGCTCCTCTAGGGGCGCCGGGCCAGAAGACGGCGGCGGTTCAGAGCTCCCCTCCGCCCCAGACGCCGGAATGACCGGAGAAACCGGGGAGAGAACAATTCCCAGCTCCTCTAGTATGTCCGGCACCAGAGACGCAGCCAGGGGGCCATCCTCCTCCCCGCCACCAACCTCTGACCCAGCGGGTGGGGTGTCTTGAATTAAAACCTCGGCCAGGTCGAGCAGCCCCTGGGAGATGTCCGGGTCGCATTGGGCGAGCTCATTTTCTTCAAACTCGCCCAACCCAGACCCCAGGCCGCCCGACCCGGCGAGGGGTAACGGCACAGATAAAATGTCAATTTCCGCAAGTTGATCCACGACCCCCACCACGGGCAGGGTCTCATCCCCATCCCCGGGAGGCACGTGCCGGACAGACACATCTGCCTCAGCCTCCCGAGGGACAGGCGACACCTGCCGATCGCTGGTGATGATGACAGCGGGGGGGGTGGCGCAGTACCCGCGGCGGGCGACGACTCCCCCTGCCCGGAGGGACCTTCCTCCTCCCGGTCCTCCTCCTCTTCCAGGGGGTCGTGCCTTCTTTTTAGCACGGAGGGAGCGAGGGAGACCTCCATGTCTGCAGAGGCCTCCTCCTCTGCTCCCTCCAGCGGAGCAGGTTTGTCGGGTTCCTCGGGCCCGAGCCCGGCCGCAGGTATTGGCGTTACCGCTACGGCGTTTGCGGCCACAGGCTCGGGCACGAGGCCCCTCCCACTCGCGTCTGCCCCGATCAACTCCGCGAGGAGCGCGGGTGTCAGGGGCTCTAAGTTTAAGGGCCAGCCCTCCACGGGGGGACCCACCCTGAGGTGTTTTGATTTTCGCCGCGCCTTCCTTCCGCCCGGATGCGCTCCCTCCCCCCCGCTGGAGGCCTTGGTGGCATCGGCCTCTGACCGCGCATCGGTTGCTCGGGATGCGCCGACAGACCCGGGGGGATGAGCGGCGGCGGCGCCAGCCTTGGCCGCACTAGATGACCTGGCGGCCTTGGAGGCGGGGCAGTTTTTTCTGATGCGCCCCACCTCCTTGCAGGCGTGGCACCGCATACCATCTGACGTCCAGAAGACGCGATAGGCGGTTCCCTCGTGGAGGATGACGAAAGCCCCGTCGGTGTCCTCCTCCCGCGCCAGCTGAATAAAGAGCTGGCGCCGGAAGGAGAAGACGTGGCGAAGGCTGGCTTCCCGGAAGCCGAGCGGGATGGGTGTGACCCCGACCTCACCTCCCCGAGTTGGCGTAAGTTGGGGAGGAGGAGCTCACCAGGCTCAAAGGGCGGGATGTTAGAAATAACCACCCTCTGCGCAGTGGCCTCAAGGGGGTCCACCGGCAGGAAGGTCCCGCCCACGGTGAGCACCTTGGCGACGGCCAGGGACACCGCCCGCTCCGACCCCAGGAAGAACACAGCCTTCCCATACATTTTTGAGGCGGCGAGGATGGTTGAAGGGCTGACAACCCCAGCCATAGCCTTTACACATGCCTCAATTGTCATTGTGGGGTGGGTGTAGCTCTTCACCCCAAGCTTTTTGGTTATTAGTGAGAAAGGTGACGGGACGGCAGAAGCAGCGGGAGCAGCCGTGGCTGTGGCTGCCACCGCCGCATAAGACCTAGCTGGCCCTGCCACCGGCGATGAAGCAGACGCCATTATGGGGCGTTTTTTTTAAAAAGAGCTACACTCACCCCAAGTCACAGGCCTGAAGGTGTTAATGGCCTCGGATTATTTTAAAGTCCTCCCTTGAGCAGAGGGAGCTGTTAAATTGAAGGCACAGCTCTCCCCCTTATTGATTGGAATTGGGAGAGGGGCCTTCTCCCCTCTGCTCAAGTGGCAATCAACAAAAAGATTAATAGAGGTGCCTCTTGAGAGAGAGAGCAGAGAGAGACAAAGAGAGAGAGAGAGGGGGGGTGGGAAGGAGAGAGGCCGCAAGTGCAGGGTTGCCACTCAGGATGGTGGGTGGGTGGGTGTCGGCAGGGGTGCACTCTCCGATGGAATAAACAAAGTCTCTGTTGGTGGTCTTCTGGCAGGGGGAGAAGATGTCTTCACCTGGGAAAGCTGGAGATGCCCAGACTCAGTCCTGCACCAGGTCTTAATGATGTTTAATGGAAATTAACCACTTCACCTAGGCAGCTCCAGCTGTCCCAGGCCAGGCAATAGAAGGGGCTGTTTGATAGTGGTGTGTGTGGCCTAGTGTTCTACAAGAGCCACACACACACACAGACACCCCTTGGTGTTCCGGTCTTCTTTCCTCCCCCCACCTACAGTACAAAGTCTTTTGGAGAGTGCACCAAATAACACCCACCTGCAGATGTTCAGTGAAGATGTTATCCTTCCCTCCTTCCAAGCAGTTGATGGTGGGTGTTGGTTGTTGCTTCTCTCCCCTCTCTCCCTCTCCTGGAATGGAGGCCAATTTGGGGAGGCAGTGGTGGAAAGGCCTCTCCTCTGGTCGGTGTTGGCCTCCTTTTTCCCTCTCCTCTCCTCTGTCCTCTCTCCCCAGGCACCTCAGTAGTTGTTGTTGTAGTTGTTGTTGTGGTAGTGGTGGTCTGTGGTTTCTCCTTCTCCTCCTCTCCCTGGTCAGGAGACCACCACTTTCCACTCTCCTGGTTTGGCTGCTCCTTCTCCTCCTGCTGACTGAGGCAGCTCTAACAGGAGGGCAACGTCAGACTGAAATACAGAAGCCTGCTAGGGCCTTTTATACAGGGGTGGTCACTGCCGGTACTGCAGTCTAAAACCAGTTCTTCCCTTAAAGGTACATACATAACAGATCCTGGATTATGTAATGATTCACGTGTTGTTCTGAACTTGCTGTGTGAATATTGGTTGCTCTGTTGATATTATATTCTGCTGCATAGGAACAATGGCTGAACTTCATAAAATAATTCATTGAATGTTAAGTGGGTGGAATTATGATGATAGCGGAGCGATGAGATAATTTCCATGAACTGTACCCCAGGTGTACAGACACCAACTTACTTTCTGTAGTAAGTGGAGTGGAAATTGGACCATGCAGAACCTGTTTTTTTGGGTACATAATGAGGGCAAAAAGCATCAATTTCCCAGCGCTGTCTCTCATGTACCCAAGTGTGCCTGAAATACATCCGCGCCATTGGGTCGATGATATTCAGGCATTCCTGATGGCTGCCTAAAACAGGCATTAGGCCCCCTGCATATGTTAATGAGGGAACTCGCCCCTGTTTCAGGAACTCGCCTGGAAATTCATCAGCGCTGAACGGAGCAGGCATTGGGGCCATGGAAGCCATCTTAGTCCAACCCACTTCTGCCCATACCTTATAACATCTTCACACCACCCACAAAACCTGAGAGGCTGAGACTGCAAGAGGAACAGAATTTCCAATTTCCCAATAGACACTCACATTTGAAGATTAACCAGAATGATACCAGGGCTTAAAAGGTAAAATTATAAAGACACGTTGAATAAACTTGTTTGGTACATGCTTGAGTTTAGAAAGTTGTGGGAAGATCTAATTGACATGTTTAAAATGATAATGGGATTCGATCGGGTCGATACAGAGAAACTATTTCCTCTGGTGGGGGAATCCAGAACAAGGGAGCAGAATCTTATAATTAGAGCTAGGCCAGTTAGGAGTGAAATCAGGAAGCACTTTTTCACACAAAGGGATGGGGAAATCTGGCGAGAGGGAGAGTGGGGGCGGGGGGGAGGGGGGAGGAAGGAAGGATGGAGGGAAAAAGAGAAAGAAAGAAAAAAGAGAAAGAAAAAGGAGAAAGAAAAAAGAGAATGAAAGAAAAAAGAGAAAGAAAAAAGAGAAAGAAAGAAAAACATAGAAAAAAATAGGAGCAGGAGTAGGCCTTATGGCCCTTTGAGCCTGCTCCACCATTCAATATGATCATGGCTGATCCTTTATCTCAATACCATATTCCCGCTCTCTCCCCATACCCCTTGACGGCCTTTTGTGTCTAGAAATCTATCTATCTCCTTCTTAAATATATTCAGTGACTTGGCCTCCACAGCCTTCTGTGGTAGAGAATTCCACAGGTTCACCACACTCTGAGTGAAGAAATTTCTCCACATCTCAGTCCTAAATGTCCTACCCTGTATCCTGAGATTGTGACCCCTTGAAAGGGGATAAAATTGGACACTAAGGGAACTAAATGGTTAACAACTTTGTGCTAATATGCACAATGTGCATATAAGTGTAGTTAGAGTAAAACAGAACAAAGGGACAGCTGAAATGTGAGAACACGCTGTAAGAGTCAACAGAAATGTAGTGATAAGGAAGTTGGCCTGGAAATATCCATCTAGGACTTGTTATGCTAGATATGGAGTTGTGATTGAACTGTTATGCACCCAACACAAGGGCATTGCACTCGGTACAGAATACCTTGCACCTGAAACATGGGTTCTGCCCACGGCACAACGATGCCACAAACTGTACAAAACCTAAAGGGAAACTGTGTTCAGAAAGCATTTGTCCTTGGATGAGTGTCTCCCAGTAACTCATAATAAAAGCTATTTTACTCTAGTGAAACCCTGGACTCTGAGTGGTTCATTACCGGTGGGCAACTTGGCGTAGTCGGCAGGATCTCCCGGATGAGCAGAAGTGTCGAGGGCCGCTTAAATCCAGAACCCTCCTTACTAGACCACGAGTTGAGAGCTACTTCACAGAGTTCTCCTCGCTAAAGGAGCCCGACGCCGGAGATCCAACGAATCTGAAACAGTGGAGTCCGGACCCCAATTAAAATAACCGGGGCGGATGCGCATAAGGCATTGTAAGTATGAAAATGCTGTTGTAAGAGACAAAGCTTTGACTAGAGAAAGCAACAAACAGGACGGCATAAGGTTTAAATTGCCGTATGACTTTGTGTGTGATAAAAATGAGAAAGTTAAGAAAAAGATGGTAAAGAAGGGATATGATGAGAAACAGAAAATTGCGTGGAAAAACAACTGGTGGAGTAAGGAAAGCAAAAATAAGGAGGAGAAAGCAATAGTGGTTCTTTGTCAGGGCCACCTGAAAAATATAAACCTAAAGTTTTACTGACACAGAAGTTATTAACGTCTGTGCTGAGAGAAATAAAACACAAGATTGCTGAGTGAAAGGAACCTTAAAAAATGCTGAAATTTTAGTTTGTGTGAAAGTGTGTGTTAAAGTGTGAAAGTTTTCCTGACTATGGATGTTTAAGAAGTTACAGTATTCCTTTTGTCTGAAAGTCTGTCCTTAAAAAAAGAAAAATGTCTGTTGTATGTGCTCCACCCACTTCTCTGTGTTAAAAAAGCATTTTTGTCTTATCTTGGATTTTGGAAGTTTTAAGAATGTGCAAATAAGATTGTGCACCCAGAATTGAAACAAAACTTCAAACTACAATTTAAGTTAAGCTGGTGTGGAAAAACTGAGAAAAACAAAATAGCTTGTTTAACAAAAGATTAAGTTTCAGTCTAAGATTTAACCTTGGAGTCGCGGTTGCTATAGTGAAATCCTCCAAAGCAATTTATTTAAATATGAAAAACTAATTTTTCTCCAGTTGTATTCAATGTTTTTACAGTCATTTGGAAAGGCATCTGAAGAAAGGACAATAAGAAATATGATGTTATGTACTGTTTTACATAGAAACATAGAAACATAGAAGTTGGGGCAGGAGTAGGCCATTCGGCCCCTCGAGCCTGCTCTGCCATTCAATGCAATCATGGCTGATCATCCAAATTCAGTACCCGGTCCCTGCTTTCTCCCCATACCCCTTGACCCCTTTAGCCTTGAGAAATATATCCAACTCCTTCTTGAATATATTTAATGAATTGGCCTCTACTGCCTTCTGTGGTAGAGAATTCCACAGGTTTACCACTCTCTCAGTGAAGAAATCCCTCCTCATTTCTGTCCTAAATGACCTACCCCTTATCCTTAGACTGTGACCCCTGGTTCTGGACTCCCCAACCATCGGGAACATCCTTCCAGCATCTAGTCTGTCTAGTCCTGTTAGAATTTTATAAGTTACGATGAGATCCCCTCTCATTCTTCTAAACTCCAGCTAGTACAAGCCCAATCGATCCAATCTCTCCTCATACGTCATTCCTGCCATCCCAGGTATCAGCCTGATGAATCTTCACTGAACTCCTTCCATGGCAAGAACATCCTTCCTCAGATAAGGCGACCAAAAATGCACACAATACTCAAGATGTGGTCTCACCAAGGTCTTGTACAACTGCAGCAAGACATCCTTGTTCCTGTACTCAAACCCTCTCGCTACTAAGGCCAACATACCATTTGCCTTCTTAACCGTCTGCTGCACCTGCATGCTTACCTTCAGCGACTGGTGCAGAAGTACACCCAGGTCTCGTTGCACTTCCCCTTCTCCCAATCTATTGCCATTCAGATAATAATCTGCCTTCCTGTTTTTGCCACCAAAGTGGATAACCTCGCATTTATCCACGTTATATTGCACCCGCCATGCTTTTACCCAATCACCCAACCTGCCCAAATCATACTGGAGTATCTTGACACCCTCCTCACAGCACACGCGCCCACCCAGCTTTGTGTCATCTGCAAATTTGGAGATATTATATCTAGTTCCCATGTCTAGATCATTAATATATATTGTGAATAGCTGGGGCCCAAGGACCGATCCCTGCGGTACCCCACTAGTCACTGCCTGCCACTCAGAAAAAGACCCGTTTATTCCAACTCTTTGCTTTCTGTCTGCCAACCAGTTCTCTATCCAAGTCAATACCTTGCCCCCAATCCCATGTGCCTTAACTTTACACGCTAATCTCTTATGTGGGACCTTATCGAAAGCCTTCTGAAAGTCCAAATACACTCCATCCACTGGTTCTCCCTTATCTATTTTACCAGTTACATCCTCAAAAAATTCCAGTAGATTAGTCAAGCACGATTTACCTTTTGTAAATCCATGTTGACTTTGTCCAATCCTGTCACTGTTTTCCAAGTGCTCTGCTATTACATCTTTTATAATGGACTCTAGCATTTTCCCCACTACCGATGTCAGGCTTACCGGTCTGTAATTCCCCGTTTTCTCTCTACCACCTTTTTTGAATAGTGGGGTAACATTAGCTACCCTCCAAACCAAGGGTACTGTTCCAGATTCCATCGAATGTTGAAAGATGATCAGCAATGCATCTACTATTTCTCGGGCCACTTCCTTAAGTACCCTAGGATGTAGATTATCAGGCCCTGGGGATTTATCGGCCTTCAATCCCATCAATTTCCTTAACACCATTTCCCTACAAATACTGATTTCTTTCAGTTCCTCCCTTTCATCAGACCCTATGTTGCCCGACATCTCTGGGAGGTTATTTGTGTCCTCCTTTGTGAAGACAGAACCAAAATATATATTTAATTGGTCTGCCATTTCTTTGTTCCCCATTATAAATTCCCCTGATACTGACTGCAAGGGACCTACACTTGACTTCACCAATCTTTTTCTCTTCACATATCTATAAAAGCTTTTACAGTCAGTTTTTATGTTCCCTGCAAGCTTACTCTCATATTCTATTTTCCCCTTCTTAATTAATCCCTTTGTTTTCCACAAGCATGTGCTATTTTGTTTTGTTTTATCTCTTCTGTTCATGTTTAGTTAAAGTGTGAAAGTCTTTTTCGTTTGTGAAAGTCTTTTTTTATTTTATAAATTTACGTGAAGCGATGCAATTGCGTGCACCTGATAATGTTTTGCTCTGCCTTCTTAAAAAATCTACAAAGGGGTTAACTCTTTCCTCTGACAGCTGTTTAAGTTCATCGAGCAACAACTTTAGTATTGCTGAATGAAATTTAAAGATATTGGACGTTATTAAATTTAAGTGTCTTAATTTTATATTAATATTTCCCCACAGTGACGGAAGGAAAATTAAGATTTGATAAATTAACCCCTTGGGCTCTTAAGCAGTGCCACAATGGATTCTCTGCTTTCTTTTGTTATATGGAAGTTACCTTGTAAACTAATTGTAGCACTTCTGTCTCTAATGTTAAAACACTGTGTAAACCACCTAGCCTGGGAATCACTTGTTTCTGAAATTGGAATTGATAAGATAAATTGATAGAAATGAAATTGAACATTGACAAAACCTGTCAGTTCAACAATACTGCTGTTTGGATTTTGGGATAATGAGAATTTTCCTACCTTTCTAGTGAAAGTCAGAAAAGTGTAGTTACGAATAGTAAATTGGTAGCTTTCTCTTGGAGACATTTGTGTCCCTGCATTGACACATACTCCACCGAGAAACTATCTAATTAATGAAACAATCAGAATAGAGTTAAACACACTGGTACCTGTTAGAGGAATTGAAATTGAAGTTTAAGTGAAGAGTTACATGGAATTTGCATTGGACGGCTGAGGGCGTCTTTGGGCTTGTGTGTTCACAATTTCCAGAGGTAAGGGCTAGACACAAACAGGATTGCGGGAGGGTCGATATGACACCTGCCATGATCAAGGAGGAAACCCACAAACCACAAACAATATCCTACTTAATACTGGAAGGTTAAGAGCAATATCAGATAGCCGAAGAGCAGCGTGGGAAGGATAAGTCCGTACAGATTGTTAAAGATGGTGGATTAAACCCTGCAGGCGGGGGCACAAAAGCAGGATGAGATATGGAAATAGGGACAACGGAATCAGGTAGTAGCACCAGAGTGCTGTAGGCAACAACTGCTGACACTAAATCATGGGATAACCCACACTGGAAGGAGTAACATGCTACACCTACTATCCCAATACTGGTGGTGGCCCGGAATGGGAAGGGATGTGGCAAAGCATCACCAGACATGTATAATATTTGCTGGAAATAATGTGGGACGAGGTTATAAGGTAAGGATGGGGAACCAACCGAGACCACAGGGGCCCTGGGAAAACTTTCAAATCGACTTTACTGGACCACTAGCCCAGGACAGGGGAAAGAAATACTGTCTGGTAATAATTGACCAATTTACCAGATGGGTGGAAGCATTTGCCACACGAGACTGCTCAGCAAGGACAGTAGCACAAATACTAGCCAGTGAAGTAATACCCAGATGGGGAGTCCCACTCCAAATTGAATCTGATAATGGTACGCATTTTACTGGAAAAATAATGAAGGAGACTTGTAAGTTGCTAGGGATAACCCAGAGGTATCACATCCCATACCACCCGCAGAGCTCCAGGATGGTGGAAATAATGAATAGAACCTTAAAAACCACCCTGGCAAAGGCAATACAGGAAACCGGAAAAGGGTGGTCAGAATTACTCCCCAGTATACTAATGAGATTAAGAACAACCCTGGGATGAGCAACCGGACTAACACCCTATGAATTAATGACAGGCAGAGCAATGAGGCTACCAGAAGACCTAGTAGGGGGAAAAGGAGAAACAGACCAATACAAGATAGGTTGAGAAGGTATCTAATATGATTAAACCAGGAAGTACAAGCTCTGAGCAAGGAGGTATTAAATCAGTAACAAATTAAGGACCTGGAAAGACAAAATGTCGGGACTAAACCAGATGAACTACCCAAGATAGGTCAGCAGGTAATGATGCAGGTCATATGAAGGAGAGGGAGGAAGCCCCGATAGATGGGGCCGGATACGGTACTAATGACAAGTGATACATGTGTTTGTCTACAGGAACCCACAGGTATGAGATGGAAGCATTGGACGCAGGTTAAGCCATATAGTACTAAACACCCCGCTTCCCCCTTCTCTTCTAGGAATGGTGCACCAACAACAGAAGACGGAATAAGATAAGTAAGCCAGTGCGATGGCCAGAGTAATCTTAGGAATAACCCTAACCCTGGGAATAATCCTGGGATGTTGGGGCTGACCCACGAGACTAATGCCCCCACAGTTACAGTTACGGGGCAGAATAAACCTGGGGGCTGGTCGGTGTCCGAACAAAACAGAACCCAGGGTAATTTTACATGCTCAGGTGGGAATGGGTGCGCAGTGGTGGACATAACCTACAGCTGTGGGCAATGTACCCCCCTGTCAAAACCCGGAAACCTGGAGATAATCACTGAGACTAATGAGAATGTGACCATTCAAGTTAATTGGGCCACAGGAGTATTTAATAAAAACAACTTGGCTGTAAAATGGGTAAAATGGGAAAGTGGAGGGCCCAATATAATGTGTAAAAAGGGTAATGATGATACCCCAACTAATAGGGCAAAAATAAAGCTTAAGTTATACACCTTCAGCGGAAAGTATACACCAAGTAGCGACTGGAATAAGTTCACCCTGGGAAATGGAGACTGGTGGATATGTAGGAATAGCTCCCCAATCATGGGGAGAGGCCCTTGGGGACAAATCTTAAGTGTGAGACACCCGAATCTACCACCTGACTATTGTGGTAAAATATGATACCACCATTATATCCACTTATTGTAAACTCCCTGATCTAAGTTTGCAACTGACTAAAACCAGCCAAAGAACAAAAAGGTGTTTATTCGACACTTTCTTAGGTGGGGTAGGGACCGGATTAGAAGCATTGAATGCGATGGATATTGAAACATTACAGAATAAATACAAAAAGCAGGTCAGCTAACTAAAGATGCTGTAAGACTATCGGATGTATGGACGAAATCCCTAAATGGGAATGACCTACAAG
This sequence comes from Somniosus microcephalus, assembly GCF_052327205.1. Lineage (NCBI taxonomy): Eukaryota > Metazoa > Chordata > Chondrichthyes > Squaliformes > Somniosidae > Somniosus > Somniosus microcephalus. The sequence goes on from NW_028225560.1 coordinate 61,924, forward strand.
GTTGGCTCTCAGACGTAATGATATGGGAGGGTATGAACAAAACAATGTGGGAGCAACTTGAAGTAGGCAAGAATATAACAACAGCTAACAATTGGACTTACTGTCTAATAAGGGCCCTAATAAAAGAAGAACAAAGGGCCGAATTGGAAAGGATCGCATTCTCTGTGAATGCACCCAGATGGGCAGAGTTGTTTGGATACACTAAATGAAACCTAACCATTAAGCCTGAAGTGAAAAATACTAGATGCAACGCGAAGGGATGTAGTTTTACTATGTTACAGGAAACTCTTTCGTATCCGACACCGACGGGACTGGGATGGTGCCGGTTGATTACAAATTCCGGATAACGGAAAGGTATATCTACCGAGGCTACTTTTAACAAACAAAAATAAAAAAATCAAGAAATGTGCAGTATAATTGGGTACTCACAGAATGTTGTGTTAAATGGATGGTGGAAGATGCTTGATTAAGTACAGTACTACCAGTTGAGGGTAATCCATAACTCAGATCGGAAGAGGCTACCGGCAGCGTGGGAGAGTTAGACCCCTGTTATTTGAGGTGTTCGGATCGGAAGGGACCTCCGACAGTGCCAAGAAGCCGAGTAGTGGCAGTTTGAAGAACTACCCCTACTAACTAACTCGGCTGCCGCAGGTGACTCGGACTTGGACTCGGCAACATTTCCGGTTATTGAGGTGTTCTTTTTGGAGTATGAATTTTGCCGGTTATTAGAGAATTCCAGATATTTAGGTGCCGTTTAAACAAGAGTTTCCTGTAATAGCAAACATGTCTAAGTACGATATATGTTGTGGATTTATAACATTACCCCAACTCTTTGGTCAGAAATTGTGGAAACCAGAATTTTATGGTAGATGGATAGACACACAAAATAAAACCCATGAGGGAAAGGATTGTGTAAAATGGCCATTTGGCCTGGTATGTCCTTTGCACATCCTGGTATTTGAACCATGTACCATGAAAGGGGACACAGGTGCATGTTACTGTAGTGTCCGAGTATCAATAATACACGGACTGCAGGAGAACAATAATAACAGGTATTTACTGAACAGAGGGTAAGCTTAAACTGAAAGTACAGAAGCCTGCTATGGCTTTATATACAGGTGTGGTCACTGCTGGTACTACAGTATAAAATCAGTTCTCTCTTAAAGGTACATACACAACAATTCCTCCCTTTTTAGATAAACAGTACATAACATTCATTTAACAATTAAATAATAACTAATTACAATTACAATTTTCTCTGTACTATATACATCAACTGAAATAATCATTTCTAAGTTCAGTCTTTGAGGAGGCTTCCTGATCCTGACTGAATAGCACCTTTCTCGAGTATCCTGTTCTTGCGGCGGAGTCGATTCTGGCTCATTGTCATTGGTTGGTTCGTCAGCTTCCAATACCACTGATTCTGAGGTAGACGCAATCTGTACTTCGGGTTCATTACCAGGTGCACATGCTCGTGGTATGGGTTTGGCTTGCTCCTGTGACTCTAGAATCTGGTCAGCATGGTGTCTCACGATGCTCTCTCCAACGTCCACTGTGTACATTAGTGGTCCCTGCTGTGTGCATATCGTTCCTGGCTGCCATTTTTCGGTTCGGTAGTCGCGGGCCAAGACTGGTTGCCCTATCTTGAAGCTCCTGGTTGGCTTCTCATTGATGTGCTGGAATTGCTTATCCTCAACATCTCGTCTTATGTTTGGTTTGAGCAAATCCAGGCGACATCTTAGATTTCGGTTGAAGAACATTATGGCGGGAGCTTGGTTGGTGACTGCATGTGCCGCATTCCGGTAAGCAAACAAGCAATTATCCACCTTGTGTTGTAGTGGTATGTCGTCATTATACATCGCCTTTATTGCCTTTTTAAAGGTCTGAACAAACCTCTCAGCCAATCCATTTGTGGTTGGATGATATGGGGCAGATATGTAATGTTTCACCCCATTATTCCTCAGGAACCTCCGGAAATCCTCGGACACAAACTGTGGTCCATTGTCGGAGCAAATCTGTTCTGGCAAGCCATTCCTGGCGAAGATGGTCCGTAGGACTGCAATAGTTTTCTCCATGGTGGTGGAGCACATTTTGATTACCTCTGGCCATTTCGAATGGGCATCCACGGCGATTAAAAACATTGAGTCCATAAATGGACCAGCAAAATCAATGTGTACCCGTTGCCATGGAGATGAGGGCCACTCCCATGGGTGTAGCGGGGCCTGTGGTGGAGCGTTTTGGACCTTCTGGCATCCTATGCATCTCTTGGTCATATCCTCGATTTCTTTATCGATTCCCGGAAACCACACAAACGCCCTGGCTAGGCTCTTCATTTTTACCCCTCCCAGATGACCCTCATGAAGCTCATTGAGCACTCTATCTCTCAACTTGGGTGGGATTACCACTCGGGATCCACACATCAAGGTCCCCCGGCACACTGACAGCTGTTCTCTCCTTGGCGAGAATGCTGGCAACAGTGAGTCGCCATATGCTGGCCATCCATTCAGCGTAAAATCATAGACCCGAGAGAGTGTCGGGTCATTTCGGGTTTCCTTCTCTATACTTGAGTTTGTAACAGGTAGACATTCGATTATGGTCGAATGGAATATCTCAACAGGGTCCACTGCAGGTGCTTCCTCCACCGTAGGCAACGGTAGGCGCGACAGCCCATCAGCGTTTCCATGCTGTTTCGTACCCTTGTTCTCTATGTCGTACTGATGTGCCCCTAGAAAAAGTGACCATCTTTGCAGCCGTTGCGCCGTCATCACCGGAACGCCCTTCTTTGGGTTAAAAATGGAGACCAGAGGCTGATGATCAGTAAGTAGGGTGAATTTCTGCCCTTGCAGATAGTGATTGAACTTCTTCACCCCCAACACCCTGTCAATCTGGGCATAGTTACGCTCGGCTGAGGTTAACGAGCACGACGCAAAGGCTATTGCCCTCTCTGAACCGTCAAGGAATTTGTGTGACAGCACCGCTCCAACGCCGTAGGGAGACGCATCACATGCCAACCGAATCGGTAGTGTTGGATTGTAGTGGGCCAATACTTCTTTTGAAGTGATTAGGCATTTACATTTCTGAAAGGCACGCTTACACTCATCACTCCATTTCCATGTTACTCCAGTTTGCAGCAGGGCATTCAGTGGGTGCAGAATTGTAGATAAATTCGGCAAGAACTTATGGTAGTAGTTCACCAACCCGAGGAACGACCTCAGTTGCGACACATTTTCCGGTGCTGGAGCCTTGACTACTGCCTCAATCTTGTCTGGGGACTTATGCAACCCTTCCTCATCAATCACGTGGCCACAATACGAGATTTGTCTCCTGAAGAACTCGCATTTGGGGCGGTTGGCTCGTAGCCCATATTCTTGTAATCTAGTGAGCACCTGCTCCAGGTTGGCAAGGTGTTCACTGTCATTTTCGCCCGTAACCAGGATATCGTCCAAATAACACTGGGTTCCCGGGATCCCTTGCAGGACTTGTTCCATCGCCCTCTGCCAAATAGCCGGGGCTGATGCTACCCCGAATACCAATCGGTTGTACTGGTAAAGACCTTTGTGAGTGTTTATCGTGAGGTATTTCCTAAATGCTTCTTCCACCTCCATTTGTAGATACGCTTGGGCCAGATCAATCTTCGTAAAGCGTTTCCCTCCAGATAGTGAGGTGAAAATATCTTCTATCCGTGGCAGTGGATATTGTACTGCGTGCAGGACTGGGTTCACAGTTACCTTGAAGTCTCCACAGATGCGAACCTTCTTCTGCTCCCCAGGCATGCTGCTCAATGATTTCTTCATTACAGCAATGATGGGTGTGGCCCACTCGCTCCAGTCCACCTTGGACAGCACACCCGAACGCTCCAGACTCTCCAGCTCTGCTTCAACGGCTGGGCGGATTGCGTACGGTACCGGTCTGGCCTTAAAAAATTTTGGGTTTGCGTTATCTTCGATTTTTATCATTGCCGTTACTCCTTTTAGAGTCCCAAGTCCTTGTTGGAACACCTCTTTCACGTCAGTTAGAATTTTTGACAGTTGTCCAGGTGTGGCGTCGTCGTCCTTTTTGTCAGTCACAGTTAGCGCCTGAATGGAATGCCAATCCAATTGTATTTTTCGGATCCATTCACATCCCAATAATGGTGGTCCTCCATCTTGTAGTATATATAGATACAGTTTCTGTGTTTCCTTGCTGTTGTATTTAACTGGCACCCTTATTTTTCCTCTGGGGTAGACTTTTTGCCCCGCGTATGTCTTCAATACAATGGACGTGTCCTTCAAGGGTATGTGTGAGAATAGCCACTCATAGTCTCGTCGATTCATGACAGTTAGGGCTGATCCTGTGTCCAATTCCATCTTTACTTGGGACCCTGCTATCATGAGGGTGACCCAAATGGTTCGGTGATCCTCCTTTGCGATCACGTTGTGTAACTTTAGACAACTTAGTCTCCTGTTCCCAGAGTCATTATCACTCTCCTGATCATCTGAACTACTCTCTGTCATTTTTTTTACTTTCTTGTACTTTTCCTTAGTAGTTCTTTTAGTGTTGGTTTTCTTTCCCGACCTGCAGACTCTTGCTATGTGTCCCATTTTCCCACATTGCCTGCATACTTTGTCCTTAAACCAGCAGTCCTTCTGATCATGGGTTGTTCTGCCGCAGCGATAGCACTTTTCTGCTCCATATGCCATTTCGTTAGCGCTGTATTCTTGTGGTTTCTGTTGTATTTCTGCTGCTCCCCGTGCTGCTGCTTCGTAGGATACTGCCACGCTGAAAGCCTGTTCTAGCTTCAGGTCCTTTTCCGAAAGTAGTCGTTTCTGGGTTCCTTCACTCTGGAGCCCGCAGACAAACTTATCCCTTAAGGTGTCTGCCAGTCCTGCTCCGAACTGGCAGTGCTTCGATAACTTGCGTAGTTCCGTAAGAGAGTCAGCATTGCTCTCATCTTTGTGCTGGTTTCTTTTATGGAACTTGAATCTTTCTGCTATCAGCAGCAGTGTAGGGTTTAGGTGTTCCTGTAAGATGTTAACAATCTCTTCAAAACTTTTCTCCATTGGTTTAGCTGGGATAATTAAATTCCGCAATAGGCCGTATGTTCTCGCGCCCATCAAATCGGCCACCTCATTTGCCTTGCAGTACACTTCAATTCTTTCCACATACGTGGTCCAGTCTTCTACCTCGTTGTCGAAAGCAGTGATACTGCCACTCTTTGGCATCTTGGGTGGTTTAAATGGTGCCTCCCGCGCTTTTTCTTCTTCCCCAATGGATTAAAATGGCGCCTCCCGCGCTTTTTCTTCTTCCCCAATGGATTAAAATGGCGCCTCCCGCGCTTTTCCTCCTTCCCCAATGGAATAAAATGGTGCCTCCCGCACTTTTCCTTCTTCCCCTTGCTGCCACACTGCTCCTAGCATTCTACAGGGTAATGGCGGTGACCCGCGGCTTCGGCGCGTCTCACTTTTCCTTCCCCTCGTTTTATTTTCTCTACGCTGCCTGGTTCTTGAGCACCGACTGCGCCCTGTGCGCGCCACCCTCTCTCTCTCTCTTTTGCTCCCGACGACACTGCATGGCCCCTTTGCAGAGCCGCTTGATCGAGCTCGAGCCCGCCGCAGTCCAGAAAGGTCAGCGCACTACCTGCTACCAGCACGATTTGCTGGAACACCTCGACTGGGGAGCCAAGCCCAGCTCTCCACAGCCTCCCCTGCAATTTTCCGAACTCCGATGGATCCTTGGCGGTTGCCCGCGGTCGACGCCCGTTGCTCTGACTTCGACCTCCAAGAAGCTTCTTTTCAGGGAAAGATCCCCGTGAGGTGATGCAGTACTGCAGGTGAGTTCGAACCTGCTCGTCGCCAGTGTAGTGTCCGAGTATCAATAATACACAGACTGCAGGAGAACAATAATAACAGGTATTTACTGAACAGAGGGTAAGCTTAAACTGAAAGTACAGAAGCCTGCTATGGCTTTATATACAGGTGTGGTCACTGCCGGTACTACAGTATAAAATCAGTTCTCTCTTAAAGGTACATACACAACAGTTACTGGCAAATGCAACCAGTTAATGACACTGTCCTTCATGAAATAGGACAGAATCATGTATGTATAACCAGTACTCAGACAGTATTTGTAAATGCGGGACGATTGGAACCGCCAATAAATGAGTGTAGGGAAATTGTATATGTGATCTTTGATGTAAGGACAAATAGGACGTTCCAGCTTGGATGCTGGAGGGACATCACGAGGTACAAGACAACAAGAGGAATCTACCTCACACCCCCAATGGTAACCTTGGAGAAGCTACAGCAATTCTTGAAAGACAACCAACAAGTAACTGACCACCTGAAGGACGGGAAGACACGCCTGCTACGGCAATGAGAGACAGTTGACCCGTGTGTCAAATGAACTATCGGACTTGACTATCTATCATTGGTGGGATGTGTTTAAGGGTTGGTCACCCAAAGCTAATGCCATAATTGCCATGGCATGGCATCCGGTAGTAATCATGTTAGCCTGTGTGCTACTATGTATAATCATCCAACTTTGCCTCATATCTTGGATAAGGCGAATATATAATCGAGTGACACAATTAAAACAACAAACAGAACTCTTGACTATATGATCTTTACAGATGGAACCCGAGCAAGCACCCATTGAACAAACGGATTATTATTACAGACAACATACAAAATGGGAATCGGACTTAGTAAAAGGACTAAGGCCTAGAAATTGACTAAAGCCCCGCCAGCTCGGTTGCGCCGAAAATTTTGCGCTGCGCGCAGAGCCAGTTGCGCCCGTCCCATATTCACTTTTAGCGCCCCAAGGTGGAACCGGGCGCCGTTCCAGGGTGTGCCCGCCCCCGCTTGGGGTGCTGAAAGTGAATTGCAGCGCTCCAGGTGCCGCTGCGCCACCCGATGCGGTGCGGCAGGCTGCTGTACTGCAGGCCTCCTCCTTCTCTTAAGGAGGGGGTGCCTGCAAGGGGGAGATCGCCGCTGGATTGTGCCAGCAAATGAGCCCGGCACCACGGAGAAGTGCCGGGCTCGCGGAAACCAGCCGGCAATGCCGCGGGGGGGGTGGTGGAGGAGGCCGGGGAGGGAGGTGCGGCCAGGCGGCCGCCGAAAAAGCGGCCGGCCGCACCTCCACCTTTATGCGCCCCACTAAGGCTGCAGGAAGGCCCTGGTCTCCCGATGTTAGTAGCGGCCGCCACGGAGGAGGCGGCCGCAACTAAATATGGGGGTCGGGCCGGCATCGGGGCGGAACCGGGGCACTACGCACACTGATGACGTCATCGGTGCCGGCGCAGCGCTACCGGCTACCGCCGCCATTAGCGCAGTGCTCAATTTCAGCGCAAACTCCTCCAATGGCGCAGAGGCCCTCTTTGGGCCTTAACTGGGCGCAAAGCCCACCGAATTTCTAGGCCTAATTGTATTGATGGTAGCTATGTTCCTCACATATGTCCTTGGATGGTTGATGTGCCAACTAGAGCTGCAATTAAATTGTCGGGTAATTCCCATAAGAAATAACAAGGGAATTAATAACAATGAGGAAGAGGAGGATATCGCCTGAATACACTGTAAAGAGTGTCTAGCCTAGAAATTCAGTAGGCTTTGCGCCCACTTTTCGCCCAAAGAGGGTTTCTGCGCCAGTGTAAGAGGGTGCGCTGATATTCAGCGCTGCGGTAATGGCGGCGGTAGCCGGTAGCGCTGCGCCGACACCGATGACGTCATCGGTGTGCGCAGTGCTCCAGTACCGCCCCGCTTCCGGGCCAAACCCCATATTTAGTTGCAGCCGCCTTTTCTGCAGCGGCCGCAAACAGCGTTTGAAAAACGGGGCCGTACTGCTGCGCTACTGGGGCGCTTTAAGGTGGAGGTGCGGTCGGCCGCTTTTTCGGAGGCCGCCTGCCCGCACCTCCCTCCCCGGCCTCCTACAGCACCCCCCCCGCGGCATTGGTGGCTGATTCCCGCGAGCCCGGCACTTCTCCGTGGTGCCGGCCTCATTTGCCAGCAGAATCCAGCGGCGATCTCACGGCTGCAGGCAGCTCCTCCTTAAGAGAAGGAGGAGGCCTGCAGTACCCCAGCCTGCCGCACCGCATCGGGTGGCGCAGCGGCAGCTGGAGCGCTGAAATTCACTTTCAGCGCCCCAAGCGGAGGCGGGCACACCCTGGAACAGTGCCCGGTTCCGACTAGGGGCGCTAAAAGTGAATTTCTGGCGCGCGCAACTGGCTCCGCGCGCAGCGCTAACTTTTGGGCGTTAGCCTGCTGGCGGGCCTTAACTGAATTTCTAGGCCTCTATACCTATATCCAGTAATATAAAAAACCTGACAACCACCCAGGGAAACAATATAATATAACCTCACAAAGGCTCTCCCTAAGAGATGGATTTGATCACCATCTTGGCAGGATAGCTAGTAATGAATTAGGTTGGTCAATGATTCATGATTAATCAGGACCAAGCGAGGGGACTGAAAGGGGATAAAATTGGACACAAAGGGAACTAAAGCGTCAACAACTTTGTGCTAATATGCACAATGTGTATATAAGTGTAGTTAGAGTAACACAGAACAAAGGGACTGTTGAAATGTGAGAACATGCTGTAAATTCAACAGAAATGTAGTGATAAGGAAGTTGGCCGAACGCCCGGAAATATCCATGTAGGACTTGTTATGCTAGATATGGAGTTGTGATTGAACTGTTATGCACTCAACACAAGGGCATTGCACTCGGTACAGACTACTTTGCACCTGAAGCATGAGTTCTGCACACGGCACAATGATGCCACAAACTGTACAAAACGTAAAGGGAAACTCTGTTCGGAAAGCATTTGTCCTTAGATGAATGTCTCCCCTGTTAACTTGTAATAAAAGCTATTTGACTCTAGTGAAACCCCAGACTCTGAGTGGTTAATTACAGGTGGGCGACGAGTTCCCCAACACCCCTCATTCTAGACCCACTAGCCAGGGAAACGTCCTCCCTGCAGCCAGTCTGTCTAGCCCTGTCAGAATTTTATACATTTCAATGAGACCCCCTCTATTCTTCTAAACTCTAGTGAATACAAGCCTAGTCGACCCAATCTCTCCTCATATGACAGCCCTGCCATCCCAGGAATCAGTCTGGTGAAGCTTCGCTGCACTCCCTCTATGGCAAGTATTTTGTTTCTTAGGTAAGGAGACCAAAACTGCACACAGTACTCCAGGTGTGGTCTCACCAAGGCCCTGTACAATTGTAGTAAGACATCTTTGCCCCTGTACTCAAATCCTCTTGTAATGAAGGCCAACATACCATTTGCCTTCCTAAATGCTTGCTGCACCTGCATGTTTTCTTTCAGTGACTGGTGTACAAGGACACCCAAGTCCCTCTGTACGTCAACATTTTCCAATCTATCACCATTTAAATAGTATTCTGCCTTTCTGTTTTTCCTACTGAAGTGGATAACTTCACATTTATCCACGTTATACTGCATCTGCCATGTATTTGACGACTCACTTAACTTGTCTAAATCGCCTTGAAGCCTCTTTGCGTCCTCCTCACAACTCACAATCCCACCTAGTTTCATGTTGTCAGCAAACTTGGAAATATTACATTTGGTTCCCTCATCCAAATCATTGATATATATTGTGAATAGCTGGGGCCCAAACACTGATCCCCTGTGGTACCCCACCAGTCACCGCCTGCTACCCCGAAAAAGACCCATTTAGTCCTACTCTCTGTTTCCTGTCTGTTAACCAATTTTCAATCCATGCCAGTATATTACCCCCAATCCCATGTGCTTTAATTTTGCACATTAACCTCTTATGTGGGACTTTATCAAAGGCCTTCTGAAAATCCAAGTACACCACATCCACTGGTTCTCCCTTATCTATTCTACCAGTTACATCCTCAAAAAACTCCAGTAGGTTTGTCAAACACGATTTCCCTATCATAAATCCAGGTTGACTTTGTCTAATCCCATTGATATTTTTTTTAATTTCTAATTTTCTAAGTTTCTAAGTGCCTGCATCACGCAGTTTACCGATGCCCTCTTTGCAAAGATGCACAATTTCATCCACTTCTCTACGGATGAAGCAAGTGTAACCACGCGTGCGGTTGGCTTTGCAAATATGCGTGCAGGGCGTCGTAGACTGCACACATGTGGCCATTAGGGCACCTCATCACAACACAGCTGTATTTGTCAACCACAAGGGCTTCCACTCCCTTAACATCCAGCTGGTGTGTAACTCACAGGTAGACCATCATGCATGTTTTCACAAAATACCCTGGCAGTTGCCATGACTCCTTTATCCTGTGGCAGTCGTCTGTGCCTCAGCTCTTCAACCCACCGACCCAACTTTCCAGATGGCTACTTGGCGACAAGGGCTATCCCCTGAAAAAGTGGCTCATGAAACCGATGAGGAGGCCATCAAATGAGGCTGAGAAGCGGTACAATCTGAGCCACATTTCCACCAGTAACATCATAGAGCAAACATTCGGCTTTCTCCAAATGCAATTCCGATGCCTCGACAGATCTGCTGGAGCCCTGCAGTATGCATCAGCTATGGTGTCCAGCATCATCATCGTCTGCTGTGCCCTACACAGCATCGCACAGCAGCGTGGCTTAGCTATCCCTGAGGAACAAGTGGCTCCGCGCAGAGCATCCTCGGAAGAAGAGGTGGAGGACGAGCGGGAGGAGGATGAGGAAAACGAGGACAAAGATGAGGAGGAGGAGGACGAGGAGAACAAGGATGAAGATGAGGAGGAGGACGAGGATGACCAGGCATGCCTTGGGGGCTGAATGTGGCCAAAGCAGCAGCACTCGAGCACATTGCTGGCCGTCACGCAAGGGATACACTCATCCATGCCAGATTCGCGAAAGCTTACGCTACAGCCACAGGTGGCTAGCATATGGCTATGAATGTGTGGACAGCATTCTTAAAACAGCATACATCATCTCTCCAATAAACGGTGCTTTCCTATCACTCTCAGCATCATCATTACAAATGCAAGTCGCCCTGAGACCTCAATGTGTAACTTCCATTTCCCAGAACACATAGGCCAAACCTTCAGCTGCTTGCCATAACTTTTGTTTGCTACATTCACAAAAGCATGACAATGAAAAATATTAACCAGAACCAAATACAACAGAACAAAACACCCAAGTGACTCCCCTTGTGACTAATTGTGCTTTTTCTTCCTCTTACGCATGCTTCTACATGATGCTTCCCCTGTGGCTTCAGCAGATGTAGAGGCACGTTGCTGACTTTGATACTGCACCTGCTTAGATGCCTTTGGTGGGCATCCTCTGGGTTTGGGAGCCTGGGAGGGCTCCTCCACAGTTTGCTCTTCCTGCGGCTGTGCAGGGGCTGAGATGGCCATCTCAGTTGGGTGTGCAATGTGGGTCTGTGAGCGAGGGCTCTACAGTGGCATGGCCGTGTGAGTGCTTGGAGAGGAGCCCACACTTCTTTGTTGCCTGCCACCAACATCCCTCTCATGGGTCACCCGCACTTCAGTGCTAGCACGTTGCTGCACATCAGTGGGGCCATGAGGACCCGTATGTGTACTGGCAGTCCTCATAACAAGGATGTCCATGAAGCTCTGGTGTCTCTCCAAAATATATGCCCATATCTCCTCCATAGCTGACAATCTAATTTGAAGAGTCACCATGCTCTGTTGAGTCTGGCGATTTATGTCCTCCATGGCGGTGGCCACCCTCTCCATGGTGGAATGTTCATGCGCCATTGCCTCCACAAAGGCAGTGCTCATGTTAGAGATGGACTCCTCCATTCTCTCCACATTCACAGTTATCCTGGATGAAAACCCTGTCAGAGACTCATGCACTTGTCCCTGGAGTTCCAGCACTGCTCTCTTTCTGGATGGCCCCGGAGGCACAGCGTCTGCATGCAGCTCAGCAGAGCTAGGAGAGTCCTACAACCTCTGACGAGGACTCTCCACAGCTGTCACTGTCTTCACCATCTGCTGATGCTCACTTGTGAGTTGTAATACACCAGGTGACAACACTACTCTATGTCGCAAAGGCATAGAAACGAGGTGTGCGTTTCTGTGCTGGTGCTGGGTGCGCTGAGTCCTGGTGATGCTGCTCCCTCAGAGGCTGCAGGTTCCTCTGAGGAGTCATCTGGCTATTACTCCTGGACAGTGGGGAGGGGGCGGTCGATGGTCCTGTGGGAGAGTAAAGGCATGAGTTAGACATCTGATTTTGAGGTAGCAGACACATCCTTTTGTGCAGATGATACAAAGCGAATCTCTATGAATATCATATGCCATTGCAGTCAATCAGTAAATGTAAATGAGAGGGATGAAACTCTATTCTGTCACCAGCTTCATCTAGTGCATCCGTCTCTCCATTGCCCACTTCCAGATCCTCACCGCCTCTGATGATTTCATGCGCAGCCTCCTCAGCACTTGTCAATGTTGCAAGGGTTGGTGTGCCTCCTCCTGTCTGTGCTCTCTCCCTCTTATTGTGAGCTATCTTTTCTTGCAAGGAGGGACACAAGCGGAGTTTCAGCCAGAGTGATGGAGTGAGTGTGAAGGATCCATAACATAGAAGCTTAGAGAGAGGCCAAGATGGAGTGAGGTGCCAAGAGGAAGCTAGCTCCCTGTGCGTTGTTAGTTGTTGTCAATGCATAACAGTGAGAGCGAGTCTAAGGGGTGCATAGCAGGATGGTGAAGTGATTCAGTGCAGAGACAGCGATGATAGGTAAGGGTGCAAGGGAAGTAAGGATAAGGTGGGATGTGGAGCAGCAGGCTTACAAAGCAGAATGCTGGTGATGAGAAGAGAAGGGAAGCAGATTGAAGGTATGTGTGATGGGATACTCACTTTTGATGATCACAGAAGATCATTAAAATGTTTCCTGCACTGGATCCTTCTGCATGAACAAACAGACCTTGCGCTGACCTCCTCAGCAATGCGCAGCCAGGCTGCCTCGGTTTGCTGAGGAGGCTTCCTCCGACCATCCGCAAGGAACAGAATCTCCCTGCGCCCTCTGCTTTAGCTTTCGATGAACTCATTGTGGCCTTGCCAATTCCAGACTCCAGCAGAATCAAGAACTGAAAGGCTGAGGCTGCATGGGGCCCCTAAAAACATCCGCACTAAAGACGTCATCAGAGGCGACTAACAGACCCGATCCCAGTCATTGGACCGGCCAGCGCGTACCACTCAACTCAAGGGGCCAATTAAGCTACAATCTCAACTGGGGATCGGATGCAGCCAGCAGCGGGTCCGGACCCCGCCCACCAGGCAGCCTGACTCCATCCGCCTCCTCCATTAAATTCGAGGTCATTGTATCCTAAGCAGTGTATCTTTTGCATTATAAACTGCCCTCAAATCCTGCCATAACGCAAGATTCAAAACTGTACAAAATCCATAGAACTCTGCAAAACCAGCAGCATGGGACAATGAAGACTGGGAACAATATCTTCAACTTTTCCCAGCTATTCTTAGTCATCATTGCCCTTCATGAGCTTGCATGCCTCATCTCCGAGTCAGAAGGTTGTGAGTTCAAGCTCTACTCCTGAGACTTGGGTACCTAAACTAGGCTGGCACTGCTGTGCAGTGCTGAGGGAGGTGCTGACTTTCAGATGTAATGTTTAAACAAGGCTCCATCTGCCCTCTCAGGTGGACGTAAAAGATTCCGTGGCAATATTCAAAGAAGAGCTTCTCACCAGCATCCTGGCCAATATTTATCCCTCAACACAACATCACTGTGATGAAATATTCCATTCATCACTGCCTGTGACTGTGGTTGGTTTCAGGTTCCCCCTTACCATTGTATTGCCTGTGACTGTGGTTGGTTTCAGGTTTCTCCTCACCATTGTATTGTGTATTGGAATGTATGGAATGTGTTGTGTGTAGGGCTCCGCCCATACCTGGCCTCTATGTAAGCCAGCTCAGTCTGGCCTCACAGCCAGTACTGCAGACCTCCAGGGAAGATACCTCTCTCCACTGCGTGTTATCTTCTAAGTTAATAAAAGCCTTGTTGTTTCGCTAACATCGAGTCTCGGGATTATTGAGGCACATCAATCACTAAAACAGATTATCAGGTCTTTATCATATTGCTGTTTGTGGGACTTTGTTGTGCACAAAATGGCTGCACGTTTTCCTACAGTACAACAATGACAACACTTCAAAAGTACTTCATTGGCTGTAAAGCGCTTTGGGATGTCCTGAGGTCGTGAAATGACTTATATCAATGCAGGTCTTTCTTGTTATATAATTGTTAACATCCTGAAACACTATCAGACATATACAATTTGGGTCAAGGGATTAGGAAAAACTACACACTTTGGGCCAGAAATTCAGTGGGCTTTGCGTCCAGTTACCGCCCAAAGAGGGCTTCTGCGCCAGTAGAGGAGTTTGCGCTGATATTCAGCGCTGCGGTAATGGCGGCGGTAGCCGGTAGCGCTGCGCCGGCACCGATGACATCATCGGTGTGCGCAGTGCCCCGGTTCCGCCCCGCTACCGGCCCGACCCCCATATTTAGTTGCGGCCGCCTCTTCCGCAGCGGCCGCAAACAACGATGTGAAGACTGGGCCGTGCTGCAGCCTTAGTGGCGCTAGTTAAGGCGGAGGTGCGGCCGGCCGCTTTTTCGGCGGCCGCCTGCCCGCACCTCCTTCCCCGGCCTCCTCCACCACCCCCCCCGCGGCATTGCCGGCTGCTTTCCGGGAGCCCGGCACTTCTCCGTGGTGCCGGGCTCATTTGCCGGCACTAGCGAGCGGCGATCTCCGAGTTGCAGGCACCTCCCCCTTAAGAGAAGGAGGAGGCCTGCAGTACCGCAGCCTGCCGCTCCGCAGCGGGTGGCGCTGTGGCACCTACAGCGCTGAAATTCAGTTTCAGCGCCCCAAGCGGGGGCGGGCACACCCTGGAATAGCGCCCGGTTCCGACTTGGGGCGCAAAAACTGAATTTCTGATGGGCGCAACGGGCTCCGCGCGCAGCGCTAACTTTTGGGCACTAGCCAGCTGGCGGGGCCAAAGTGAATTTCTAGCCCTTTGTATTTTAAAAAAGTATCTGTTTCGCAAATTAATAATATTTAACTTCTACTTATAATACCTGGTAATGAGGAGAGAATGGGAGACAAGGAGATTAAAGCAGCAGAATACTCACTGGAGCAGATACCAGTACCAACCAGCAGGCAGCAGTCACTGGACCTGAGACCAGTACAAACCAGCAGGTCGCAGTCACTGGAGTAGAGACCAGTACGAACCAGCAGGTAGCATTCACTGGACCAGAGACCAGTACCAACCAGCAGAGCAGTCACTGGACCAGAGACCAGTACCAACCAGCAGACATCAGACAATGGACCAGAGACCAGTACCAACCAGCAGGGCAGTCACTGGACCAGAGACCTATACCAACCAGCAGATATCAGACAATGGACCAGAGACCAGTACCAACCAGCAGCAGGTTAATGGAAACAGGCAACAGCGACTGCAGGAGGTTTTCATTGCCAACATCTGCTGACCAGCTGAGTGACCTCTGGAGCCAAATTCAGGTTCAAGATGACCAATTGCATTCTGAAATTTATTGAATGTTCTGTTGCTCTGACAATTACAATTCTGAGTGCTTTAATCTGTTCATCAGGATGTGCTGAAACTCAAACTTTTAACATTAGTAAATACCTCTAGATAACCATGATCCATAATGGGCCAGATTTTCCGACCCCCACGGGTGTGTACAAGCTGTGTACGTGTGAAGGAATAAGCCATATTTCAGAAAAAATACACCGTCATATGAACAGAATTCTGATTTTATTAATGCATGATATACTTGGCTTAAAAATCTAAAGCCTTGGCGACACAAGCTGTGCAAACAGGCTTCTGAGATGGGATGGTTTGATAACACAAAAGTTGTAAACACCACAAGCTTTTGAAATGGGTATTGGTTAAAAATACTAAAACAATGGCCCTATTGAAATAGCAGTTTGTTGTTTCCAGAAGGTCTGGAGTTTGGGAGAAACACAATGGAATGACCCAAGTGAAGTGTTAAAAACTGACACTTTGAACAGGAACACAGAATATTAAAAAAACACGTGCCTTTGTAAAAGTAACATCAAATGAAACAGGGAACACAATATAATATAACCAACTAAGATGGCTAGGAAAACAAACACCGCAGTTGAAGTGTCTTTAATTTACATGTTGTAAATATGATACCAACAGAACACTTTGAAGATATGACTTCAATAGATGCACCAAGCAATCACATGGTGTTTGTATTGAAATTGGAACACCACAGAAACAGGAGTCTGTGGTTTTAGAATTGAATGGAAGTCCTTCGATATGACTGGCATCAAATAAATACTACTGTCATATTGTGTTTTATGATAAGTTTTTGAAACACCTAAACAACAGACAGAAGTCTGCAAGCTAACAGTTGAATTGGCAGTAAGTATAGAGAAAAGTCAACAGGAAGATGACTAGAGATAATTAGCTTACATCAGCAGAAAACTTCAAAGGTTAAACCATTAAAAAATGGTATAAAAATAGAGCTTTTCAGATAGACAGTCAGAAGTCACTGGAAAGGGGCAAAGCGATTCTCTCAACTTCAGAGGCATGCTCTGTAAGTTTTTAACTCTGAGTCTCGGGAATTAAGGTACTTTTAATTTGATTTTGGTGGATATTCTGGATTAGAATTAATAAGAAAGGTAAAAATGTACGAAGTTAAGATTTGAGAATAAGAATCTCTGAGGATAAGAAATGTAAGCTGTTTGTTTTTGAACTATTAAAGTTGCGATTGACTCGCAAGCTGTTAACTGTATGTCGGCTCTTAAATAAATCTATATATTTTTAGAATTGTCGCAAGTAGTATTTTTGTATCAAACTCATGATCTCAATTTCTGTATACTCTTTTGAAAGGAGTTGCAGAATTCTGGGGAGTTTTCCAGACCCTCATAATATCCAAAAGGTTACAGCCTAGTTAAACTTATTAAACATGCTATCCGGAGGATGGTAACATCTTCAGTCATTCCTTTCCTTCAGGAAGAGATAGCCTGGACCTTTAGACCCAATTAAGTGTCTTATAGAATTCAGCTATCTCTAACTTTAGTTGAAGGTGAATGTCTGGGGAACACGCCTGATCTGAGGTAGCCCGAAAAGGGCTAGGACTAGTAATTATCCTTTCATACGCACCTGTAGGGGCCTCAAAAGTGCTGGTTTCAGGCATGCAAAGTGCATGCGCTGAAAACCGGCACTTCCGATCTGTCAAGAATTCTCTTGACAGATCCTCCACCTGCCCTGGAGAAGGGCCTCTGCGAGTGGAGAGTTCCGCTTTCTGCATAACCTCCGCCCGCTGAAAGGCCATAAAATTCTTATGCCTGGTAAAAGAAGATGTAAGTCCTGCTTTTACCAGCTTAAGAGTGTTGAAAAATAGAAAAATTAAATTTGATAACTCATTTATTAATTAAAATTACTCTTCAAAAAGGTAAATTTATTTTTAGCTCTGTAAAAACATTTTAAGCATTGTTTGGCAAAGTGATTCTTTCCATTACACTTTGTGCACATTTTTCCAAATGCTGGGCATTGTCTTAACTGGTGTTTGTAACCACAGCGTTTACAATTAAAAATGTCATCCTCCGATTGCTTTTCATTTCTGTTCTGCCCACGTTTCTTCCCCTTGTAGGACACAGCACCGACAGCAGCATTATCACTCATTACATTCGCATCATTATTGATTTCACTGAAAGTCTTCGCGTGCTTTCGAGCTAGCTCGCTGGCTTGGCATATTTTCACCGCATTTTCCAAATTTAGTTTGGTTTCTCTCAACAGACGCTCCCTGACTTTTTTATCATGAATACCAAACACAATCTGGTCACGAATCATGGATGCTTTGAGCTCAGAGAAATTACATGTCTGTGCTTTCAGTTTCAGATCAGTTATAAAGCTATCAAAAGTCTCATTTTGTTGCTGTGTCCGAGAACGGAAGATGTATCTTTCATAGGTCTCATTCTTTTTGGGAGAGCACTGTGCATCAAATTTTTTTAGCACATCTTCTAATTTCCCTCTTTTCTCCTCTGGATTAAATACAAATGTATTAAATACCTCTATCGCCTGTGGGCCTGCAACCGTAAGCAGCAATGCTATCTTCCTTGCGTCTGGCTTCGTACCGAATCCGATGGCTGCAATGTAGAGTTCGAATTGTTGTTTAAAAATCCACCAATTGTAGTCGACATTTTCCTCGAGATTCAAGCGCTCTGGTGGCTTCAAATTCTCCATGTCGCTTTTCACAATTTTCAGCAGATCTTCACCACCCTGGTACCATGTTATGTTCATTAATAACTTGACATTCTTATGCCCGGGGGCCTGAGAGATGGCAGCTGATTGCAGCGAGTCCCGGGAAACCAGGAGAGCTGCAGTGTGAGAACCACACACGTTGTCAGCGCAGGAGGAGGCTATTGGGCCCATCCCTGGAGCAACTGAAAAACCAACCCCCCTGCCCTGCTCTCCATGGCACTGGGATGAACCGCATATGGAAGCAAATTCAGACAGGAAGTGTGACTCGGATAGCAGCCATGCAGGGACGTTCCTGTTTTTTCATACAAAGACTTGTGAATAACTCAGCATCGCGTCTCTCTAGTACAGTGTTCTGGTACGATATACAGCTGAAGGAGCAGATACATGAACATAGACAGCATTTGAAAAAAGGCAAAGCTGTTAGTATCCTCCGGGATCCAGGCATCCCGGTGCTCAGAAATCTGAGCAGAGAAGAGCTCCTGGAACTGATGGCAACCAGTGTGGTATACCAGGAGAATCCTCTGATTGGCATCAATAAGCCTCCAGGGCTCCCCATCACAGGTAAAGAGCTCTGCTTGACCTCACTACTTCCAGAACTTCAGCAGTGATTGCATCTTTCAAAAGAGCTCCATATTGTAAAAGCAAGTAACACGGACTATTCTGGCCTGGTTCTGCTTTCCACCTGTCACCAAACCACCAAACACATTGAGGATGCTTTTCTGGACTGATGGACATTGTGACATCCTGGATGTTTTTACATGCAATAGCACCCTCTGGTGGCAGTTATTGTGTTAACAGTTTGTAAGCTGGAAAGGTCATCTGTTCCTTTCTTCCTGTGTGAGGTCATTTGACCTTTGTTCCTTTCTTCCTGTGAGAGGTCATTTGGCCTTCTTTCCTTTCTTCCTGTGAGAGGTCATTTGACCTTCTTACCTTTCTTCCTGTTGACCCCAGGAAGCAGTTTTACCAGGAAGAACCTGACTTAAGTAATGGAGAATTCCATGAGGGATTTTCAATCCAGTGTAATCTGACTTCATATGTTAGGCCAAACGCAATATCTTTTCACAAATTTGTTCAAGTAAAAGCTTCAAAACAGCAACCGCTTCAGGAAGAATTATTATGAATGAGTGTTTAACTTGCTGGATAGCTAGATAGGAGCACGTCTAGCGCGGCCAGTACAGTGAAAAGATATCAGTGAAAAGATATCAGTGAAAAGATAGCAATACGGCTAGCTGTGAAGAGCAGAGCAGGAGGAACCCAGAGTAAGCCTTAACCTCGTAGAGCACATCTACCTCACATCAACATGTCAGAAGATAATAGCGAAAATGCTTTGCAGCAAGTAGAAGGCCTTAAACAGGCAGACGAAACTGTAGAACGTGACAATCGGTCTATAAGCACCGGTTACTACAGGTCGCAAGTTGGCTCACGGTCATCGGGTGGTTCTAGAGTAAGCATAGCCCTTGCCAGAGCACGGGCTAAACTAGTAGCAGCTCAAGCCAGAGCTGCGCATACGGACAGTGAAATAGAAATAAAAGTAAGTCAGGCCCGTCTCCAAGCTGAATTCCAAGCGGAACAGGCCTGACACCAAGCGGAACAGGCCCGACACCAAGCGGAACAGGCCCGACACCAAGTGGAACGCCAGGCTGAACAGGCCCGACACCAAGTGGAACGCCAGGCTGAACAGGCCCGACACCAAGCGGAACAGGCCCGACACCAAGTGGAACGCCAGGCTGAACAGGCCCGTCTCCAAGCGACATTAGAGGCTCTGCAGCAACAAAAAGAGATAGATGCTGCATTAGCCGAGACACAAGTATTCGAGGCAATTTTGGAGGGAGCTGATCCCGAGACAGCTTACAAACCTTTAATTCCCGTTCCGTGGCAGAGTCCACGACAGCGCACCATAGATTACGTGAGCGACCATGCCGACATACAGTTTACAGGAGAAAGGGATGGAAGCCCGCACATCTCTACAGATGCAAACACTTCGTATAACATGCCGCAAGTTGCCAACCAAGGTCAAAGCAGACGGCGTGCCTCAAGCCGCAGAGTCTCCACTAGCAGAACTGAAGACACAGTGCAAAGGAATAGGACGCCGAATAGAGAAAGTCGGAGGCAAATCCCCTCTCGGTCCCTTGAGACCCCCAACAGAGCCCCCAGCCAAGGCAACCCTGGCCCAGGTCCCAGCACCTACGACCTCGCCAAATACCTTGCACACACCCACCTGGTGACTTCGGGGTTAATCAAGTTTGATGACAGGCCAGAGAATTATCGGGCTTGGAAGTCCTGCTTCCACGATGCCATATCGGGCTTAGACCTGTCGACAGGAGAAGAGCTCGGCCTCCTTATCAAGTGGCTTGGCCCAGAGTCCGCCTGACAGGACTGCAGGATAAAAGCGGCCAATGTGGGGCAGCTGCCAGAGGGGTTGAAGAAGGCTTGGGTGAGGCTGGAAGAAAGCTACGGCTCGCCCGAAGCCATTGAAAGGGCTCTCTTTGGCAGGTTGGCGAACTTTCCGAGGTTGACGAGTAGGGAACCCCAGAAGCTCCGCGACCTTGGAGATCTGCTGTCGGAACTCGAAGCCGCAAAGCAGGATGGCTACCTACCCGGTCTATCGTACTTAGACACTTCCAGAGGGGTAAGTCCCATCATTGAGAAGCTTCCATTTAACCTGCAAGAGAAGTGGATAACGTTTGGATCAAAGTTCAAGCTAAAGCACAATGTGGCGTTCCCACCATTCTCTGCGTTCGTTAAATTCATCCGTAAAGAAGCCAAAGCCAGGAACGACCCCAGCTTCAACTTC
Organism: Somniosus microcephalus; assembly: GCF_052327205.1. Lineage (NCBI taxonomy): Eukaryota > Metazoa > Chordata > Chondrichthyes > Squaliformes > Somniosidae > Somniosus > Somniosus microcephalus. The sequence goes on from NW_028225560.1 coordinate 82,910, forward strand.
TTCTCCTCCCAACCAGCACTTGCCAGAAGAGACAAGTTCGACAGACATGGAAAGACACCAATATCTGTCCACAGAATGCAAGTGTCCTCAACTGAGCACACAAAGACTCAGAAGAAACCTAAGGATATGAGCAAACCATGCCCTATCCACAACATGCCCCATCCTTTAAAGAAGTGCAGAGGCTTCAGGGAGATGTCCCTGGAAGATCGGAAACAATACCTTAAAGAGAACTCTATATGTTTCAGGTGCTGCTCGTCCACGAGCCATCTCGCCAAGAACTGCAAGGTGGATGCAAAATGCACTGAATGTGAAAGTGATCGGCACGTTTCAGCACTACACCCAGGCCCAGCTCCTTGGAAGTCAGAAACGCCTCCTCCCGCATCAGAGCACGGCGGGGAGAGAGAGGGAGCTGTTGGTACGGAGATTACATCCAGGTGCACCGAGGTGTGTGGAGAAGGAGTGAGCGCAAGAGCATGCTCCAAGATATGCCTCGTTGATGTGTACCCTGCGGGATGTCGCCAGGAATCTGAAAAGATGTATGCCATACTAGATGAACAAAGCAATCGTTCTCTAGCAAGATCCGAGTTCTTCAATATCTTCAAGATCAAAGGAAGTTCGTCGCCTTACACGCTGAAGACGTGTGCTGGACTTTCAGAGACAGCCGGCAGGAGGGCCTACGGTTACGTTGTTGAGTCAGTCGACGGGAAGATTAGTCTCCCCCTTCCTACACTCATCGAATGTAATCAAGTCCCCGTCAACCGTTCTGAGATTCCCACTCCGAATGCAGCTCGTCATCACCGTCATCTGAGACGCATTGCAGACGAGATCCCACCTCTTGACCCAGATGCAAGCATACTTCTGTTGTTGGGTAGAGACATCCTGAGGGTACATAAGATAAGGGAGCAGATCAACGGTCCACATGACGCCCCTTTTGCCCAAAGGCTAGACCTCGGCTGGGTTGTTGTTGGAGATGTGTGCCTCAAGGGCGCTCACAAGCCATCTCAGTTGAGCACACTCAAGACTTCCATCTTGAAGAATGGTCGTCCAAGCTACCTTACCCCATGCAGTGGACAGAGCTGCGTGGTGTTTGACTCCAGTGCACCATATCAGGGCGTCTCTCTCAACGACGTACTCCTCACAGGGCCCGATCTTATCAACAGCCTCTTGGGAGTGCTCATGAGATTCAGGAAAGAGCCCGTCGCCATCACTGCCGATATCCAGCACATGTTTCATTGCTTCGTGGTGAGAGAAGACCACAGAGACTTCCTCCGCTTCCTGTGGTATCGGGACAATGACCCTAATAGAGACATTGTGGACTACAGAATGCGTGTCCATGTCTTTGGGAATAGCCCATCCCCTGCTGTCGCCATATACGGACTAAGGAGGGCTGCCAAGGAAGAAGGCGACGACTTTGGCAGTGATGTGAGAGGGTTCATCGAACGAGAGTTCTACGTCGACGACGCACTGAAGTCATTCCCGACCGAAGCAGAGGCCATCAGTACCCTCGGACGAGCCCAGGAACTACTTGCACTGTCCAACCTCAGGCTGCATAAGATAGCCTCTAACAGACCAGCAGTGATGGAGGCATTCCCCCCTGAAGATCCTGCTAAGGACGTCAAGGATCTAGACCTCTTCACTGATGACCTCCCCCTACAGCATAGCCTAGGGGTGTCGTGGAACATAGCAACAGACACGTTCACGTTCCAAGTCCTAGACGCCAAGAAACCCTTCACACGTAGAGGAGTGCTCTCTACAGTCAACAGCCTATACGACCCTCTCGGCTTCTTAGCTCCTGTCACCATACAAGGCAGGCTGCTCCTCAGGGAACTCTCCATATGCGCTGAAGAGTGGGATTCACCTCTCCCTGAAGAGATGGAAGCAGAGTGGGACAGATGGAGAGACTCACTCCAAGACTTACAGGAGATCCGAATACCTCGCTGCTATTCGTCTTTCTCTCCCTTAAATGCCCAATTCAAAGAGCTTTGTGTCTTTGCAGACGCATCCGCTAAGGCCATTGCAAGTGTGGCTTATCTGAAGGTCACCACTCAAGAAGGACAAAGCAAAATCGGCTTCGTCTTTGATAGAGGCAAGTTGGCGCACCAGCCAGACCTCACCATACCCAGATTGGAACTGTACGTAGCAGAACGCAACCTACCCCCTCACAGCAGTCTACGGAAGCTGCATCCTATCGTCGACACCAACGGACTGTCTCTGAGGTGGTTCTTCTTTTGTCGCCAGAGGACTCCAGTGACAAGGAGAGTTCGGACTATGTGGAGTCGTTATTGACCCCAGACGGGGAGTGTTCTGGACCGATGGACATTGTGACATCCTGGATGTTTTTACATGCAATAGCACCCTCTGGTGGCGGTTATTGTGTTAACAGTTTGTAAGCTGGAAAGGTCATCTGTTCCTTTCTTCCTGTGTGAGGTCATTTGACCTTTGTTCCTTTCTTCCTGTGAGAGGTCATTTGACCTTCTTACCTTTCTTCCTGTTGACCCCAGGAAGCAGTTTTACCAGGAAGAACCTGACTTAAGTAATGGAGAATTCCATGAGGGATTTTCAATCCAGTGTAATCTGACTTCATATGTTAGGCCAAACGCAATATCTTTTCACAAATTTGTTCAAGTAAAAGCTTCAAAACAGCAACCGCTTCAGGAAGAATTATTATGAATGAGTGTTTAACTTGCTGGATAGCTAGATAGGAGCACGTCTAGCGCGGCCAGTACAGATGTCTTCATCCAGGCTCGTAGTAAAAAGGAAACATTAGCCAGTTACTGTGCAGTGATGGTGGGTGTCCCAGAACCTGCAGAGGGAGAAATCAGCGTTGCTCTGAAACAACAGGACATTGGCAAGCAGGAGCTGGTGGTTCCTGTGTTGCATGCCACTCCTGGTACCATGTTATGTTCATTAATAACTTGACATTCTTATTATGAACACAGCTAGCTTTTGCTAGGCCTTTTATTGAGCACGTGCAGACTAGGTACTGTATCTGTGGAGGCTTCCATCTTGACTGCTGCCTTGTGGGTAGCCTAGTGCCTCATGGGTAATGTAGTCTTAATATCATACAGCTGGGTAGTGTAGTCTTATACATACAGCTATATACAGCTCTATGGCTCCACCTAGTGTCCACTCTAGAATGATATGTTATTGATCATTACAAGGGAGTTTGAGGAGGTCGGGTAGAAACTAAAAAGTAGGATCTGAAAGATAATAATCTCTGGATTACTACCTGAGTCATTCACAAATTGGCATAGGGACAAACAGATTAGAAGGTTAAATGCGTGGCTGAAAGAGTGGTGGGTGTGGGAGGCAGGGGTTTCAACTCATGGGGCACTGGCACCAGCACTGGGGCAAAAGGGAGTTGTTCCATTAGGATGGACTCCACATAAACCAGGCTGGGACGAGTGTCCTGGAGAATCGAATATCTAGGGTGGTAGACAGGGCTTTAATGTAATAATGCAGGGTCGGGGGGAGGGTTCAGGTTAGGGGAAATTTATAACAAAGTGATTATCTGCACGAATTTTTGTGGCCTTCTGTGCGCGCGTGCGGTATGCTGGAGCCGCACATGTGCACTGATCACCAAGGCCGTGCATGCGCAGCCCCAGCAGTTGTGCCTGCAGTGAAGCGTGGGCCACACTTTCCTTAAGCTCCGTGGGAGAAGTTCAGGAACTGGATCCCTTCTGGCTGGGGGAAAAGAGTGGATTGGAGGGAGAGAGAGAGGGAATCGGAGGGGGAGAGAAGGCCAGGAACTGGGGCGGGGGGGGCGGTGGTGAGGGGTGGTGGGGGTAGAGAAGGTCAGGAAGTGGGGCGGGGGTATGGGTGGAGAGAGGGTCAGGAACTCGGGGGGTGGGGGAGAGAAGTTCAATAACAAGGCGGGGGTGAGAAGATCAGGAATTCAGGGGGGGAGGGGCAAAAGAGAAGGTCAGGAACTCGGGGTGGAGTGAGAAGGTCAGGAACTCGGCGGGGGGAGAGAAGGTCAGGAACTCGGCGGGGGGAGAGAAGGTCAGAACTCGGGGTGGAGTGAGAAGGTCAGGAACTCGGCGGGGGGAGAGAAGTTCAGGAACTCGGGGTGGTGTGAGAAGGTCAGGAACTCGGTGGGGGGAGAGAAGGTCAGGAACTCGGCGGGGGGAGAGAAGGTCAGGAACTCGGCGGGGGGAGAGAAGGTCAGGAACTCGGCGGGGGGAGAGAAGGTCAGGAACTCGGCGGGGGGAGAGAATGTCAGGAACTCGGCGAGGGGAGAGAAGGTCAGGAACTCGGCGGGGGGAGAGAAGGTCAGGAACTCGGCGGGGGGAGAGAAGGTCAGGAACTCGGCGGGGGGAGAGAAGGTCAGGAACTCGGCGAGGGGAGAGAAGGTCAGGAACTCGGTGGGGGGAGAGAAGGTCAGGAACTCGGCGGGGGGAGAGAAGGTCAGGAACTCGGGGTGGTGTGAGAAGGTCAGGAACTCGGCGGGGGGAGAGAAGGTCAGGAACTCGGCGGGGGGAGAGAAGGTCAGGAACTCGGCGGGGGGAGAGAAGGTCAGGAACTCGGCGGGGGGAGAGAAGGTCAGGAACTCGGCGGGGGGAGAGAAGGTCAGGAACTCGGCGGGGGGAGAGAAGGTCAGGAACTCGGCGGGGGGAGAGAAGGTCAGGAACTCGGCGGGGGGAGAGAAGGTCAGGAACTCGGCGGGGGGAGAGAAGGTCAGGAACTCGGCGGGGGGAGAGAAGGTCAGGAACTCGGCGGGGGGAGAGAAGGTCAGGAACTCGGCGGGGGGAGAGAAGGTCAGGAACTCGGCGGGGGGAGAGAAGGTCAGGAACTCGGGGTGGTGTGAGAAGGTCAGGAACTCGGCGGGTGGAGAGAAGGTCAGGAACTTGGCGGGGGGAGAGAAGGTCAGGAACTCGGCGGGGGGAGAGAAGGTCAGGAACTCGGCGGGGGGAGAGAAGGTCAGGAACTCGGCGGGGGGAGAGAAGTTCAGGAACTCGGCGGGGGGAGTGAGAAGGTCAGGAACTCGGCGGGGGGAGAGAAGGTCAGGAACTCGGCGGGGGGAGAGAAGTTCAGGAACTCGGCGGGGGGAGAGAAGGTCAGGAACTCGGCAGGGGGAGAGAAGGTCAGGAACTCGGCGGGGGGAGAGAAGGTCAGGAACTCGGCGGGGGGAGAGAAGGTCAGGAACTCGGCGGGGGGAGAGAAGGTCAGGAACTCGGGGTGGAGTGAAAAGGTCAGGAACTCGGCGGGGGGAGAGAAGGTCAGGAACTCGGCGGGGGGAGAGAAGGTCAGGAACTCGGCGGGGGGAGAGAAGTTCAGGAACTCGGCGGGGGGAGTGAGAAGGTCAGGAACTCGGCGGGGGGAGAGAAGGTCAGGAAATCGGGGTGGAGTGAGAAGGTCAGGAACTCGGCGGGGGGAGAGAAGGTCAGGAACTCGGCGGGGGGAGAGAAGGTCAGGAACTCGGGGTGGAGTGAGAAGGTCAGGAACTCGGCGGGGGGAGAGAAGGTCAGGAACTCGGCGGGGGGAGAGAAGGTCAGGAACTCGGCGGGGGAGAGAAGGTCAGGAACTCGGTGGGGGGAGAGAAGGTCAGGAACTCGGCGAGGGGAGAGAAGGTCAGGAACTCAGGGTGGAGTGAGAAGGTCAGGAACTCGGCGGGGGGAGAGAAGGTCAGGAACTCGGCGGGGGGAGAGAAGGTCAGGAACTCGGCGGGGGGAGAGAAGGTCAGGAACTCGGTGGGGGGAGAGAAGGTCAGGAACTCGGCGGGGGGAGAGAAGGTCAGGAACTCGGGGTGGTGTGAGAAGGTCAGGAACTCGGCAGGGGGAGAGAAGGTCAGGAACTCGGCGGGGGGAGAGAAGGTCAGGAACTCGGCGGGGGGAGAGAAGGTCAGGAACTCGGCGGGGGGAGAGAAGGTCAGGAACTCGGCGGGGGGAGAGAAGTTCAGGAACTCGGCGGGGGGAGAGAAGGTCAGGAACTCGGCGGGGGGAGAGAAGGTCAGGAACTCGGCGGGGGAGAGAAGGTCAGGAACTCGGCGGGGGGAGAGAAGGTCAGGAACTCGGCGGGGGGAGAGAAGGTCAGGAACTCGGCGGGGGGAGAGAAGGTCAGGAACTCGGCGGGGGGAGAGAAGGTCAGGAACTCGGCGGGGGGAGAGAAGGTCAGGAACTCGGCGGGGGGAGAGAAGGTCAGGAACTCGGCGGGGGGAGAGAAGGTCAGGAACTCGGTGGGGGGAGAGAAGGTCAGGAACTCGGCGGGGGGAGAGAAGGTCAGGAACTCGGGGTGGTGTGAGAAGGTCAGGAACTCGGCGGGGGGAGAGAAGGTCAGGAACTCGGCGGGGGGAGAGAAGGTCAGGAACTCGGGGTGGTGTGAGAAGGTCAGGAACTCGGCGGGGGGAGAGAAGGTCAGGAACTTGGCGGGGGGAGAGAAGGTCAGGAACTCGGCGGGGGGAGAGAAGGTCAGGAACTCGGCGGGGGGAGAGAAGGTCAGGAACTCGGCAGGGGGAGAGAAGTTCAGGAACTCGGCGGGGGGAGAGAAGGTCAGGAACTCGGCGGGGGAGAGAAGGTCAGGAACTCGGCGGGGGGAGAGAAGGTCAGGAACTCGGCGGGGGGAGAGAAGGTCAGGAACTCGGCGGGGGGAGAGAAGGTCAGGAACTCGGCGGGGGGAGAGAAGGTCAGGAACTCGGCGGGGGGAGAGAAGGTCAGGAACTCGGGGTGGAGTGAGAAGGTCAGGAACTCGGCGGGGGGAGAGAAGGTCAGGAACTCGGCGGGGGGAGAGAAGGTCAGGAACTCGGCGGGGGGAGAGAAGGTCAGGAACTCGGCGGGGTGAGAGAAGGTCAGGAACTCGGGGTGGAGTGAGAAGGTCAGGAACTCGGCGGGGGGAGAGAAGGTCAGGAACTCGGCGGGGGGAGAGAAGGTCAGGAACTTGGCGGGGGAGAGAAGGTCAGGAACTCGGCGGGGGGAGAGAAGGTCAGGAACTCGGCGGGGGGAGAGAAGGTCAGGAACTCGGCGGGGGAGAGAAGGTCAGGAACTCGGTGGGGGGAGAGAAGGTCAGGAACTCGGCGGGGGGAGAGAAGGTCAGGAACTCAGGGTGGAGAGAAGGTCAGGAACTCGGTGGGGGGAGAGAAGGTCAGGAACTCGGCGGGGGGAGAGAAGGTCAGGAACTCGGCGGGGGGAGAGAAGGTCAGGAACTCGGCGGGGGGAGAGAAGGTCAGGAACTCGGCGGGGGAGAGAAGGTCAGGAACTCGGCGGGGGGAGAGAAGGTCAGGAACTCGGCGGGGGGAGAGAAGTTCAGGAACTCGGCGGGGGAGAGAAGGTCAGGAACTCGGGGTGGAGTGAGAAGGTCAGGAACTCGGCGGGTGAGAGAAGGTCAGGAACTGGGGGGAGAGACGGGAGGGAAGTTCAAGAACTCAGGGCGGGAGAGGGGGAGAGTAGGTCAGGAACTGGGGGAGGGGAGGTGGGGGAGAGAATGTCAGGAACTCGGGGGGGAGGGGCAGGAGAGAATGTCAGGAGCTCGGCCGGGAGGGAGGTAGAAGGTGAGAAACTCGGGTGGTGCAGGAGAGAAGGTCAGAGACTCAGTGGGGGGAAAAAAGGTCGGGTGGTGTGGGGTGGGAGAGAAGGTGAGGAACTGGGGGAAGGGTAGGAGGGAAGTTCAGGAACTCGGGGGGGGGAGAAGGGGAGAGAAGTTCAGGAACTCGTGAGAGGGGGAGAGAAGGTCAGGAACTCGAGGGGTGCGGGAGAGAAGGTCAGGAACTCGAGGGGTGGGGAGAGAAGGTCAGGAACTGGAGGGGTGTGGGAGAGAAGGTCAGGAACTCGAGAGGTGGGGGAGAGAAGGTCAGGAACTGGAGGAGGGGAGGTGGGGGTGAGAAGGTCAGGAACTCGGGGGGGGAAAGAAGGTTGAGCGGTGTGGGGTGGGAGAGAAGGTCAGGGACTCGGGGGGGTGGAGAGAAGGTCAGGAATAAGGTGGGGGATGAGAAGGTCAGGCACTCAGTGGGGGGTGGGAGAGAAGGTCAGGAACTTGGGGAACGGGCTGCAGAGAAGGTCAGGAACTCGGGGGGAGGGGCGGAAGAGAAGGTCAGGAACTCGAGGGGGAAGAGAATGTCAGGAACTTGGGGTGCGGGAGAGAGAAGGTGAGGAACTCGGTGGGGGAGAGAATGTCAGGAACTTGGGGTGGGGTGTGGGAGAGAATGTGTGGATCTCGAGGGGAGGTGAGAGAAGGTCAGGAACTTGTGAGGCAGAGAAGGTCAGGACCTCGGGGTGGGTGGCGAGATGGTCAGGAACTCGGGGGAAGGGTCGGGAGGGAAAGTCAGGAACTCAGAGAGGAGGGGAGGGGTGGGGAGGAGGTCAGGAACTAAGGGGTGGCGAGAAGGTGAGGAACTCGGGGATGAGGTCGGGGAGAGAAGGTTAAGAACTTGGGAGGGGCAGAAGGGAAGATCAGGAACTGGGGGGGTGGGGTGGGCAAGAATTTCAGGAACAAGGCAGTTTGGCGAGAAGGTCAGGAACTCAGGGAGGGAGGGGGTGAGAGAATGTCAGGAACTCGGGGGGAGGGTCGGGAGAGAAGATCAGGAACTGAGGAGTGGAGAGAAGGTGAGGAACTCGGGGATGGGGTGGGGGAGAGAAGGTTAGGAAGTCAGGAGGGCAGGGGGGTGGAAGAGAATGTCAGGAACTCAGGTGGCGGGAGAGAATGTCAGGATCTCGGGCGGAGGGGCAGGAAAGAAGGTCCAGAACTCGGGGGGGAAGGGGAGAAGGTCAGAAACTTGAGGGGTTGGGAGAGAAGTTCAGGAACTTGGGGGTGGTGGGAGAAGGTCAGGAACTCGGGGAGGGGAAAGAATCAACATCAGGAACTTGGGGTGGAGGGAGAAGGTCAGGAACTCGTGGGGGGGGAGAGAAAGAACATCAGGAACTCGGGGTGGAGGGAGAAGGTCAGGAACTCGGGGGGAGAGAGAACATCAGGAACTCGGGGTGGAGGGAGAAGCTCAGGAACTCGGGGGGGGAGAACATCAGGAACTCGGGGTGGAGGGAGAAGGTCAGGAACTCGGGGTAGTGAGAGATGCTCAGGAACTCAGGGTGGTGGGAGAAGGTCAGGAACTCCGGGGGGGGGGGAGAGAATGAACATCAGGAATTTGAGGTGGAGGGAGAAGGTCAGGAACTCCGCGGGGGGGGGGGAGAGAGAGAACATCAGGAACTCGGGGTGGAGGGAGAAGGTCAGGAACTCAGTGGGGGAGAGAACATCAGGAACTCGGGGTGGAGGGAGAAGGTCAGGAACTCGCGGGGGAGAGAGAACATCAGGAACTCGGGGTGGAGGGAGAAGGTCAGCAACTGTGGGGTGGCGTAAGGAGCACGGATAACACAATGAGGACAGAGGAACAACGTGATCCAGGTCTAAAGGGGGGGAATGAGAGTGAGAGCGTGATCCAGACGGTAAGACGGATCTCGTTCTCCCAACCCCATCTCCTTTACACCCGCACCACGTTCTTTCTCTCCTCACCCTAGACCTTCTTTCTCGGAAAGTTCGCCGCATGCGAGGCAAGTGACATCATTGGACTGGACGAGATCTGCAAGTCATGACACTGTCACTATTAACTTCATACCCAATAAACCTGTTAACAATCCATGACCCACACACAATGCCCCATCTGTGTGGCGGGGTGGAGAAGTTCATGAATCCGGGGGCGAGGAGCTTGGGCACTGGGAGAAGGTCAGGAGCCCGGGGAGGAAAGAAGGTCAGGAACTTGGGCGAGGGGAGGTCAGGCACTTGGGTGGGCGGAGAATGTCAGAAACTTGGGGGGGAGAAGGTCTGGAGCTTGGGCGGGGGGAGAGGAGGTCAGGAGCTTTGGCGGGGGGAGTGGAGGTCAGGAGCTTGGGCGGGGGGAGGAGGTCAAGAACTTGGGCAGTGGGGGCAGGAACATGTTTGGGGGCGGTGGGAGAAGGTCATAACCCATGAGGGTGAGCTCTGTCTGCTCCAAGTGAGCTCTGTTCTGTCTGGAGTTGGCAGTCAGAATGGCTTGAATTAGACTTTGCAAAGTAACTGATTAAGTAGGCAGGGAGGATCTTATTACACATTCCAGAGAAACTGCTAGGCGTGTCTTGAAAACAGAGTAGGAATAAACTGGTCATTTTCGGGTTGGCAGATTGTAACTAGGGGGGTGCCGCAAGGATCAGTGTTGGGGCCTCAGCTATGTACAATCTATATCAATGACTTAGATGAAGAGTCTGAGTGCAATGTATCCAAGTTTGCTGACGATACAAAGCTAGGTGGGAAAGTAAACTGTGAGGATGATGCAAAGGAGCTGTAAAGGAATATAGACATGTTAAGTGAATGGGCAAGATGGTGACAGATAGAGTATAATGTGGGGAAATGTGAAATTATCCAAAATAAAAACAGAAAATGCTGGAAATACTCAGCAGGTCAGGCACCATCTGTGGAGAGAGAAACAGAGTTAACGGGGTCAATTTTAACTCAGGTGTGGGGAATTGGCAGGTTCCCCGACTTTGGTGTTTCCCACACGAATCTAAATGGATGTGTGAGATTGATGCAATTTTAACTCAATTGGCCAATTGATTTCCAACGTGTGGGAACCCTTGGCAAATGAGTATTTCCAGTCAGAAAGTCGCATAATATGATGTCATCATTGCTGCTGCATTTAAGGTCCACAGCAAGCCTTGCTTCTTCTGCAGGCTTCCAAGCTTTCCCCTTATGATGGCACAGGAGCCTGCAGGAACAATGGCCAGCGGGAAGGCATCACTGCAGGCATTGTTGGATGGGGCTAGGACCCACAGGGAGGTCCTGTTCCCTTCTTCAGGGAGGAAGAGGCCTCCCAGTCAGACGAAGGCTGTGTGGCTACAGGTGACTGTCAACTCCTTGGGGCTCACATGGCGCACCTGGATGCAGTGCAGGAAAAGATTCCTTGACCTTCATCGCGCTGGAAAAGTAAGTATGAAGTTTCCATCACCCTCAACCTGATCCCCATTGCCTTTCCTCACCAGCACTCAGCTTTAGCAATCTCTTCCTCCACATCCCACTTGACACTCACATCCATGCACCATTAGCCATTCCCTCTCTCTCTATGCTCACATTCACATAACTATTCAAACATGCAGCCCTCACACTCCCTCTCACTTTGATGCTTTGAACACAGCTGACAACACACAGGGAGGGCCCTTGGTCTTGCAACCTCACTCCACCTTTGTCTCCTTCTAAGTATCAATGCTACGCAATCTCTACACTCACTCCTTCATTCTCACTCAACCTCCACTTGTCTCCCTCATTGCAGGAAAAGAGAGCTCACAATAGGAGAGAGTGAGCCAGGACAGGAGGAGGGCCACCCTCATTAGCCCAGCTCACACCCTGGGAGGAAGCCATCCTGGAGCTTGTCGGGGCTGATACAGATGTGGAAGTTGGGGAAGGACAGACAGGGTTCATCCCCGCAAGCTGGTGACAGAATAGTTTTCCATCTCTCTCATTGACATTGCATGAGTCGCTGATAATGATTCTGAAGCTACATCATATGGACTTATGATAATCTGCAGAATGCAATGTGCGTGTAACCTTGGCATCACATCTCTAACTCTTTCCATTACTCCCCCACAGGACCATTGAGAGCCTCATTCCCCACTGTGCAGGAGGAAGACCCTGAGATTCCAGACTCCTCAGAGGAATCTGCAACATCTGAGGGTGCAGCGTCAGCAGAAATAAGTGCACCCAGCACCAGCGCAGACACTCACACCTCGGTGGGACCTTCGGGACATAGAGTAGTGTTGTCACTTGGTGTATCAAAGCTCACAAGTGAGCATCAGCAGATTGTGGAGGCAGGGACAGCAGTGGAGAGTCCTCGTCAAAGGGCGCAGGACTCTGCCAGCTCGGCTCAGCTGCATGTCGACCCTCTGCCTCTGGGTCCATCCATAAGATCAGAGGTGATGGAACTCCATGCACAGATGCAGGAGTCTCTGGCAGGTTCTGTCTCCAAGGTCGCTGCGAGTGTGGAGCGAATGGAGGAGTCCATAGCGACCATGAGCAGAGCCTTATGTGGAGTCAGTGGCGCATGAACGCATGAACACGGAAAGGATGGCTACCTACGTGGAAATGATTGCTACCTCCGTGGTAAGGCTGGCTACTGTAGAGGAGAGGATGGCTACAGTAGAGGAGAGGAGGGCTACGGCCATGGAGGAGGTTAGTCGCCAGGGTATGGAAAACATGGTGAGTGTTCAGAATAGAATGATATCTCTTGAGGAGCTATGGGCATCTATTGAACAGAGAAACCAAACCTTCATGGAAGTCCTTCTGAGTGGGACTGCCATTGCAGATACGGGTCCCCATGGCCCCCCGATGTGCAGCAAGGTGCTCTCAAGCCACTTGCAGGCACTGAGGGGGACCTGACCCATGAGAGGGAGGTTGGTGGCAGACCTCAAGGAATTGGGGGTTCCCCTCCAAGCGCTCACACTTCCATGCCACTGCAGAGCCCTTGGTCAGAGCCCCGCCAGAGTCCACACCCAAGTGAGGTAGACGTCTCAACCCCTGCATAGCCGTAGGAGCAGCAGACTGCTGGCGAGCCCTTACAGGCTCGCCATCCCAGAGGACTCCTGCCAAAGGTGTCGAGACAGGAGCAGCAGGAAAGTGAGCAAGGGGCCTCCAAATCTGCCGAAGCCACAGAGGAATCATTATGTAGGAGCACGCGTAAGAGGAAAATAAAGCACAAATAGTCACAAGGGTAGTCACTTGGGTGAAATGTTGTGTATATTGTAAAAATGCCATCAGTTGGTTCTTGTCCATAAAAATTCTGATGGCAACTGTTGCAGTTCTGGCGTGTGTCATTTCGCGAATGGGGCTTTCATATTGAGGGCTTAGGATTACTTGCAGTTGTCAGGATGCTCGTTTTCGCCCTCCTCTTCCTCCTCCTCATCATCATCATCATCATCTGAGGAGGGTATGTGGGGAGCCACTTGGTCCTCAGGAACCTGCAAGCCACGACGCTGTGCCATGTTGTGAAGTGCACAGCAAACCACGACGATTCTGGAGACCCTGGCTGCTGAGTACTGTAGGGCTCCACCTGATCTATCCAAGCATCTGAAGCGCATCTTCAGCAAGCCAATGGTTTGCTCGATAATGGATCTGGTGGAAATGTGGCTGGAGTTGTTGCGCTCCTCAGCTTCGTTGGCTGGCCTCCTCAACGGTGTCATTAGCCAAGTCCTCAGGGGATAGCCCTTGTTTCCAAGTAGCCATCCGTGAAGTTCGTCTGGCAGCCTGAATATCGGAGGCACACTAGACTAGCGCAGTATGAAGGAGTCATGGCAAATGCCAGTGTACTTGGCACAAACATGCAAAATTTCCTTCTTGTGGTCGCACACCAGCTGAACGTTAAGGGAGTGGAAGCCCTTGCAGTTGACAAAAATACCTGGATTGCGATGGGGTGCCCTAAGGGCCACATGTGTGCAGTCAATGATGCCCTGCACCCTTGGGAAGTCTGCCAGATGGGCTAATCCAACCGCTCGCGCCGTCACACTTACGCGATCCTTGGTGAAATGGATGTGATTGTGCGCGAGGGCAAAGAGAGCATCGGTTACCTGCGTGATGCAAGTGTGTGCGGCCGCCTGGGAAATGCTGCTGATGTCTGCTGCTGATCCCTGGAATGAGCCTGAGGCAAAAAAGTTGAGTGCGGTGGTGACTTTGATGGCCACTGGTAAGGAGTGTCCACCTGGTCCTCTGGGCAGCAGGTCTTGCTGTAGCATTGTGCAGATGTCAGTCACTATCTGTCGCGAAAGTCGGAGCCGCCTTTGGCACTGCTGCTCAGTCATTTTGAGGTAGCTGACCCTGTGTCTGTAGACCCTGTTTGGGGGGTATCTCCTGCGCCGACAGGCTTCCATGCGTTGGCCCCTTCTGGCCTGTGCTGCCTCCGATGGGTGAGCAGGAGCCTTTCGCTCCTGCTGCTGTTGCTGGTGCTGCTGTTGTTCCTGGTTCTGCTGCTGCCGCACCTGGTGCTCGAGCTCCTCTAATGCCAAGAAGGGAAGGAAAAAAAGGCCTCCCATGCTTCTGGTAGATGCCTCAGTTGAGGAAGCGCTGAGTGAGGGTGGCAAGAGGGGTTTCCCAGGAGTTCACACTGGAGAAGTGTGTGAGGCTCCAACCTTCCACAGGTGTGGTTAAGCCTGGTAAAAGTTGCCTCAGGCCTGAAACAACAAGGTCCTGCCACCTGCAAATGATGACTGATCAAATCTTCTCTTTAATGGTGGTCCCGCAGCTGATAGTCAGCAAGCCAATAGTGCTCACGCCAGGTTTCAGAGGTGTGATTCCCACCAGGCGTGTTTTACGTGGGAAAAGGGTTAAAATTGCAAGGGATGGTTAAAATGGCGTTATAAAGGCCAATCAGTGCTGATTAAGGGCCTTAAAGACCAGCCCCGCCTGTTGGAGGCGGGACTGATTCGGGACCATCAGACACGCCTGGGTTAAAATGGCTAGGTGTCAGGAACCAGGCAGGGCGGGGTCCCGACCCCCAGCTTTTGCGATTTTTAACCCCCCGCACGCCTCAAAGCCTGCCTCACGACTGAGTTAAAATCGACCCCAACATTTCAGGTCAATGATCCACTTTGGTAGGAAGAATAGAAAAGCAGAATACTTTTTAAAGGGTGAGAGACTGGTAAATGTTGGTATGCAGAGAGATTTGGGTGTCCATGTACACGAATCACAGAATGTTATCATGCAGGTATAGCAAGCAATTAGGTAGGCAAATTATATGTTAGCCTTTATTGCAAGGGGGTTGGTGTATAAGAATAAGGAAATCTTGCAGCAATTATGTACTGTATATAGGGTTTGGTGAGCCTACACCTGGAGTACTGTTTACAATTTTGCTCTACTCACCTAAGGAAGGATATACTTGCCTTAGAGGGGGAGCAACAAAGGTTCACTAGATTGATTTCTGGGATGAGATGGTTGTCCAATGAGGAGAGATTGAGTGGAATATGCCTATATTCTGTAGAAACTAGAAGAATGCAAGGTAATCTCATTGAAATGTATAAAATTCTTAGACAAGCTGCTGAGAGGCTGTTACCCCTGGCTGGAGAGTCTAGAACTAGGGGTCATAGTCTCAGGATAAAGGTTCGGCCATTTAGGATGGAGATGAGGAGAAAGTTCTTCACTCAGAGGATTGTGAATCTTTGGAATTCTCTACCCCAGAGGGCTGTGGATGCTCAGTAGTTGAGTATATTCAAAACAGAGATCGATAGTTTTTGGGATGCTAAAGGAATCAAGGGATATGGGGATAGGGCAGGAAAGTGGAGTTGAGGTAGAAGATCAGCCATGATCTTACTGAATGGCGGAGCAAGTTCGAGGGGCCACATGGCCTACTCCTGCTCCTAATTCTTATGTTCTTACGTTCCCAGCTCTGTGCATTTCCTTCTTCAACTTTATCTCCAATGGTGAGCTGATCGAGATCAGTGCTCGGTGTGTTATCATTTCCAGCTTATTGTTTTATCAATGTGAAACTATTAACTGAACCTGTTAAACACATCCAACACTGAGTGAGAAAGAAGGGTCTGGATTTACTTCTGTTAGACCACCCAATAATGGAAGGAGCAGGAAAATGGGCCGAGGAAGCCTGCCATCAGATCCTCACTCCTCAGAGCACCACCAGAAAGTCCAGCGCCCCTCCACTATCTCACTGCTCTTTGTGGATTATGCCTTTCTCAGCTAAAACTAAACACAGCAATTGAAAGATGCAGTGATGCTCTGTGAGCTATGAATAGGTTTGGCAGGGTACTCATCTGATTTAACTTATTTAATATATGCTGTTAATATTTTCATTCCAAGCAACCTTTTGTTTGTAAATGCATAAATATTTGTGAGTGCTGTCCCCGCCGCATGTAGTGGACGCATTTGTGCGAATGGTCGGTATAACGCCTGAAGAAAGATTATTTTCTCTCTCTCTCTGTAACGAGCCGCCCGCAGCTCCCTGATTTCCAGCCTCTTCAATGGAAGCAGTTCAATTCCACTGGGTGACTTACGGCTAAAGGATATAAAAATAGATTAAAATGGTTAAAAATAATGAAGCTTTATAGTTGCAGATACAGATTTTCCAACCAGCAATGTTAATTTGCTGTAATATCAGAGACTGAGTATTAAAATAAACAATAGAAAAAAATTACAGATACAATTTTATTAGTGTCAATGATCTGTGCTGATGCTGGCAGTAAGTGTCTCTCATAGTCCATAATTTGTGATGGTGAACTGTACCAGCTCTGTAAGGAACATGCAGACCAGCCTTTAACACAGGCAGTAAACTTAACAGCTGTTGATTGTGGAGTGAAACAAGGCCCTTGCACAGCTCGTTGTAGCCATAGCGATATTAGAGAAAGGTTAGGAAGGAATGGTTGGGAAGGTCCAGAGAGTTCAGACAATTGAAGAACCTATCATTGGGAGAGACTGCAGAGGCCTCACGCCACACGTAGACCTATTGGAAAAGCAGCACCTGGAAGGGTTTAGCCTTTCTGTGGAGGTATTTTCTCAGTTATGTGCAATACTGGAAACTGGTTTTTAGGTATTGAATCATAGAATCATGGAAATTAACAGCACAGAAGGAGGTCATTCGACTCACCTAGTCCGTGCCGGTCGACAAAGAGCTATCCAGCCTAATCCCACTTTTCAGCACTTGGTCCATATCCTTGTAGGTTATGGCACTTCAAGTGCATATCCAAGTACTTTTTAAATGTGATGAGGGTTTCTGGCTCTACCACCCTCTCAGGCAGTGAGTTCCAGACTCCCACCACCCTCTGAGTGAAAAAAATTCTCCTCAAAGCCCCTCTAAACCTCCTACTAATTACGTTAAGTCTATACCCCCTGGTTATCGAACCCTCTGCTAAGGCAAATAGGTCCTTCCTATCCACTCTATCTAGGCCCCTCATAATTTTATATACCTCAATTAGGTCTCCGCTCAGCCTCCTCTGTTCCAAAGAAAACAACCCCAGCCTATCCAATCTTTCCTCATAGCTAAAATTCCCCAGCCCAGGCAACATCCTCGTCAAGCTCCTCTGCACCCTTTCTAGTGCAATCACATCCTTCCAATAATGTGGTGACCAGAACTGCATGCAGTATTCTAGCTGCGACCTAACTAGTGTTTTATACAGTTCAAGCATATCCTCCCTGGTCTTATATTCTTTGCCTTGGCTAATAAAGGCAAGTATCCTGATGCCTTCTTAGCCACCTTATCTACCTGTCCTGCTACCTTCAGGGATCTGTGGACATGTACTCCAAGGTCCCTCTGACCCTCTGCACTTCTCAGTGTCCTACCATTTATTGTAAATTCCCTTGCCTTGTTAGCCCTCCCCAAATGCATTATCTGACACTTCTCCGGATTGAATTCCATTTGCTACTCTTCTGCCCACCTGACCAGTCCATTGATATCTTCCTGCAGTCTACAGCTTTCTTCTTCATTATCAACCACACGGCCAATGTTTGTATCATCTGCAAACTTCTTAATCATACTTCCTACATTCAAGTCCAAATCATTGATATATACCACAAAAAGCAAAGGACCCAGTACTGAGCCCTGCGGAACCCCACTGGAAACAGTATTGGAGGATGTTCAGTGTCCATGGGACTGTACCACTGATGAGGCAACACCTTCATGAGAGGAGAAGAATGGAAAAATTGGCAGAGCATATTAAATGAGAAACTAAAGCCTTTGAGGCTCTTTGGTCCTTCCAGGCCCAGGCTGTGTTTTTTGGTACTGGGCAGGCACTGTATCCACCTCTAATCAAGAGCTCACTGAGTGTTATATATATTTGGTGCTCACAGGCAAGCAAAAGACTTTTGTGCAAAGTGATGCGAGAAAATTAACCCGATTGTGACTCGACGATCCACAGCTTCTTCACCCTGAGGCAATCACGTGACAGTGGAGAGTTTGAATTTTAACTTTTAGGGATTCAAGGGTTGGTTTGACTCCATGGCCCTTGACGCCAGTGAGAAAACCACCAATAGTAACAGAAGAGATGGGGTTACACAAAGCAATGGAAACAATTATAGGACAGATCTTTGGTTCTCAAACAATAATTTTGCTGTCTATAGTTCAAACAGAGGTGCTTTGTGTTATGAAATACAAAAGTATTTCAAATTGTCTCCTCCATAGCCTTCCCTCTTCCACCCAAATCCTCAGTTAAGGTAAATTCCACAAAGCTTGATGAATCAGTTGACAGGACTTAATCTTAACCGTGTACATACCGTGACTGCCTTCAACCTGGGGATGCCAACCCTCCAGGGTTGTCCTGGCGTCTCTGAAGGGATATTTACTCATCCTATCCCCTTTAGGGCTACCCCGGATCAGGCATATTTCTCAGACGTTCATTTTCAACTAAAGTTTGAGGTAGCCGAATCCTAAAGATGCTTAATTGGGTCTAAAGGTCCGGACTATCTCTCCCTAAAGGAAAGGAACAATCTGAAAATGTTACCGTCCTCCAGAGAGCACTTTTACTAAGTTTAGCTAGACTGTAAAATTCCGGATATTATGAGGGTCCGGAAAACTCCCCCAGAATTCTGCAACTCTTCACCAAAGAGTGTACAGAGATTGAGTTTGCGAGCTTTAGATACAGAAGTCTTATGTGAGACAATTCTAAAAATATATAGATTTATTAAAGAACCGACATGTAATTTACAGTTGGTGGGTCAATCACAACATTAACAATTCCAAAAAGAGAGAGCTTACAATCTTATTATCAGAGAACCTTACTCTCAAATCTTAACTTCACTACAGTTTTACAGTTCTTAAAGTTCTATTCAGGATATCCACCAAAATCAAATACCTTTGATCCCCGAGGTACAAAGAGTTGGAGACTTACAGAGCCGCCTCTGAAGCCGAAAATCGCTTTGCCCGATTACAGTGAGTCTACTATCCCATTTGAGAGTTCAATATTTATACCCTTTTCCAGTGGTATTTCCTTTAAGGTTTTCTGCTGATGTAAGCTAATTATCTCTAGTCATTTTTCTGCTGACCCCTGCAATTCTTACAGTCACCTCAGCTGGTAGCATTACAGAATTATGTCTCCTCTCTAAGTGTTCTAAGTTTACCATAAAAATGGTGTTACGGCAGGTGTGTTTTTTACTTGATGTCATTTTTACGAAGGCAGATGTTTCTTACTTTTATGTGCTTCTTTACGAAGTGTAAGTTAGAATACCTTTTCCAGGATGAACCATTGTTTCATTCCAAAAGGTTCAGCCTGCCAGAGCCTTTAACCTTCTGTTTCAATAAGGTTATTGATTCAGTGCCAACAACTATCTTATCTCAATAGCCCGAATGCTTTCACAGCTTTTTCATCGTTGGGTTTCTAGATTTCCAAACCCAGTTTGTCATGTTTTAATAAGGCCAGAATTCTTTCAAAAGATAGTGTATTTTTCTGAATAGGTTATTTGGCTCATTCCTTCACATCTCAAGGAATTGAAGATTAATCTTCAGCACATTGCTCTGAGCAATCAGGGAGAACATTCATTTTCTTTGAATAATAATGTTGTTTATCAGTAATAAAGTGCCAGGCAATGACCATCTCCAACAAGAGAGAGTCTAAGCACCTCCCCTTGACCTTCAACAGCATTACCAACATTGTATCCCCCACCATGAACATCCTGGGGGCCACCATTGATCAGAAACTTAACTGGACCAGCCATATAATTACTATGGCGACAAGAGCAGGTCAGAGGCTGGGAATTCTGCATCAAGTGACTCACACCCTGACTTCCAAAAGCCTTTGCACCATCTACAAGGCCCAAGTCAGTAATGTTATGGAATACTCTCCACTTACTTGGAGAGTGCCGTTCCAACAACACCCAAAAAGCTGAACACCATCCAGGACAAAGCAGCCCACTTGATTGGCACCCCATTCACCACCTTAGACATTCACTCCCTCCACCACTGGTGTACCGTGGCTGCGGTGTGTACCATCTACACGATACACTGCAGCAACTCGCCTCCCAAACCCGCGACCTCTATCACCTAAAAGAACAAGGGCAGCAGGTGCATCGGAAAACCACCACCTCCAAGTTCCCCTCCAAATCGCACATCATCCAGACTTGGTCATAGGGAAGTCCTGTTACAACTGTACAGGGCATTGGTGAGGCCACACCTGGAGTACTGCGTACAGTTCTGTTCTCCTTATTTAAGGAAGGATATACTTGTATTGGAGGCAGTTCAGAAAAGGTTCACGAGGTTGATTCCGGAGATGAAGGGGTGTCTTATGAAGAAAGGTTGAGCAGGTTGGGCCTATACTCATTAAGAAGAATGAGAGGTGATCTTATTGAAAAATATAAGATTCTGAAGGGGCTTGACAGGGTAGATGCAGAATGGATGTTTCCCCTTGTGGGGGGATCTAGAACTAGGGGGCATAATTTCAGAATAAGGGGGCACCCTTTCAAATCGGAAATGAGGAGGAATTTGCCTCCATTGCAAGTATATCCTTCCTTAAATAAGGAGAACAAAACTGTACGCAGTACTCCAGGTGTGGTCTCACCAGCGCCCTGTACAGTTGTAACAGGACTTCCCTACTTTTATACTCCATTCCCTTTGCAATAAAGGCCAACAATCCATTTGCCTTCCTAATTACTTGCTGTACCTTCTCTCAGAGGGTCGTCAATCTCTGGAATTCTTTTCCCCAGAGAGCTGTGGAGGCTGGGTCATTAAATATATTTAAGGTGGAGATAGACAGATTTTTGAATGATAAGGGAATCAAGGGTCATGGGGAGCAGGCAGGGAAGTGGAGTTAGGGCCAAGACCAGATCAGCCATGATCTTATTGAATGGCGGAGCAGGCTCGAGGGGTCAAATGACCTACTCCTGCTCCTATGTATTATGCTCTTATGTTCTTATGTAACTTGTACCCTTGAATATTAAGTGCCCAGTCCTCACTGTTTTTAAGCCATATTTCTGTTATTGCCACAACATCATATTGCCACACAGCTAATTGTGCTTGTAGCTCATCCACCTTATTCACCACACTTTGTGCATTTACGTACATGCATTCTAAATACATTTTTGAATTTTTCAAAGTCTTTCTTAGTCTGCTCCTATCTACTATGGTACTACTTCCACCTCTAGTACTACTTTCTTCTCTAGTACTATCCAACACTCTTAGGCCTAGAAATTCAGTGGCCTGCGCCACCAGTTTGCGCCCAAAGAGGGCACTCAGTGGCTTTTGCGCCACTGGCCACACCTACCGCGATATTTAGCTGGGCGCTAATGGCGGTGTTAGCCTGTAGCGCTGCGCCGCCACCAATGACGTCATCGGTGTGCGCAGCACCCCGCTCCCGCCCCGATGACCATATTTGGTTGCGCCCGCCTCTTCAGCGCCGGCCGCAAATAGCGACTGGTACACAGGGGCCTACCTGTGGCGGTAGTGGCGCTAGTTAAGGTGGAGGTGCGGCCGGCCGCTTTTTCGGCGGCCGCCTGCCAGCACCTCCATCCCCGGCCTCCTACACCCCCCCCCCCCCCGCGGCATTGCCGGCTGTGTCCCGAGAGCCCGGCACTTCTCCTTGGTGCCGGGCTCATTTGCCGGCACTCGCGAGCGGGGATCGCGCTGTTGCAGGCACCTCCCCCTTAAAGGTGGGAGGAAGGCCTGCAGTACCGCAGCGTGCCGTGCCGCAGCGTGTGGCGCTGCGGCCCTTAGCGCGCCGATATTCAGTTTCAGCGCCCCAAGCGGGGCGCGGGAAGCCTCGATTAGCGGCCCGCTTCCATTTGGGGCGCAGAAACTGAATATCCGGATGGCGCAAGTGGCTCCGCTCACAGCGGTAATTCCGGCGCCCAGGCGAGCTTGGCGCCCCAAACTGAATTTTTAGCCCTTACTCTTTTATGCACCTTATTCCTCTTTTCTGCTCCTATATGCTGGTGACCATCCCCCTGCCAAGCTAATTTATACCCTCCCCAACAGCACTCTAGAAACCGCCCCCCGCCCCCCCCGCCATGAGTATATGGGTCCCGGCTCTGTTGAGCTGCAACCCGTCCGGCTTGTACAGGTCCCACCTTCCTCAGAAATGGCGCCAGTGCCTCAGGAATCTGAAGCCCTCCCTCCTGCTTCATCTGTCCAGCAATGTATTCATCTGTTCTATCCTCCTATTCCTGTACTCACTAGCGCGTGGCACTGGGAGTAATCCGGAGATTGCCACCTTTGAGGTCTTGCTTTTTAATCTCTTTCCTAGCTCCATATAGTCTGCCTGCAGGACTTCATTCCTCTTTCTGCCTATTTCGTTGGTACCGATATGGACAACAACATCTGACTGATCACCCTCCCACCTCAGAGTGTCCTGCAGCCGCTCAGTGACATCCTTGACCCTGGCACCAGGGAGGCAACATACCATCCTGGAGTCACATCTGCAGCCACAGAAACGCCTATCTTTTCCCCTAACTAATGAATCCCCTATCGCTATTGTTCTTTCAATCTTCTTCTTCCACCCCTCTGCAGCTGAGCCACCTGTGGTGCCATGAGAACCATTGCAGGTGGTTCTCTGACTATGACTGGATGGATAAGAATGGAAACAGGCGAGTGCAGTCCCACCCAGCTGGATGACGGGAGAGAGGCGTTACACATGGATGTTATGGTCAACCGTGTCAAAGGCTGTAGACAGATCGAGATCAACGAATAGGGATAGTTTACCACAGTCACAGTCACATAGGATGTCATTTGTGACTTTGATAAGGGCCGTTTCAGTACTGTGGCGGAAAACTGATTGCAGGGATTCAAACATGGAATTGCAGGTAAGATCCACATGGATTTGGGAGGCGACAGCACATTCAAGGACTTTGGAGAGGAAAGGAGTTTGGAGATGGGGCTGTGGTTTGCAAGGACAGAGGTGTTAGGGATGTTTTTTTGAGGAGAGGGGTGATGACAGCAGATTTGAAGGGGAGGGGGACAGTACCTGAGGAGAGGGAACCGTTAATAATATCAGCCAATATGGGAGCCAGGAAGGGAAGTTGGGTGGTTATCAATTTGGTGGAAATAGGGTTCGAGTGAGCAGGAGGTGGATCTCATGGACAAGGTGAGCTTGGAGGGGGCATGAGGGGAGATTGGAGAGAAACTAGAGAAAGATGCAAGTTCAGGACTAGGACAGGGGGAAACCATAGGTGAAGTTTGTCCTGGTGGGCTAGGTGAAGGGACAGAAGCAGCAGACGCCGCTGAACGGATGGTCTCAATGTTCGTGACAAAGAAGTTCATGACCTCCTCATACTTGTTATTGGAGATGAGGGTGGAATGGACAGGGAGAGGGATTTAAGCACTGTTTGTAGTGGAGAATAGAAGCCAGAGGTTATCATTGCAGGATGATCCTGGGATAGTGAGCAGTTTTGGGCGAGGAGAGCAGGGCCCGATAGTGCTTTATGTGGTCCAGTCAGATCTGGTGATGAATAGCTAAACCATTTGTCCGCCATAAAATTCAAGTCTGCATCCCTTGGGCTTAAAGGAGCACCGATGAGGGCCATACCAGGGAGAACAACAAGGGTAAAAGAGAGTAATGGTTTAAATGGGGACAAGGGCATCAAAGGTGGAGGTGAGGCTGTGATTGTGCAGATCAGTAGTTGCAGAAATGTCGTGGTGAATGGAGGACCAAAGACTAGACAGTTGAGAATTTGAAAATGCAGTTGTAAGCATTGGGCGGGGAGAGTGACAATTGGATATGATTGTTGCATCAGCCCAGTGGTGGCAACTAATCTGTAGCCTCTTCTTCTAGGAGAGAACTGAACCCGAGAGCTGTAAAGGAATTACTATCATCACGGGCAGCAATATGAACAGCTGGTGATGCTTTGGGGTTACCATCTTAACCCTCCTTCTCCTCTCTCGTCTTCCTCTTCCTCCTCAGATTTATCTGCAGATGATATGTGCTGCGCCTTGTTCCTCCTGCACCTCCGCGATCATTCTGGAGATCCTGTTTGGTGAGTACTGAAAGACGCCTCCAGATCTGTCCAGGCACCTAAAGTGCACCTTGAGCATGCCGATCTAGCTTTCATATAGCATTTGTTATAGCGCTCTTGGGATTCTTTGATTGGGTTTCTCACGGGTGTCATCAGCCAAGTTTGATGGGTGTATCCTTTGTTTTCTATCAGCTACCCCCTAAATCTGCTGCAGGTCCAAAGAGGTCAGAGAGCTTAGACGGCTGCAGGATGAAAGCATTATAGCAGCTCCCCGGGAATCTGGCGCAAACGTACATAAACCTTTCCTTGTGGTACAACACCAGCTGCACATTGAATTTAGGGAGTTAGGAGCTAAATTGAAAAGTAGGACCTCAAAGGTAGTAATCTCTGGATTGCTACCAGTGCCACGAGCTAATAAGTTTAGAGAGAGTAAGATAGATAAGCTAAATACGTGGCTTGAGCAGTGGTGCAAGGGAGAGGGATTTAAATTCTTGAGGCATTGGAACCAGTTCTTGGGGAGGAGTGACCTGTACCAAGGGGACGGTCTACACCTGAACTGTGAGGGAGCCGATGTCCTCGGGGTAATATTTTCTAGGGCGGTTCGGGAGGATTTAAACTAATTTGGCAGGGGGATGGGAACCTAGGTAGTGGAAAAGAGGGAAGTCATATGAAGTCAGAAATAGATGGTAGAAAGGTGAGAAGCAATAAGCAAAGGAGAGAAACACAAAGGGCCAAACTAATTCATAATGAGAGTGTGAAAAAAGCAAGCCTGAAGGCTTTGTATCTTAATGCTAGAAGCATTAGGAACAAGGTGGATGAATTAGTTGTGGAAATAGAGGTAAACAAGTATGATTTGATTGGGATTACAGAAACGTGGCTGCAGGGTGGGCAAGGCTGGGAACTTAACATCCAGGGATATACAATATTTAGGAAGGATCGGCAAAAAGGTAGGGGAGGTGGGGTAGCATTGCTGGTAAAGGAGGGGATTAATGCAATGGAAAGGAAGGATATTAACTCGGATGAAACGGAATCTGTATGGGTAGAAATGAGAAATAGCAAGGGGAGGAAAACGTTAGTGGGTGTGATATATAGGCCTCCAAATAGTAATATGGAGGTGAGGGAAGGCATAAAAAGGGAAATTAGAGAAGCGTGCGATAAGAGCACAGCTGTCATCATGGGTGACTTTAATTTACATATTGATTGGACTACCCAAATTAGTAAAAATTCTGAGGAGGAGGAATTCCTGGAATGTTTTCGGGACGGTTATCTGGACCAATATGTCGAGGAGCCGACTCGAGATCAGGCCGTTTTAGACTGGGTATTGTGCAATGAGAAGGGACTTATCAGCAATCTTCTTGTACGAGGCCCCTTGGGTCAGAGCGATCATAATATGATCGAGCTCTCAGTCGAGATGGAGAGTGAGGAAATTGAATCAGAGACTAAGGTCCAGAACTTAAATAAAGGGAATTACGAGGGTATGAGACGGGAATTGGGTAAGATTGATTGGGTGGTGTTTCTGGGGGGATTGACAGTGGATAGACAATGGCAAGCATTCAAAGATAGAATGGAAGAATTCCAGAACATGTTTATACCGGTTTGGCATAAAAATAAACCTAAAAAGGTGACTCAACCGTGGATAACGAGGGAAATTAGGGACAGCATAAAATCAAAAAAAAGGGCATATCAACTGGCAAAAAAAAGCACCAGACCGGAAGATTGGGGGCAGTACAGGATACAGCAAAAGAGGACAAAGGGATTAATCAGGAAGGGGAAAATAGAATACGAAAGTAAACTTGCAGCAAACATAAAGACAGACTGCAAAAGCTTTTATCGGTATATCAGGAGGAAAAGACTGGTAAAATCCCAAGTCGGTCCCTTGCAGTCCGATTCGGGAGAATATATAATGGAGAATAAGGAAATGGCAGACCAATTAAACTCATACTTTGGTTCTGTATTCACAAAGGAGGACACAAATAACCTCCCAGGAATATCGGCAAACATAGGGACTAATGAGAGGGAGGAGCTGACAGAAATTAGTATCTCTAGGGATATGGTGTTGGGTAAGTTGAGGGGACTGAAGGCCGACAAATCCCCGGGGCCTGATAAACTACATCCTAGGGTACTTAAGGAGGTGGCCCTGGAGATAGCAGATGCTCTAAGGATCATCTTCCGGAACTCCATTGACTCGGGAACAGTACCCGTGGATTGGAGGGTAGCTAATGTTACCCCAATATTTAAAAAGGGGGGTAGAGAGAAAGCAGGGAATTATAGACCAGTAAGCCTTACATCGGTTGTGGGCAAAATGCTAGAGTCCATTATTAAGGATAAAATAGCGGAGCACTTGACAAATGGGGAAAGGATCGGACAGAGTCAACATGGATTTACAAAGGGTAAATCGTGTTTGACTAATCTGCTGGAATTTTTTGAGGAAGTAACTGGTAAAATAGATGGGGGAGAGCCAGTGGATGTGGTGTACCTTGACTTCCAGAAAGCCTTCGATAAGGTTCCACACAAAAGATTATCATGCAAAATTAAGGCTCATGGAATTGGGGGCAAAGTATTAACGTGGATAGAGAACTGGCTGGCGGATAGAAAACAGAGAGTTGGAATAAACGGCTCGTTTTCGGAGTGGCAGGCAGTGACCAGCGGGGTGCCGCAAGGATCTGTCCTGGGACCCCAGCTGTTCACAATATATATAAATGATCTGGATCAGGGAATTGGATGCAATATTTCCAAATTCGCTGACGACACTAAACTAGGAGGAGGGGTGGGCTCTGATGAGGATGTCAGGAGGCTACAGTGCGATTTGGACAGGTTGGGGGAATGGGCGGATACGTGGCAGATGCACTATAATGTGGATAAATGCGAGGTTATCCACTTTGGGGGTAAAAACAGGAGGGTAGATTATTATCTAAATGGCAATAGATTGGGAGATGGGGAAGTGCAGAGGGACCTGGGTGTTCTTGTGCACCAGTCACTGAAGGAGAGCATGCAGGTGCAACAGGCGATTAAGAAGGCAAATGGTATGTTGGCCTTCATATCAAGGGGGTTCGAGTATAGGAATAGGGATACCTTACTACAGCTGTACAAGGTGCTGGTGAGACCGCATCTGGAGTATTGTGTACAGTTTTGGTCGCCCCATCTGCGGACGGATGTTCTTGCCATGGAAAGAGTGCAACGGCGATTCACCAGGCTGATACCTGGAATGGCGGGAATGACCTACGAAGAGAGATTAAATAGTTTGGGCTTGTACTCACTGGAGTTTAGAAGATTGAGAGGGGATCTCATCGAAACATATAAAATTATGGCAGGCCTGGACAGGCTGAATTCAGAGAGAATGTTTCCAATGGCCGGGGAGCACAGAACCAGGGGCCACAGTCTAAAAATAACGGGCAAATCATTTAAAACAGAGATGAGGAAGAATTTCTTCACTCAAAGAGTGGTGAGCCTGTGGAATTCCCTGCCACAGAGGGCTGTGAAGGCTAATTCAATAAATATTTTCAAGAGAGAATTGGATATATTTCTGAAGGCTAAGGGGATTAAGGGTTACGGAGAAAAGGCGGGGACGGGGTACTGAACTGGTAAGATCAGCTATGATCTCAGACGAAGATCAGCCATGATCTCATTGAATGGCGGAGCAGGCTCGAAGGGCCGAATGGCCTACTCCTGTTCCTATCTCTATGTTTCTATGTTTCTATGAATGGAAGCCCTTGCAGTTTACAGTCACTCCTGGTTGCTCTGGGGGTGCGCAGATTGTCATGTGTGTGCAGTTGTTGATGCCTTGCACCTGTGGGAAGCCAGCCAGAGACACAAAGCTGAGCGCCCGCTAATACTGACTAACTTCATCAGAGGTGATGTTGATATAATTGCTGGCCCTGAAAAAAAAAACATTTATGTGCAGCCAACTGGGAGATCCTGGAAATGTCTCCGGCAGCGCTTTGAATGATCCGGAGACAAAAAGTTGAGGGCGGTGGTCACTTTCACAGCCACTGGTGACGCGTGGCCACCAGGTCCAGCAGGGAGCAGGCCTTTTAGGAGGCTGCAGATGTCTGCCACCACCTGAAATATGTGTCATGTTTCACTCCACAAACAAAGAGTTGTAAATTTAATTGCCAGTGTTAGAGGATGGTCTGAATCTTCCTTACAGAGCTGGTGCAGATCACCATCTCAAAGGCTGGAAAATGAAAGGCAATTAAGATGAGCAATTGGGCTCATTAGCACCAATTTGTTGGGCACTATGGGGGAAAAATTGGGGAGTAGCACCACCTATTAGCGCCTAAAGAGGCAGTCAGTGGCTGTAGCGCCACTGGCTGCGCCTCCCGTGATATTCAGCAGGGTCGCTAATGGTGGCGTTAGCCTTTTGCGCTGCGCCGCCACCGATGACGTCATCGGTGTGTGCAGCGCCCCATTCGCGCCCTAATCACGATATTTGGCAGCGAATGCCGCTGTAGCGCCGTTCGCTACCCGCGCCCGGTTCACGGGGCCTTGCTGCGCCGGCAGAGGCGCAAGTTAAGGTGGAGGTGCGGGGCGCCACTTTTTCGGCGGCCGCCTGCCAGCACCTCCGTCCCCAGCCATCCTGGTCCACCCCCCGTGGCAATGCCGGCTGTTTCCCAAGAGCCCGGCACTTCTCCTTGGTGCCGGGCTCTTTTGCCAGCACTCACGATCGGGGCTCACGCTGTTGCAGGCCCCTCCCCCTTAACAGAGGGAGGAAGGCCTGCAGTACCACAGCGTGCCGTGCCGCAGCGTGTGGCGCTGCGGCACATAGCGCTGCGAAATTCACTTTCAGCGCCCTAAGAGGGACGCGGAGCGCCTCGAGCCACGCCCCATCTCCCTCTAGGGGCACTTCAACTGAATTTGCGGCGATCGCTAATGCGGCGATCGCGGCGCAAATTTCAGCGCCCAGGCGAACTTTGCGCCGCTTGGGCACCTGAGGCCAATTTCTAGGCCTATAAGTTCCCTTATAGCTTTAAAATGGTGTCCGCGGCATGAGCGCACACTTGTGAGGCGAATCCCTCCTGTAGGGGGTTTGCACAGGCGTGTTTGGTCAGTCAGCTTTGCCTCTGACTACTTTCTTTGAGCGGTTCAAATCACTCGCCCCCTGGGTTCTGGACACCAGACTTAGATACAGGCAGCGATACAGAAAATCGAGTAGACAAGTGGTTTGGTGTAAAAGATCCAAGATTTTATTGAACTGAAAAATTATAACGATCTTGCACGAGAAAATTACTGGTACAGCACACTACAGACATAAAATGCTTATACTTAAAGGGAATGGAGAACACACGGCACAATCGAGGGAAAACAACTATATTAGCAATCCCCTTAATTCCCACCCCCTATACCTAACTAGATTAGACTATGAGGGGCCAGGACTTCATGCTCACCAATCCAAGAACTTGTTACATTTAAAAAAGCAGTTGAAGGTTCTGGGTTCACTCCTTGTGCACTCTGTGGCCTGCTGACGTCACGTGGTTCCAGCGCGCTGCAAGGGTGCCGTCCAGGTAAATTACCCCAATATTAAAGTCTCTGCCTGGGTATTTTACCTCGCAGGACGGGCTCTTCTTCAGTTGATGTTCTTCCTTGGTTGATCCTGTTGGGTTGAATGAGCTGGACTGAGGGCCCGTTTATTCGAAGCCTCACGCAGTCTTCTTCATACAACCCGTCCTGGTTGTAATCTGGCAGCGAGTTGAGAGGCAGGAGGCAGGAGAGAAGAGGCAAGAGAGAGAGTGGCTTCCTGATGGGCCCATAGTTATAACCCCATCGGGAGCCCTTATCTGTGCTCCAAATCAGTTGAGTCCTTTGTCTGATTTGGGTGAGCTCGTTTAAATGTTTAAAAACATTTATAAAAGTGACCTGTAGAATGATAGTTGTTATGTCTAAAGTAGCCTCGAAACCCTAGCCGTTGTTAAAGACAAGTTGTGAATTGCTCCCATTCAGGCTTAATGTCCCTGGTGAGCGGTTCCCGATTTAAAATGCAGAAAGCCCAATGGCTTGATGGACCTATTCCAACTTAATGACTGGAATGTAGTCTTTTGTTCATTTTATCTGTCCTTACAAAGTCTTTGATTAGTTTAAAACTTGAACTCCTTGACCTGCTTGTTTTGCAGAACCTTTGATTTAAAATCCCATTTGGCCTGGTCCCGAGGTTTACCGCAGCCATTTTGGATACCCTGGTTTTAAAATCAAGTCCATCCAGGGTCCCTTTTAATTAATAACTTTGGGGAATGTTGGAATTTTGAGAACCTTACAGTCCCCCCTGTGATACTAAAACTTGCATGAAGTATCATACTTACTAGGTGAGCAAAGTTTCTAACCCTCCATAATCAACCTTCCCCTGTATTTACCTAGCTACGATCCCATGACACATGCATTTCCCATTCTAGAAAAAAAGTAGTGTACATTAAGCATCCATAGATAGAATACAGTCAGTTACACACATCCAAGTGTGGAGGGGGTCCAACACCCCTGCACCACTTGGTACACACATATCTTTATTTAAAACACCATACTTCAAACATCTTTATTAAAATTAATAAAAGGAACATGCAAAAACAACCTTTAAGCATTACAACATGGCAAAACAACAATGATGTTTTAATGATACAAAACAGAACTTAAACGGGTGTATCTCCTTACACCCGAAAGTAATGGCCCAGAAATTTGGGTCAGGGGCTTCCCATGGGTGCAAACCCCCGACCTGCACTTACCTTGCGCGCCGGCAGTTGAGCTGTAGGGCCCCGTGGAATTCCGATCCGGGGCCTGGTCCAGCTGCCGGTGCGCAGTGCTTGCGTGTCCCAGGGGTGTAGTTAGTGCGATGCGTCCCCTGGGATCAGATGGGCCATGGGCAGCCAATCGGCGCAGGGAAAAGACCATTCATAAGTAGTGACAGGAAGACCTGTCAAAACTTATAAATACTACGGCCCCAAAATAGTAGTAAACCTTCAAATAAATTTTGAAAAATTAGCACACTTTTTAAATAAACTATAAATTACATTAAATAACAATTTTAAACAATAATTTAAATTTTTGAAAAAAATAATTTTATATAGTTTTAATTTTAATTAATTGACCACTTACCTTTTAAAATGCAGGCCTTACACCTGGTTTTTATATTTCTAAAATCTAAAGACATACCCTCACGGAAAAACCTGTAAAAAAACGTAAGTTCAAAGCGCACGCGCAGACTCCCGCGCGCACGCGTTCGACCTCTGAACCCCTTCGTTCAGAGGATCGGAAGTGCCGGTTTCCCACGCATGCGCAGTGCATGCAAGAAACCGGCACTTCCATCGGGCCCACGCGTGAGTACCCCGTGCGCACTCACCCGTGGAGACCCGAATTTCATTGTTCCTTCCAAGTCTTTTGGTTTCTAAACTCTCGTATGCGACCCTTTCTCTTACACTGGAATCATACTAAGTACAGCACTATCCCTAACTGACAAACCACAAGAATGTGGGAGGCCAGCCTGATCCACGACGGGACCTCTATATTATTGAAAATATCCCACCAAGGTGGGATCACAATATCTAATATGTTAGCCCCTATTTCTACTGTTTTCTGCTCTAGAGTGTAAAAATGCATGGTCGGGTCTTGCGACCTCGACTCAAATGTACACACTCTCTGAGCAGATTACTTAAAACTAACCATCACCTTAATTAGAATTAAATGAAACACCCTAAACTTAACACTATATAAACTTAAAACTTAAACTACCTAAACTATATACATCCACCGCCCATCTCCGGGCGGCCAGCCTAATCCCTGTTTGGGCTGCGGCACAGCGCTTCCTGCGGCGTGGTCGCACTGACCTGCACTTCCGGTCCCTTGCAGCTTGTGGCTGCTGGCTGGGGACCTCTATCCTTTGACCTATCCCTAACTTGGGAGGCTGCCCTTTTAAACTGGGGAGCGGGTGACCATGGTTTCCTAGGCTGGGGTGTCCAAGGGGACCTTCTAGGAGGTGCTACGGGTGGGGTTTTCTTGGCGGGTGGGCCTTTGGCTCGGACCGCAGCCTTTGCTAGCGTGGTCCGTGGGTTTTAAATCAAGTCCATCCAGGGTCCCTTTTAATTAATAACTTCGGGGAATGTTGGAATTTTGAGAACCATACACGCCGGACACCTTACAGGTGCAGGCGTTAGTGCGCATGCAGTGACCGTCCGCCGGAGGTATGCAGAGCAGGCAGATTTGACTGCAAGCCCCTTTGCACACAGTAATCCACAGCCACGATGGCAGCAGTCTCAGTGGACTGACCTTCGGCTGCAGCACTCAGACGTTGGGTGGCTGCTGCTTGTGCTGCAATGTAAGCTGCGACATTGACCATCAGATGCTGCATCATGTTTGGGTCCACAAATGTGTGAACGGAGTTTGTCACCACTTCCATGCTGGAAAGGATGGGCTCCAAGCTCTGCTCAAAGCCCTGTGCCACGTTGATGAAAACTCCTCCATGCTCCTTGACATTGACCACAGGCTTTCTGGCAGGCCTGCGAATACACCAAGCCTTCATTGTGCACACCCATCAGTGTTCCTCTGTAGGCTGCCCATGGAATTCCTCATCTGAGTGCTCTGCAGCGGAAATTGTCTGCGACTCGCCCTCTGGCGAGTTGGCTCCTGCTCTATCCTTGCCACCTGCCCTGGCTGCAGCCAACTCATGCCCGGTGTCTCACCATGTGCAGATCCTGCCTCTAATCTATCATCTAACATACACGCAGTGTCAGTATCTGAGCTGGTGGCTGCGAGTGCGAAATCAAGTGACGGTCACTCTCTTCTTGGTGTTCCTCCACTGCCTGGGCAGGTTGCAACTCTTGGGTATCTGAAAGGAAAAAGGCACAAGGGTAGGTTGTGGAGTGGGGATGGGGGAAGTCAAGAGGTGCATGCTTACACCAGCCGCTGCTTGTAAATCAGAATGTGGGATGAGAGGAAAGTGGGATGTGAGAAGGAGGATTAGGTATGAGCATACTGTCATCTTGGATGGTTTCAGCCCCACCGCTGGCCACTGCCTCAGCATTGGCTGTTCCAATAAAGGCCAGCACCATCTCCTCCATGGGTGTGAGGACATGCAGGCACACCTGTCCACCTCCAGTTGGCTCCTGCTGCCTCTGGTTGTGCACCCCTTGTCCAGCAAGAGAGAGGGGAGTGTATCAGTGAGTCTCATGCAATCTGTTTGGTTGATGTGGCTGTCATGGTTGAATAGCTGGCAGTGCGTGCAAGCTGTGAGTGTGAGGCTTGCGGCAGTTTAAAGTGTGTGAGGGTGAGGTGAAGCTATGAATGTTAGGTATGCGGCCTGATTGATAGAGATTGTTGGTAGATGAGTGATGGGGGTGTGGTGACTTGAGCAACGTGTGAGGCTAGTGTTGCAGTTGCTAATATTTGGCATTTGAAGATGCATTTACTGACCTAGGCCATTCCTCACTCTTTCCCAGGGCAGATTCTCTTTAACCACAGCTTCCAGCATATGCTCCAGCCACAATGCCCCACCCCTTTAAGAGGTGCAGGTTAGCTTCAAGCAGTGCAGGCTAACTTTAAGTGGTGCTCACTGTATCGGCCCCCTGCTGATGCGCCCAGCCAATGAACAGCGCGGTTAGCGCTGGTTGGACGCAGGGATCATTCAAATGAGCAGGTAGCATGAAGTTGGCGTGCTGCTTGCATTGCAATCAACGGGCGCGGATTAATCGCATTTCGCGATCCCTGCGCTCATCTTCGGGGCTATCCAATCTAACCCCCCAGGTGTCTGTGTAGCACCTCCACTACCTTAAAATCAGTTTCCAGCATTGCACATACCCAAGACAATACCTCCACAGAAAGGCTGAACCCTTCCAGGTGCTGCTTTTCCAATTGGTGCAAGTGTGGCATGAGGCCTCTGCAGCCTCTCCCAATGTTAGGTTCTTCCATTGTCTGAATCCTCTGGACCTTCCAAACCATTCCTTCCTAAACTTTCTCTAATATCACTATGGCTACAGCGAGCAGTGCAAGGGCCTTGTTTCACTCCACAATCATCAGTTGTTAAGATTACTGCCTGTGTTAAAGGCTGGACTGAATGGTGGAAAAATTTGGTTGCTTAGCACCTCCCATTAGCACTTCTGGGGTGCGCTAATGGGGCACTAGGAAGGTAGCACCCAAGCGCGGTGATGTTAGCGCTGCTCACGAAATTGACCAGACATTTTGTGGCGGTGCTAAGCACTACCACCACAATCTCCTGTGCCCGCAAATCATGATGTCAGTTGAGCATACAATGCCCCAGTAGCACCCCAGACCGGATATTGAGTCGCGCCCCCTGCCTTTCCACCTGCCGCTAGCAACGACAGGTAGAGGGAACATTTGCAGTTGGGAAGAGGTTGGAGGAGCGCTATTTAATGGCGGGCACTTCCTGCCTCTTCTTGTCGGTGAAATTTTTGCACCACGCATTCTGAGAGGGAGAGAGACTTCTGGAGAGATTCAACACTGTGTGTAGGAGTTTTGGGTGCTGAAGCAGCACTCTGTAGGTTCATTTTGATTTGATCTTCATTCCAGCAATTTAGAGGAGACTATGGGGGCTGCACTGAATCGGGGCGTCGTCCTGCACCTGCAGAATCGGAGGCAGCAGAGACACAGAGAGAGAGTGTCAAACATGGCCAGAGGGAGGAGGGCCAATAGGCCTCTCCACAGGAGACCCTATTCTCTGTAAGATTTTGCAATAATTTTGAAATTTTCTACAGTTCCGAAGATTGATTTTTGATTAAAGAATACCTGGGTAGAATGTACCGTTAAAAATCCAGGGATCAAAATGGCCGTCAGACCTCATGGCAGAAGACAAAAGACAGTCTCTGTTCAAAGCACGGGCTGACAAAAAGGACTTGAAAGGCAACCTGTGTGTGCCTGTGAAAAAGGATAATCAAAGATGGCTGTCCGACCTCATGGCAGAAGACACCACACAGTCTGTGTGCATATGAAAAGGGAAAATCAAAGATGGCTGACAAAGGATTTAGAAAAAACCCCAGCCCTGAAGCAATGGAGTATTTAAACTGTCAATCAAAGGCAGTTCAGGGAGTTTCCCTGCAGGACAATCGATGTTTGTTTACAGAGAGTCTACAATGTTGACACAAAGGATTAACCACTTGAGACTGCCAACCAATTTTGGTTCCAGTGACCACAGGACAATCAGATTGTTTACACTAACACCCAAGGGCTGTTTACTCAGCAATTAAGGAAATAGACAGGTTTTTTTTCAAACCAAGACAGCTCTATCCAAACCCATCAGGATGAATGGGGATACATTCAAAAACCCATCATACATTCAATTACCCATCACAAGGGAAATGGGTAATTCATCCAAAACCCATCACAGTCAATGGGGACATCGGATCCCTTTTGTTCAGCCCAGATGTATCCGGATTTGGGTGGGTAGATTTCGGCCCCAAATGGGGTATAAGATAGCTTCTCAAGAAGCCATCTCTCTCTCTCTCTCTGCAGCCTCGCTTCCGTGCCCCATCTACTACTCAGGAGCCCGCCCAAAGGAGTGGAATACCAGCAGTTACTTTTAAACACTGGGGTATTTCCATTTTCGGGGTGGTGAAGAATCTAAGACTGCAAGGGCACGGAGCAGGTGTTTCACTGGTGAGCATACATTTTCTGGCCCATTACAAGGCAACTTAGAATAGGTATTAAGGGGTGGGAATTAAGGGGAATCTTGTTAAACAGTAATTTTAGTCAATTTTCCCTTGTTGTGTCCGTTTTCTCCTCCCCTATTAAGTAACAGTGTTGTACTAAGCAAAAGAGTGCTGTAGTAGACACTAAAGTGTACTGTGAGAAGTAAAGTGCTGTATTTAAGTAACAGTGTTGCACTAAGCAGAAGAGTGCTGTAGTGGACACTAAGTAGCTGTATTAAAAGTGCAGTATTTAAGTAACAGTGTTGCACTAAGCAGAAGAGTGCTGTAGTGGACACTAAGTAGCTGTATTAAAGGTGCAGTATTTAAGTAACAGTGTTGCACGAAGCAGAAGAGTGCTGTAGTGGACACTAAGTAGCTGTATTAAAGGTACAGTATTTAAGTAACAGTGTTGCACTAAGCAGAAGAGTGCTGTAGTAGACACTAAAGTATACTGTGAGAAGTAAAGTGCTGTATTTAAGTAACAGTGTTGCACTAAACAGAAGAGTGCTGTAGTGGACACTAAGTAGCTGTATTAAAAGTGCAGTATTTAAGTAACAGTGTTTTACTAAGCAAAAGAGTGCTGTAGTAAACGATAAGTGAACTGTGTTAAGCAGAAGTGCTGTACCAGGCATAGGTGTGTTGTATCGATTATTTTTAAGTTGTTTCTTTCTTTTTGTTTCAATAAATACTGGTCTGTTTTGCACCCAACCACGAGTCACGTTTTCTGTCTCCATCGCTGCCGAATAAGTCCGGCGGTCAGAACCAGGAATAGGGGAGCGCTTCGAAACCACATGGAGCTCTGGAGCAGCTCAGAGGCTTCTGACTGGGTAGAGACAGTAACCCCATCCCCGCTAATAATTCCTACACCTCCCAGGGTATTCAGGGAGCAGTTCTCATACCTTCATTTGTCTGAGGAGCAGTATTTCCACAGGCTGCGCTTCTGCAAGGAGGTGGTCACTGAACTCTGACACCTGCAACCAGATCTGCAGCCTCAACTCAGGCCCAGGACATCTCTGTCGGTGACAGTGAAGGTGACATTGGCTCTGAATTTTTATGCCAGCAGCTCCTTTCAAGCTTCTACTGGGGACCTCGCCAATATCTCCCAGTTCACTGTCCATTGTTGTATCAGGGAGGTGATAAATGCCCTCTATAAAAGGAGACGCCAGTACATCTCTATCCCCATGACCCAGGCCAAACAGCATGAATGCGCATGTGGCTTTGCTAGGATAGCGGGCTTCCCCATGCACCATTTTCTGCATGCGTGTGGCAGTGCGGGCACCGCATGAAATTACAAAGGTATTCCGAAACCTAAAGGGCTACCACTCCTTAAATGTGCAGTTGGTCTGTGACCACACACAGCTGATACTCGCCGTCAATGCCTGCTATCATGGCAGCAACCACGATGCTTTCATCCTGCGCCAGACTGGTGTGCCAGACCTTTTCCAGGCATCACATCACCCAAGTGGATGGCTTCTCGGGGACAAGGGTTATCCACTCTGCACCTGGCTGATGACAGCATTCCGTAACCCCAACACCCTTGCCGAGCTGCGGTATAATGAGAGCCATATTATCACCAGGAACATAATTGAGCAGATGATGGGCATGCTGAAGCAATGGTTCCGCTGTCTGGACCACTCAGGAGGAATCCTGCAGTACTCTCCTGAACGAGTCTCCCTCTTCATAGTTGTGTGCTGCATGCTTCACAACCTGGCAATCCTGAGGACCCAGCCAATGCCACCAGAGATTGGTGCACCACCTGAGGAGGAGGAGGAGGAGGAAGAGGAGGAGGAGGATGAGGAGGATGAGGAGGAGGCGCACAATGTTGCCAGTTCAACGGCTGTCCGTGAGCGGCTGTTTCTAGGCCCTTACTCAGAAGATGGCTTCTGGCAGGGAGAACATCATGGGAACCAACCCGCACCCACTATTGCTGACCAAAGCTGGAATGATTCCAAAGACCAAAAATGTAAATTAATCAATACAAAAGCTTTTTTATTTAACAAACTCTGTGTGTGTCATTTATTCAGGACAAACAATCAGAAACCAACACAACAAATCATGAACTAAAAGAACTCGTTCCCACAACATGGAGATAAACGGCAAAACAGTAAACAAATGTAATCACACAAACCTCGACCTTTACCACAAACATTCCCACCATTTCTTTAGACCTCCTACTGTTTGCCCTTCGAGGGTGATCTCCATCCCCTGTGCACTCCCCCCCTTCCCACCCTACTGATCCTCCATTATGGGGCCCCTACTGATCCTCCATTATGGGGCCCCAGTGGCTGCAGCAAGGCTGGTGGAAGGCTGCTGAGCCTGGGATCCAGAGACTGCAGATGCCCTCGACCAGCTCTGGGCCTGGAAGGCCTGGCTGCAGTCTGCACCAACTCTGCATGGGCGGCAACAGTCTGGGCTGGCTGTGTTGCAGGCCGTGGCAAGTGCAATGGGGAAGTGCCAGTGGTGGCAGCAGGATTGCTGTCATCCTGAGAGAGGACAGCACCTTCCTGCTCAACTGACACACTGGCACTCCCACGGGGCATTACCTCAGCATCCGGAGCAATTTACTCGAGCACAGATTGCTGGCCTGCTGTGGCACCGTGCGAGCCCCAGGGCAATGTGGCTGACCCAGCGAGGATGGCAGCAGTCAGTGCTTGCGTGACATCAATCTGAGACTGCATGAGAGCAGTCTGAGACTGGATGGCACCAGCCAATGACTGAATTGCAGCACGAAGCCATTGTGTTGCGTCGGCCTGTGCTGCAGCGGACTGCTCCACACTCCTAGCCATTCCATCCATGCTTTCGGGCACCCTTGCCATTGCACCCATGAGCTCAGTGTGCATGCTCAAGGCCTGGCTATTAATGGTCACTATGGCGAGGTCCTCATCTGAGTACCGTGCAGCAGGATTCACTTGCCTACTCACCCTCTGGGGAGCGGGCCCCCGAGCTTCCCTTCCCTCATGGTGTTGCTGCAGCTCATTGGGTCCAGGAGCTTCACCCTTATCAGACCCTGCCCCCCTGCTCCTCTCCAGATAAGGTGTCGTCCCAGTGTTGGAATGGGCTCCCTCAGGAGACGCAGATGGTGAGGCTCCGGCTTCCTTTTACTCCTCGCCTGGGGCGTCGCTGCCACTGGTAGTTTGAGGGACAGGCTGGTCAGCTGGTGGTTCACTATCTGAAAGCAGGGAGGTACAAGAGTGGCTTTAGCTCGACCTCTCCTGCGGCCACGGCACCTATGACTTGGCTGGCAATGCGCCTCCAAATCGGTGAGGGTGCGTAGGTCAGCCGGTCCTCCTCCCGTGCATTGCTGCTGCTGCCTGTTATGAGAGAGCTTGGCCTGCAAGAAAAAGGATGGCGTCTGAGTGAACATGCAGCCATGTGCTTCCCTGATGCGCCGCCCATAGTTGAGTAGCCCTTA
Source organism: Somniosus microcephalus (assembly GCF_052327205.1). Lineage (NCBI taxonomy): Eukaryota > Metazoa > Chordata > Chondrichthyes > Squaliformes > Somniosidae > Somniosus > Somniosus microcephalus. The sequence goes on from NW_028225560.1 coordinate 121,748, forward strand.
ATGAATGCAAGGTTAGGAATGTACGTGTGTGTTTTACGAGATGGCCATAGGTCTTGGATGTGTGTTGGGAATTTGGGGTTTATAAACCCTCTGGGCACAGAGTGAAGTTGAGATGGAGGGATGTAGAGGTATTGAAAAGCAGCCACTCACCCTCACCACCCGAGTGAGGTCGTTGAACTTCTTACGACTTTGGGTGTGGGTCCTCAGCACCAGGTTCCTCGAGGAGACGTGCTGAGTCAGCTCCCTCCAGACTCTTCTGTATTCATGGGGCAATGGCCTCCTGACACTCTGTGGGTAGAGCAGTGCCCGTCGCCGCTGCACAGCGCCAACAAGAGCCACCAATGCCTGGTCGCTGAAGCACTGAGCTCTTTCCCTGGGCCTATCCATTAGTGGTTCCAGCACAATTGCTTTTGAGGTCTCTCCAGGCCGAGATTCAAGGCTGCAATGAGTAGAGTATGGCTGGCCAGCAACATGGACCCTCCCCTTTAAGAACTGGCCGGCGCCAGTCTGTCTGTGTTCCTTTGCTAACTGACATCACCTGAGCTTCACCAGTGCTCTGAGGTAGCGCCTCGCTCCTCAACGATAGCACCTTAAGAGAGGTGTGTGGCGCCTGATTTAGCTCTCAAATCACCTCCAGGGGCAATAGAGGCCAATTTTGCAGTCGGAGGAAATAAATAGCGCCAAGCGCTAAACTTTGCACCCGGCCGATAATAACGCCCCAAACGGGGCGATACCGAATTTCTCCCCCAATGTTCCTTACAGAGCTGGTACAGTTCATCAACTCTAATTATGGACTATGAGCGACACTGTCAGCATTAGCACAGATCAATGACACAAATAAAATCATAGCTACAGTTTCTTTTATTGGTTATTTTAACACTCAGGGCTAAAAATTGGGTGTAGCCGCTTTTGGGGTGCTAGTCCTGGTGAAGTGCAAAGCTTAGCGCCAGGCGGGATTTAGCGCTACCTGGCGCGATATTGGGTCGTTGCGCCCCTGAGGGTGATTGCGGCGCTAAATCAGGCGCTGCACGAGACTCCTAAGGCGCTAACCCGGCGGCGTAACCCAATTTCACGGCAGCGGGGCACAGCGATGGTGCTGTCAATAATCACTTTCCCTGAGACACACTGGCGCCGGCCAGCTCTTAAAGGGGCAGGTCAATTGACATCACCAGACACACTCACTGCCTTGTAGGCCTTCAAAGCGATGGGAGCCTACCTGTGGGGCACCAGCCTAGCAAGACATGGAAAGGGTGAGGCAGAGGGTGGAATGCCTCACTGATGGGGCATTGGATGCTTGGGTTGGCGCAGTGGAATCAAGGCCAAGGAAGATGGTCAGAATGTGATTTATGTTTTGGACAGTCTCCCGGGTGTGAGAGTCAGTTATGTGTCAGTGTATTAGTTTTGCTTTCTGTTGCCATAGCTTTCTCATGTTTGAAGGAACCACATTTTGTGTAATGAAACACTTTCTTCATTTACAATGGCCATGCCTGCTATTTACATGCATCTTGCCCTTCACAGGCTTGGGGGTATCAGACCGGTTCCATTCCTGTTCTTGGAATGGCAGCAAGCATTCCGTGAGAGGGGCCTAGAAGCTACTTCTGATCAGCCACTGACGCGCAGCCTGAGAAGAGCTGCTCGCGTAGAAGTTCAGGCCAGCAGGCATCTTCTCAGCCACCGACAGAGATGTCCTGCAACTTATCTGAGGCTGCAGATCTGGCTGAAGCAGCTGGCACAGCTCAGTCACCACCTCCTTTCTAAATCGCAGCCTTCTGACACACTGCTCCTCCGGCATGTTCATGTAGGAAAACTGCTGTCAGAAAACCCTGCCAGCGTAAGGTCTGCTGTGGCGATGTCTGTTGGCCCTCCTCCGTTTGGCCATGCCCGCCCCCCTCTCCCAGCGTCTCAGTGCCCTTTCCAGATGATTCAGCAGCAGGACGTTCCCCTCCAATGCAGCCCCCATAATAAGTGCCCACAGGAAGGTTCCCCATTGTCAAGGCTCACCAACAGCAAGGTGATGGTCAGAAGGCTGAAGATCGTCTGCCTGCGCTAGCTCAGTGGTCAAATGGCTCTCAGTGTGCAGCTCAGCAACTCTTTGTAGCTCTCGAGGAAGTTGTGCTCCAAAAATGGCTGCCGCTTTTAAACCACACCAGTCCCCTTTAAATAATGCTCCTCCAGCCCGAGAGTGACTTGGTAAGGTCCAGGTAAGCTGTCACTATTAGCACCAGGCACTACGGAGGGTGGCGCCACTGAATTTCCAGTCCGGGGCGCCCAAAAGGCGTTGCACACTCAAATGACGTCATAATCAGCCTGCGCCCATAAGCGGGCGCTAAGATTTAGCGCCAGCCCTAAATGCATGCTCAATATGGGGCGAGGCGCTAGGCGCCTTGCGCTCGCCCGGAAATTGGCTAGCACCCCACTTCTCGGCCTCTTTAGGCGTTAATCGGTGACGCTAACAACCGAATTACTCCCCCTCAGCCTCTGATAGTACAGCAAATTAACATTTGTGAGACCTTAATGATCTCTCAGAGTTCTTGGACAAGACACCAATAGGCAGCAGTCAGTATGTTTGAGCAATAGATCAAGATTTATTAAGCTTACAGTGTAATATACTTAACAATAGGCGATAGTTTTAATGAATAGCTCGCAGCCCTTGGTCTCTGGAACCTCTCGGACACAGATGACGTCATCTTAAGTCTGTTCCTTTGATCTCGCAGTAAGTCTGTGTGAAGTTTTTTTCGAGTATCAAGGTTTTAACCCATTTCTTATCAAAAGTTGGTTTGGCCAGTGTCCATATATGGTCTTTAACAAAATCACCTTCTTTAATTGGTCAAAATACCACTGTCACTCAGACTAAGGCTAACATCTTGGCCACTCCCTTTTCCAGTACTTTTCCACAACCCTATCCTGCTGTCTTGTTATCTTGTTTGTCGTGTTTCACCCCATTGGAATTCACTTTATCTCTTTCATTTCTGCCTCTCCTGGTACAAGCGGTACAAGGCCTCTCTCTACCTCGGGCCCATATCAGCGCTGTCTCCCTAGGCTTGACGGTATCCAGACTGTCTTACTTTAATCTACCAGATAAATACCTTAACTCCCATGATCTCTCTCATTTTATGTCCTTATACTAATTATCTTTGCAATCAGTTTTGTTAAGCGAACTCTAATTTCTACTTAGTGTTAGGATATGTCATTTAACAATTTAACCTTCACTCGCAGCCTGTGGCTGTTTGTTATCAAAGCTTAGTCAAAACTGCTTTAGACTGTCTTTGCAGCTGCATTCTGAACGAGCTTTAGCATTTTAGTTACCCAGGAATAATTATGGGTAATATTAGTTGGTCAATGGCTACACTTGAATTTATACATTTATGATTTTCGTTTACTAAATATCTCTAAATATCAGCATTACGTACACATTTCTCATTGGAAAAGCTGTATCTGCAGCTACAAAGCTTTATTATTAAGCGGGTGGTTCATTACAGAGAGAAAGAGAAAATAATCTTTATTCAGGCATTATACTGGCCATCACGTATAGTGCGCAAATCGGTGGGGACTGTACTCACAAATATTTATGCGTTTACAAAGAAAAGGCTGCTTGGAATGAAAGTACTAACAGTCTATATTAAACAAGTTAAGTCAGATGTGTATCCTGCCAAACTTGTCCATAGATCAGCGAGCATCAGTGCATCTTTCAAACACTGGGGTAGAGTATTCGCTAATTTGCGTTAGTTTTATCCGTACAATCCGGGTGAAATCAGCCGAACCAGCGCAAAAGATCACGGAAATTCGGGCATGATTTACGTCAAGTGTAAATCGAGTTTTCTGTGATCTTTAACGCTGGTTTAAAAATCATTCCACCCGAAGCCGGCCCCGCCCCCAATACTGGCCACGCCCCCAGATCAGAATCCCAAGGATGGCGAGTTTCCGCTGATTGCTTCTGTTTGTGGCCGTTCGAGGAAGGTTTTCAAATTGAGCTCGTTTTCTTCGGCACCCAGGCAGTAGTGGGCACGATTTAAAAGTTTTACATATTAAATATTTTAATTTACTTACAAACTGACAACTATGAAACTAATAAATGGTTCAGTATGGCTTTTTAAAGTGATTTTCAGTCATTTTACATCAGGTTTCTCACCGGTGAAATGCTGGACACTTCTATTAAAGAATGTTTATTTTTTTGTGGCAAATCTATTTTCAGCTGTATTAATAAAACGGCACCAGGTTATCACTCTTAAATACAACAATGAATATTTTTTAATTGAAATAAAAATAACTGGTTACATTTTATTACACTGATCGCTTGGACTGGTTCATTGAAGATTTTTTGTTTGTGATTATGCAAATACATTCTAGCGGAAGCTTGAACTGTAACCTATCTAGTGCAATTTCAAGCACAATTTGCGCCTATGTTCCCGATTGCGCCCGAAGCAGAAACTCTACCCCGCTGTGTGTAGTTTCAGCTGGGAAAGTCAGCGTTGACCTAGATAGAAAGGCGTAATTCACAAAGAGCACTTAGATATTCTTCATTGTCATGATCAAACTCCAAGGCCTTTTCAAAGCACTCAATAGCTTCACACTTCTCCCCGTCCAGCTGGTGCAGTAACCCAAGAACACCAAAGGCCTTGCTGTCTCTGGAATTCCTGTCAATTTGTTTTGTTGCAATCTTTCTCAAGTTTGAGTGACACAATTCCCAAGCTTTTGTGCCACGTTGGATTTTAAGTCCTTCCAGAAAATGGGTGATGGCCTTTGATTCAGATCTTTTGTGATACAGTTCAAATAACCCAGCCTGCAAATATACTGCCTGCTTATTATCAGGACGATTATCCTCTAATTGCAGTAGATTGCTGTAGATCTCCTCTGCTTTGAGATATTCTCCATTTACTGAACAGATTCGTGCAAAATCCAATTGTGCAAAAATAAATGATGGCTTCAGTTCAAATGCCTTTTCAAAATAGTACTTGCATAGTTTGATCAACTCCGCTTTCTGTTGAAAAGCAGGATTGCGAGGATTTTTGCTGCCAGGATATTTGATCAGTTGAAATAGTTTGTTTCTGTAACACAGACCTATTTGGTGGTGTAAGAAGGTAGAGTTTGGGCTAATTTCTAATGCTTTCTTCAACAGCTCCAAAGCTTCTTTCACATCTCCTTCTCTTCTCAAAAATTTTGCTGCATAACGAGTTACATATGGAAGATCAGGAGACTTCTGCAATGCTTGTTCAACTAATTTGAGAGCTTCCTCCTTTTGATTGAACTCTTGTAATTTTAGAGCCAACAGCACCATGGCTACAGAGTCATCTGGATCAAGCTCCAGCACACGTCGCCACTGCTTCATTGATTGACTGGGTTCACAGCTCTCTGGGGTACAAGAATCTCCTTCCAGGCGAAACAGAGCAATCGCATAACCAGCATTCCATTCAGTGTCATCAGTTTCTTCCTCCAGAGCTTTCTCAAAACATTCCTTTGCCTCGTCATAATATTTCCTAGAAGATTTCAACAGTGACCAACCTTTCTCCCCGTATACTTCAGGTATCAGTGCTGTATACCGAGAGCCATTAGTAAATGGTTTACAGAACATCTCCAGCTTGTCGAGGTAGGACTGGGCCTCTGTCAGTTGTCCCATGTGATAATATACCCAGGCATAGTTTCCATAGGTGATGATGCTTCTTCTTTCAAATTCATGTTCATGATTCTCCCTCAGAAACTTTGCAGCTTCCTTTAAGTTTTGAATTGCCTCTTCACAGTTGCCTTGCAGACAGTTTACAAAAGCAAGATGGTTGTAAGACATGGCTTGATATTTCACACCAGCCTGTATTGAATCTTGCATTCTTTGCTTCATATTATCCAAGTCAATGTTTTCTTTCTGTGGGCCCCACGTGAAGTGACATTGAAGCTGATCGAGCTTCTCTTTCAACAAATCCTTCTGTACATTGCTGCAAGAGAACAAAATTCATCAAAATTCATCTCAGCCTAGTTGCGTCACGCCCTCCCCTCCATCTGGTTTCTTTAACTAAGGTCTGCTCCTGTCTCCTGGACCCATTGACCATGAAGACTCTGGTCACACAATGATGACGTCTGCAAACAGCACTGTAAAAGGAAAGGGTATGACTGCAAAATCTCAGCTGTACTTGCACTTATCTACTTCATGCTGGCTGATGTACTAGCTCCTGGCCATTTTGTCTTCTCACCCAATGCACAGCAACACCTCAACCACCCCACTCCCAATGATATGAACAGGAGCATTGGTTGAAGTACTCAGTCTGTCTGTTGGTTGGCCCATTACACCTCCTTCTCATTCTTGTATTCCATTCTGAAATGGGAGCCCCTCAATGCAATGCCTAGTGCTAATTCTAAAACACTCTCTCTCTCATGTTAACAGTCTCATTAACTCTCTACTAAACAGGATCATCAACCTGGTCTTCTACAGGTCCCCTGCTGGCTGTTAACCAGATCATTCCCCACTCCTACATGCAGAAGGAGAACCTATCCTTAAAGCAGAAAAGAAGGCCCATCACAAAGGTATCCTCAGCATTCTGAAAGACTGTGTTTCTTGAACTGACTCTTATCCTGCTAAAAACCTTCCACCGTGCCACCCTCCAGGTGAGGTGTTAAACCAAGGCAACATCTGCCTGTTCCAGTGGTTCAGGTGGATGCTAAAGATTCTATCGCACTATTTGAAGAAAAGCAGGGAGTTGTACTTTCCAACATCACCTGATCGGTCCCCGCTTCAGCACATCTGCTGCTGAAAACCTCATCCCTGCATTTTCACCGGACTTGATTACTCGAATGCTTTCCTGGCTGGATTCCCATCCTCTACCCTTCATAAACGTCAACTCATCTAAAACTCTGTTGGCTGCACCTAGACCTGCTCACCCATCCTTGTGTTCACTGACCTACATTGGGTCCCAGTCCACCAATATCACAAATTTAAAAGTCTCATCCTGGTGTACAAATTCCTTTCACCCCTCCCTATGTCCATAAACTCCTTCAGTTCTACAATCCTCCGCGAATTCTGCGTTCCTCTAACTCTGGCTCCTGTCCATCCTCCAGCTCATCCACCAATAGCGGCCATGCCATCAGCCCAGACAGCCTGAAACTGTGGAATTCCTTCGCTAAAACGCTCCAGTTCACTCTCCTCCTTTAAGACTCTCCTTAAAACCTACCTCTTTGACTAAGGTTTTTCTCACCCCTCTAAGTATCTCCTTCTTTGCCTCAGCATCAATTGTTGTCTGATTACGCTGCTGTGAAGTGCCCTGGGACGTTTTACTACATTAGAGGTGCTATGTATATGCAAGTTGTTGTTGTCATGCAAACTGAATTGTCACATTTCCCTACAAAACAGCAGCGACTGCACTTCAAAATAATTCACTGAATGTGAAGCACTTTGGGACATTTCTGAGTGGTGTGATAAGGTGTTCTATCAATGCAAATTCTCTCTTGCTTTCTTCCTGTTAAATTTGTGTCGATACACTTCATCTCCCAGCTATCCCAGCTCATTCTTGCACTCTACTCCACCTGCCTCTTGTTCATGTTGGCACTCGTCTCCCCCCCTCAATCCAAGCTGTCATTCTTACCCCTGCCCCAGTTCATGGTGACTTTCCCCCCTTTGCTGCTCAGTTCAAACTGGTACACCTGTCCTTTTCCCCCAGTTCATGTGAGCACTCTTCTCTCCCGCCCCCCCCATTCTCAATTTAAGTAAGCACTTTTCCTGCTCCTACCCACTTTAAGCTGGCACTCTCCCCCTGCATTTCATGCCAGCTTCTTCCCCCATCCCAGTTCATGCTGTACTCTCCCTTTGCTTTATAGTTCAGCTTGCTTTAATTTGGATATATGAAAGTTCTGAAAATCACTGTTTTACATTAGTAGATCCCTTCTATGGAGGACAAAGTAAAACCTTCTCTCTTCAAAGTCTACACATGGCCTGAAGGCACTTACAGCATACGTGTTTCTAAGAACATAAGAAATAAGAGCAGGAGTCGGCCACACGGCCCCTCCAGCCTGCTCCGCCATTCAATAAGATCATGGCTGATCATCGACCTCAACTCCACTTTCCCACCCGATCTCCATATCCCTTGATTCCCCATGAGTCCAAAAATCTATCTATGTCAGATTTGAATATACTCAAAGACTCAGCATGCGCAGCCCTCTGGGGCAGAGAATTCCAAAGATTCACAACCCACTGAGTGAAGAAATTCCTCCTCATCTCAGTCTTAAATGGCCGACCCCTTATCCTGAGACTATGACCCCTAGTTCTAGACACTCCAGCCAGGGGAAACAACCTCTCAGCATCTACCCTGTCAATCTCCTTCAGAATCATGTGTTTCAATGAGATCAACTCTCATTCTTCTAAATTCCAGAGTATAGGCCCATTCTACACAATCTTTCATCACAGGACAGCCCTCTCATCCCAGGAATCAATCTAGTGAACCTTTGTTGCACCGTATCTAAGGCAAGTATATCCTTCCTTAGATAAGGAGACCAGAACTGTGCACAGTACTCCAGGTGTGGTCTCACCAAGGCCTTGTACAATTGTAGCAAGACTTCCTTACTCTTATACTCCAACCCCCTTGCAATAAAGGCCAAAAAGCCAGTTGCCTTCCTTATTGCTTGCTGCACCTGCATGCTAGCTTACTGTGTTTTTTGCATGGGGACACCAAAATCTCTCTGAACACCAACATTTGAAAGTTTCTCACCATTTAAAAAGTATTCTGATTTTTTATTCTTCCTACCGAAGTGAATAACCTCACATTTCCCTACATTATACACCATCTGCCACCTTACTGCCCACTCACATAGTCTATCTATATCCCTTTGCATAACCTTTGTGTTCTCCTCACAGCTTACTGTCCCACCTTGCTTTGTATCATCAGCAAACTTGGATACATTACACTCGGTCCCTTCATCTAGGTCATTAATATAGATTGTAAATAACTGAGGCCCCAACACTGATCCTTGCGGCACCCCACTAGTTACAGCTATGAACCTGAAAAAGCTCAGTTTATCCCTACTCTCTGTTTTCTGTCCGTTAACCAATCCTCTATCCATGCTATTATATTACCCCCAACCCTGTGAGCCCTAATCTTGTTTAATAACCTTTTATGCGGCACCTTATCGAATGCCTTTTGGAAATCCAAATATACTACATCCACTGATTCCCCTTTATCTACCCTGCTTGTTGCATCCTCAATAAACGCTAATAAATTTGTCAAACATGATTTCCCTTTCATAAAACCATGTTGACTCTGCCTAATCATGTTATGATTTTCTAAGTGCCCTGATACCACTTCCTTAACAATGGATTGCAGTATTTTCCCGACAACTGATGTCAGGCTAACTGGCCTGCAGTTCCCTTTTTTTTCTCTCCCTCCTTTCTTGGATAGCGGTGTTACATTTGCGACCTTCCGATCCGCTGGGACCATTCTAGAATCTAGGGAATCTATGACAGTGTAAAATTCAAGTTTAACTTTGTACCTGATACAAATTCTGAGTGGAAACTAATTTTAATTTTAATTTGAATTATTACCAAATATAATACTGTGAACAGAACAAACTTTTGCCTCCTATCCTCTGACTATCACCAGTCTTGGTGCAGCAGTATACCCTTATCGGTATGTCTCACTGTGAACAGATAATCCCAGCTCTCTGCATTTCAACTGCTTTGTAATGTATGCTACTTTATTGCTGAAAACAAGCTCGTTGTTCAATAGTCTACATGTAAATTTAAATACAGGAGGAATTCCAATGATCTTTACCTCATCATGCTGATCGGATGGAAAATGCGTTGAATTCCTTCTGCAGCTTCAACTGTACTTCCAAAGGTGAGTTGATCGAGAAGAGTGTTTGGTGTGTTGTTTTCCAGCTCATTTATACTGTCCAGTCTTCAATTGCTATGAATCATTTCCTGACTGTGATTAGAAACTAAACCTGGAAAATGAAACGAAGATTCAACGGGGATTATTTTGGCCAAAGGATGAAAACAGGTGCTAAATGGGTGCCGTGCTAGTAAGACACGCCTGTTTGAAAGTCCAGCTTTAGCACGCAATTTTGTTCCTAATTGGTGATAACGATAATTTGAACTTGCCTGGAGGTGCTAAGCAGACACCTGGGGCTAAAAATTCGATTGTGTAGCACCTGTTGTTTGGGCGCTACGGGTGCCTCTTTGGGTCAAAAATGGTGTCTGAGCCGCGCTCGCACAATTCTGGTGCGGGCCGCGCTGGATGCCATCTTTCTGAGGGCATTAGCGTCGGCGCTGGGAGCGGTGCCAGAGTATGTAGAATAGGCAGATCGTGAGTTCAATCAGTGGGCAATGCTGATTTGATGCCAATGCTGCCATTTTCATCCTCAATGATGCAGGTAATGCCCTGTGTTACCCTCGCACAGCTGAACAGGGTTCAGCAGCTGCATGGACCCCCTACCAGTGATACTTAAAGAGATCATCAACCACTCTCAGGTCAGTTATTGATTCATTTCTACTGGCTCTGTGTAAATTTGTGGAAGTGTTTGGAGCTTTTTAGAGATGTTTAAAGTTGGTGAGGTGACAGGGAGTGGTGCTGCAAGTGGAGAGGGCCTTGGTTCTGAATTCAAGGGTTCTAGTCAGACCACTTGCTCCCAGTCATGGCTGCTCTAGTTGTCATCTCCCTTGGGCTGCAACATGACAGGGAGATGGAGCAGAGGCAGCGAAGAAGAGGACAATCTGTTCGCAGAGGGAGGAGGAAGAGGCGCGGGAGAAGGTCTCTCAGCAGGAGGCATTAACCACCAAGGGTCTTCCGAGAACAATTCTGTTACCTGAACCTGAGCCAGGAGCAGTGTGCGAGGCACCTGCGCTTTGTGAAGGAGGTGCTCACTGAACTCTGACACCTCTTGCAACCAGACCTGCAGCCTCACACCAGAGCAAGGACAACATTGACAGTGGCTGAGAAGGCAACTGTGGCCCTACGTTTTTCACAGCAGGATCCTTCCAGCCTGGAGCAGGTGACATCTGTAACATCTCCCAGTTCGCTGTCCACTGCTGCATAAGAGAGGTGACAAACGCTCTTTATGCCAGGAGAGGCGACTTCATTGTCTTCTCTCTGATTAGAGAGAAGCAGGCAGAGCGTGCACGTGGCTTTGTCAGGATAACAGACTTCCCCATGGTGCAGGGTGTCATCGACTGCATGCACGTGGCTTTACGGGTGCCACACCAAAGGCTGAGATGTACCACAACTGTAAAGGTCACCACTTGCTGAATGTGCAGTTGGTGTGTGACCATGCTCAGCACATCATGATGCTGAATGCCCGGTATCCTTGCAGCAGTCATGATGCTTTCATTCGGCACCAGTCCACTGTTCACTCAGTTTTGGAAACTAATGGATATTAGTTTCATTTTCCAGGTTATGTTTCTAATCACATTCAGGAAATGATTTGCAGCAATCAATGACTGGACAGTGTAAATGAGCTGCAAAACAACCCACCAAATCACAAACCAGAGGGTGGCTAATGGGCGACAAGGTCTATCCGCTGAACATTTGGCTCATGACTCCGCTCCGCAACCCAACTACACATGGGTAGCATGTGTACAATTAGAGCCATGCTGCGATACAGAATCGGATAGAGCAGACCATTTGTGTCCTTAAACAAGGCTTCTGCTGCCCTGCAGAGCCCACTCGAATGTGTCTCAAGATTCGTCGTGGTGTTGTATGTTCCACAACCTCGCCATCATGAGAGCACAGCCCTTGGCACCAGGTATAAGGCAACCAGCTGAGGAGGGGGAGGAGGACGAATCAGAAGAGGAGGAGGAGGAAGAGGAGGGGGAAGTGGAAGAGGAGGAAGCGGAAGGAAGGAGGCAACCCAGACATCCCCTTTCTGCCCACACTATCCATGATCGATTCATGTGTCTATGGTACCAGTGAACGCAACCCCAATTCCTCATTCAACAATAGTCCCACTCCTTACCTCCCTCTGTTACTGACCATCACAGCATTCACTTGGCCACAATGAGGAAATAAAAGCCCCCACAAAAGAAATATTCCAATCCAACTTTATCCATCAATCCGTCCAATATAACCAAATAAAGTCAACTAATCACCCTTGTGCATTCCCTTAGTCCCTGTCTTCCCTCTGCCTTAGCCTGTCCTGGTGCTCCTACGCAGTGCTACCCCAGTGGCTGCAGCATGACTGATGGAAGGCTGCTGACATTCAGTGGGGGAAACTGCGGAAGGCCTTGCATGACAAAGTGAAGGGTTAATTACAGTCCTAGCCCTTTTGGGCTATTCCAGATCAGGCGTATTCCCCAGACGTTCACTCTCAACTTAAGTTAGAGATAGCCGAATTCCATAAGACGCTTAAATGGGTCTAAAGGTTCAGGCTATCTCTCCCTAAAGGAAAGGAATGACTAAAGATGTTACCATCCTCCAGATAGTACTTTTAATAAGTTGAACTGGACTGTAACCTTCCGGATATTAAAAGGGTCTGGAATACCCCCCAGATTTCTGCAACTCCTTACAAAAGAGTGTACAGAATTTGTGGGTTCGCGAGTCTATACAGATTCACTCTTTGAGTCAATTCTAGAAATATATAGTTTTATTTAAGAGCCGACATTCAATTAACATCTGTTGAATCAGTCGCAACATTAACAATTCAAAGTACAATTAGCTTACATTTCTTATTTCTCAGAGATCCTTATTCTCAAATCTTTACTTTGTTATATTTCTTATTTCTTATTTCTAACTCCAGAACATCGTTACATTTCTTATTTCTTATTTCTAAATCCTTACATTTCTTATTTTTTATTTCTAAATCCAGAACATCGTTACATTTCTTATTTCTTATTTCTAAATCCAGAACATCCACCAAAAATCAATACTTTAACTTCCCGAGACTAATAGTTAAAAACTTACAGAGATGCCTCTGGAAAGTTGAGAAACGCCCTGCCCGTTCAGCGTGTTCTGACGTTCTGCTAAAAAGGTCTTATTTTTATACCCTTTTGGCATTGGTTTCTTCTATGATGTTCTCTGTTGATGTTAGTTAATTGTCTTAATCAATACCTCTGTTTGAATGCTTTCTATTTTACTATCAATTCAACTATTACATGCATAATTATTTCTCTAATTTTAGGTGTTCCAAAAACCATCATAAAAACAATGACAGCTATGGTTTCTGTTTGATATCATTCTTAGCGAAGATTCTTCATTCAATTCTTAATTTTGGCTTAACTGCTTTTTTGCAGACATGTGTCTTTCCTTATTCTCCATGTTCAATATAAACACACAACACCAGGTTATAGTCCAACAGCTTTATTTGAAATCACAAGCTTTCGGAGCGCTGCTCCTTCTTCAGGTGAAGTGGAGAAATGCATAAAGACACAATGCAGTTGCTTGGTGTCTCTATTGAAGTTATATCTTCAAAGTCTTGTTGGTATGGTTTTTACTATATCTAAATTAAAGACACTTCAACTGAATTTTTCATGCATTTCTAGCTATCTCAATTGGTTGCATATTTAATCTTATGGTTCCTGCTTTCTAAGTTTAACATAAAACTATTTGACCAGCAGATGTTTCTTTTCTTGATGTCATGTTTCAAATGCACATGCCTCTTTTAATGTTAGTATTTCTGTTTCAACGTGTTAGTTTGTAACACCTTAAACTGGGCCTTCTCATGGTGTTCGTTGCAAACCATAGACCTTTTGGAACCACCAATGGTTTGCTTCAATCTTTCATTGTTTTAGAATATTTAACTAATTCCCATTTCAAAGCTTGTTTACAGCTTTGTTATCAACTGATCTTTTCTCAGAAGCCTGAATTCTGTTTACAGCCTTATCTGCTGAGACTTGTGTCTTTTAAACCCAGTATGTCTTTTATTAATAATATCAGAATTCTGTTCATGGTATCGTGTATTTCTCTGAATCATGGCTATTCCTTCACAAAAGGCCCGACTGCGGAGGGCACCACTTCAGCATGGGCAGCAGCAGTCTGGGCTGGCTGGCTGACAGGCAGCAGCAAGGCCACTGGTGGAGTGGCAGGGGTGGGAGGATGAATGCTGTCACCCTGAGAGAGGACATCAGGTTCTTGCTCCACGGAGCCACTGCCACTCCCCCGGGACGGAGTCTCAGCATTCCTAGCCATCTGTTGGAGGACAGATTGCTGGACTGCTGTGACACTCTGCAAGCCCCTTTCAACACTGGTAAACCCAGCCACAATGGCAGCAGTCTGAGCTTGCATGACTTCAGTCTGAGCTTCCACTGTAGCACTCAGACGTTGGGTGGCTTGTGTTTGTGCTGCAAATGAAGCTGAGACATCGGTCATCAGATGCTGCATCATGGTTGGGTCCACAAGTGTGCTAATGTATCTGTCCACCCCTTCCATGCTGGAAAGGATGGGCTCCAAGCTGTGTGCAAAGCCCTGTGCAAGTTTGGTGCTGGACTCCTCCATGCTCCTTGACATTGCACTCAGGCTTTCTGGCAGGCCTACCACTGCACCAAGCATTTTGTTATGCATACCCATCAGTGTTCTTCTGTAGGCCGCCCCATCGAAGTCCTCATCTGAGTCCTGTGAAGCAGAACTCGTGTGTGACCTCGCCCTCCGAGGAGCTAGCACCTGAGCTACCCTTGTCCTCTGCCCTCACTGCAGCCCTCTTGTGCCCGGTGACTCACCACATGTAGATTCCGCCTCTAATCTACCATTTAAATGGCACGGAGTGTCAGAATCTGAGCTGGGGGCTGCGACTTTCAGTTCGAGTGATCGTGTGTCTTCTTCTTCATCACTCTCCTCTCCCTCTTCTTCTACAACCACTGGCTGAGCAGGCTGGATTACTTGGGTATCTGAAAAAGGCACAAAGGTAGGTTGTGGTAAGGGGAGGGGGGAATTCAAGAGGTGCATGTTTACACCATGTGCAGATTGTAAATCAGAGTAGATTGTAGGATGAGGGAGAAGTGAGATTTGAGATGGAGGATAACGTATGAGGATACCGGCATCTTGTGCTCTTTCCGCCACGCCCCTGTCCATGTGCTCAGCCAAGCCCCTCCAAAGAATGGCCAGCACCGTCTCCTCCAAGGGGGTGGGGTGATGCAGGTGAGCTTGTCACCACTGGCTAAGTTCTGCTTGCTCCGGTTATGTGCCACCTTTTCCTGCAAGAGAAAGGGAAGTGTGTGAGTGTGTGTAAGCTGCGAGATGTGGGCGTGAGGCTTGCAGGAGTGGTAAATGCGTGAGGGTAAGTTGAAGCTATGAATGTGAAGTATGAGTTGTGATTGATAGAGATAGTCGGTCGGTGATTGATGGGGGTTTGGTGATTTGTGCAGTGTTGGAGGCTACTGGTGCAGTTCGTGGGATATGGCATTTGATGATGAATTCACTGGCCTTGACTGCTCGTGTGAGGTCATTAAACTTCTTCCTGCACTGCGTCCATATCCTCGGGGCTACGCTACTGGCATTCACCACAGTGTCTAACTGCTCCCGCTGCACTTTGGTCTGTTGCCTGGAGGACCTCCTGGCCCCTGTGGAAAGAGGACCCCTCTCCTCCTATAGACCTCCTGCACCAAGGCCTCCAGTGCTGCATCAGAGAAACTTTGTGCATGCTCTCTTGCCTGTTGTGCCATTATTAATTATTTTTTCCCCCTGTCCTCAGCCAGTTGAATGAGCTAATGTAGGCAGAATGCGCCTTCCCTTTAAGACGTGTAGACTGCCTTTAAGTAGTGTGTCTGCGCTCACTCGGAGGTCAAACTCCAAACCATTGTCAACACCTTCACCGAAGCATACGAGAGCATGGGCCTTACAATAAACACCCGTAAGTCAAAGGTCCTCTACCAACCTGCCCCCGCCACACAGTACTGCCCCCCGATTATCAAAATCCACGACAAGGCCTTGGAAACGTGGACCACGTTCCATACCTCGGGAGCCTACTGTCAACATGGTCAGACATCAACAACGAAGTCCATCACCGCCTTCAGTGTGCCAGTGCAGCCTTCGGTCGCCTGAGGAAGAGAGTGTTTAAAGGCCAGGACCGCAAACCCGGCAACAAGCTCATGGTCTACAGAGCAGCAGTGGTACCCGCCCTGCTGTATGCCTCAGAGACATGGACCATATACAGCAGGCACCTCAAAGCACTGGAGAGGTACCACCAACGCTGCCTCCGCAAGATCCTGCAAATCCATTGGCAGGATAGGCACACTAACGTCAGTATTCTTGCTCAGGCCAACATCCCCAGCTTCGAAGCTTGGACCACGCTCAATCAGCTCCGATGGATGCCCGATACGAGACTCCCAAAACAAGCGCTCTACTCGGAGCTCCGGCATGGCATGAGAGCCCCAGGTGGGCAGAGGAAACACTTGTGTTTGGCCGCCTGCCCAGTCTGAAGCAAGTAGAAATACAGGACTATTGAGAGAACTCTGTGGTATGTAAGAAATAGAGCAAGAGTGTGTCAAGTGCAAATTTAATGTCAAGATTGCCGGAGAAGATTCCTTCTTGTTTTGATTCCCAGAGGAAGAATAAAGTCTACATTTACTATAAACCTATTGTTTATGTTCTAACTGTTCACATATTTGTTTGAATTTGTCCTGTGCTTTATAGGCTGAGCTGTGATCTGATAATATTATTCTTCCACTTACCGATGAGATCTCATGGCAGCACATGGTATATCCAGTAAGCCAGAGTCCTGTGTTTCACATTTATTGTTATAGTCCTTCTTGTTTTTACATCTTAAAATTAACTTTTAGTATTTGTTTCTACATTTGTTTGGGCAAAAGGGATGAAGGAACTTAAAACAATCACTATCACTCGAGAAAAAGTACTAGCCAAACTAATGTGACTAAAGGCTGACAAGTCCCCTGGACCTGATGGCCTGCATCCTAGGGTCTTAAAATAAGTGGCTGCAGAGATAGTGGGTACATTGGTTGGAATCTTCCAAAATCCCCTAGACTCTGGAAATTTCCCAGCGGATTGGAAAACCGCAAATGTAACGCTCATATTCAAGAATGGAGGGAGACAGAAAGCAGGAAACTATAGGCCAGTTAGCCTAACATCTGTCATTGGGAAAATGCTGGAATCCATTATTCAGGAAGTAGGAGCAGGACATTTAGAAAATCATAATACAATCAAACAGAGTCAACGTGATGTTATGAAAGGGAAATTGTGTTTGACAAATTTATTAGAGTTCTTTGAGGATGTAACGAACAGGGTGGATAAAGGGGAACCAGTAGATGCAGTGTATTTCGAGTTCCAAAAGGCATTCGATAAGGTGCCATGGAAAGGTTGCTGCACAAGATAAGAGCTCGTGGCATTGGGTTAATATATTAGCATGGATAGAGGATTGGCTAACTAACAGAAAAAAGAGAGTTGGGATAAATGGGTCATTTTAAGGTTGGCAAACTGTCACTACTGGTGTGCCACAGGGATCAGTGCAGGGGCCTCAACTATTTACAATCTATATTAATGACTTGGATGAAGGGACCGAGTGTACTGTTGCCAAATTTGCTGGTGGTATAAAGATAGGTGGGAAAGCAAGTTGTGAGGAGGACACAAAAAGTCTGCAAAGGGATATAGATAGGTTAAGTGAGTGGGCAAAAAATTGGGAGATGGAGTATAATGTGGGAAAATATGAGGTTATCCACTTTGGTAGGAAGAATAGAAAAGCAAAATATTATTTAAATGTAGAGAGACTACAGAATGCGGCGGTACAGAGGTATCTGGGTGTCCTCGTACATGAAACACAAAAAGTTAGCATGCAGGTACAGCAAGAAATTAGGAAGGCAAATGGAATGTTGGCCCTTATTGCACAGGGGATGGAGTATAAAAGTAGGGAAGTCTTGCTACAACTGTACACAGTGTTGGTGAGACCACAGCTAGAGTACTGTGTACAGTTTTGGTCTCCTTATTTAAGGAGGGATATACTTGCATTGGAGGCAGTTCAGAGAAGGTTCACTCGGTTGATTCCTGGGATGAAGGGGTTGTCTTATGAGGCAAGATTGAGCAGGTTGGGCCTATACTCATTGAAGTTTAGAAGAATGAGAGGTGAACTTATTGAAACATATAAGATTCTGAGGGTCTTGACAGGGTAAATGCTGAGAGGATGTTTCCCCTCGTGGGGTAATCTAGAACTAGGGGTCTTAGTTCCAGAATAAGGGGTCGCCCACTTAAGACGGAGATGAGGAGGAATTTCTTCTTTCAGATGGTCATGAATCTTTGGAATTCTCTACCACAGAGAGCTGTGGAGGTGGAGTCATTGAATATATTCAAGGCTGAAATATACAGATTTTTGAACTACAGGGGAGTCAAGTGTTATGGGGAACAGGCAGAAAAGTGGAGTTGAGGCCAAGATCAGGTCAGCCATGATTTTATTGAATGGCGGAGCAAGCTCGGGGGCCGAATGGCCTGCTCCTGCTCCTATTTCTTATGTTCTTATGTTTGAAAATCCAGTCCATGTGTTTCTCCACTAGGGGTCTCTCTGCCAGTGTAAATCATTTGGAATGTTGTTTCCAGTTTTCTGAGGGTGCATTTGTAATTCTAGCCTGCTCTGTAACTTTTTGCTTAAACTGCAGATTGAAACAGTTAATTTATGGACTTTTATACCAATATTTTCATTAAGCGAGTCACACAGATACCATATTGAGGTAGCTTTTCACAATAACGGATAACAGCTGGCATTTATTTAGTGCCTTTAATGTTACAGTAAATGTCCCAAGATGATCCATCGATGAGGAATGGATACTCAGCGATAGTTTTGATGGTGGATAATGTTATTTGCTTTGTTAGCCTATTTGGAACGGTCCTCAGGAAAAGAGCTTTCCTAAAAACTCGCTGCTCCTTTAACGACTCCTATTTCTTATGCTGACGCTTTGTTGAGGAAGAAGAGAAGGAATACAGGATGTCAGGTATGTGAAGTTACATCACAGGGACCTGTGCCCACTTGCTATTATCCTTCCACATGCAAACACAGGCAGAAGCTGACCTGCCTGGACTTGTCTGAGGAACTCGGTGTGTGTAGGCTCCGATTCACCAAGGAGGCAGTGCCAGAGTTGTGCCACGTGCTGCAATCTGCCCTGTAGGCAAACATGAGGGCAGACAGGGCACTGCCAGTAGCTGTGAAGATCACTTTGGCCCTTAAACTTTAGACCTCAGGCTAACTCGAGGCATATTGCACTGTTTTCCTAGGGGGTGGGTGCCCTCGCAAACAAGGCAACCCTCGTGCAACATAATATCCACCTTTGCAGTAGATCTTCAGGCACTGGAACCTATACAGACAGATCTGAGTATTAAGAGGCTTAGAATCATTCAAACATTTATTTACACTTTAAAGTAAATTCATAATTAATTAATGTAGAACACAATGATTAATTATAACTGCCCTTTACAGAGATCACAAGGGATTGGTTCATTTTCTCCAGTGCTTTTGCAACCATAGAATATAGTTATAGTGTGGCAAAGCCACTAAGAGACTCTCACAGTGACTTGTATAATTGCCTTTAATCATGTTTATTACCTTTTAATGTTGGCTCTGGTTAAACAGAGCTAGATTGACAAAATCGCGATCTGACGCGATGACATCATCATGTGGGTCATGTGGCGTCCCCAACGGCGGGAAACGTGATGACGTCATGACGTCAGAGGTAGAGGGCGTTTCCAGCCAGTCCTCGTGTGGAGTGATAGTGAATAGACCTCTTTAGAGCTTCTCCTGCATTTTCTTGTTTTGTAAAGTTTCAGTACATTAAACTCAGTTTGTTAACTACTAGTGAGTTTATAGATTCTTTGTTAGGAGTGCAGAGACTCCTACATTGGTGACCCCGAATCCTCGCGATCGTTTTTCGCGGCGAACGCGGAACACGGGCCAGTAATGGAGGCCAATGCAGTGGCCTTGAAGCTCCCCCAATTCTGGGAACAACAGGCGGCCTCTTGGTTTGTGCAAGCCGAGGCGCAATTTTAACTCCGCAACGTTGTACAGGACCAGACCAGATATCTCCACATGGTCTCCGCCCTCGATAGCTCGATGGCGTCGAGAATCATCAGCCTTCTGGAGAGTCCCCCGAATGCTGACAAGTATGTAGCCATCAAGACACGATTGCTGCAGGTATTTGGTCTTATCAAAGCGGAGCGCGCTCGCCGTTTACTGACGCTACCAGGGTTAGGTGACTCCAAACCCTCGGAGCTAATGAGCCACATGCTGACTCTCCTGGGGTCCGAGCCCCAGTGCTTTCTGTTTCGCGAGCTGTTCCTTACTCAGCTGCCCGAGCAAGTCCAGGCAGCCCTCGCCCAAGCAGAAACCGCAGACTGCGTCACGCTCGCCGAAGAGACGGATAAGACTTATGCAGTCCGGCAACAAAACTGCGCCATCGCGCAATGCCCCGCCACGAGGGGCCCGGATCTGGCTCCGACCTCGGTGCCTCCGACGACCGGTTACTGTTACTACTCCATGCTCGTTTCGGCCCGAAGGCCCGCTGCTGCCGCCCACCGTGCATTTTCGTTACCAGACCGTCGAATAGACCACCGCGAGTCAAGCACGACGGTTCCGGTACTTCCCCCGCGGCCACGATGGCGATCGGCGCTTCCGGGAATTTAGGTGTTGGTCCAACAGACTTGTCCGACCTCCTCAGTGATTGACTCTTCTCGTTAAAGACAATTCTGGGGGGGCGTATGTGGCAAAGCCACTAAGAGACTCTCACAGTGACTTGTATAATTGCCTTTAATCATGTTTATTACCTTTTAATGTTGGCTCTGGTTAAACAGAGCTAGATCGACAAAATCGCGATCTGATGCGATGACGTCATCACGTGGGTCATGTGACGTCCTCAACGGCAGGAAGCGTGATGACGTCATGATGTCAGTGGTAGAGGGCGTTTCCAGCCAGTTCTCGTGTGGAGTGATAGTGAATAGGCCTGTTTAGAGCTTCTCTTGCATTTTCTTGTTTTGTAAAGTTTCAGTACATTAAACTCAGTTTGTTAACTACTAGTGAGTTTATAGATTCTTTGCTAGGAGTGCAGAGATTCCTACAATAGTCCATTTAGCTTCAAAATTCTTCTTCCGTCAAATACTCCTCTTTCTGCTGCTTCCGATTGGTTAACGTTACCGGAGCTCCTCTTCTCAGTGAAAGGTCAGATGATCTCTCTCCCATCACAAGTTCAAGGGTCAGCTCTTAAACTCAAATTCTCTTTGACTTCAGGTATGCAGATTAAAGAAACCATTCTAGTTTTGATCAGTAACAAAGGTGTAACCCCTTCTAATAGTTCTCTACAATTAAATACAATGTTAGAGGAAATACTATTGAATGCTAATGAGGAATTTTCACAGAGTCAAGTGCCAGGCACACGTTTGGCTCCTCACAAATATTTACAAATTTCCATCCACAGCAAATCCTGACATATTATCAAACCTTCTAAAACAGGAAATGAAGCACGATTATTCAAAGTACATTGAAACAACGTGACCAGCAGTGACGGCCCAAACAAGGTTCACCCTTCCACAGAAACACCCTTGATTACAAAAGGGCAATGGTGCTGATTAGTCACTAAACTGCTTTAACAATGGTTCAAAGACTTACTGTAACCGACACAAACTGACAAAGCAACTCAATCAATTAACCCTTGACTAACCACTGCTCTCTGGTCTTTTCTTCTATAAAAGTTGGAAGGCATACAAACTCACAATGGGTAATTTTAACTATGAGAGATGGGGTAAACCAGGCGATATTGAATTAGCCGCCCATTACACACCCCACCCGATTTTCTCTTCTATTGATTACAATGGAAAGGAAAATCAGGTGTGGAGTATAATGGGCGTCTAATTCGATAGTGCCCGTTCACACCATCGACCAAAGATCCAACCATGTCCATTTCAGTTTTAGTCATTGGAATCAGTATAAAATAATATGTTCAAACCTTGTCATAAATTCAGAAATTTGAGGTTACCATTACTGTGGCCACAGCAAGTGGAAACGTGAATGCAGAATGACAGGGTAAATGAATAGCAACATAACCCAGTGTCAAATGGTAAGTCTGTCAACTAATCTTAAGATTATTTTTAACTATTTACTACAAAACAACACATTGAAAATGGGACTCAGTTTCACAGGTAAATCGGAGACACATTTTAACATTGCTCTATGTAGCTTGACGCAGCTCACGTAGAGCACTTTGAAATTCTTCATTATCGCGATCACACTCCAGGGCTTTCTCAAAGAATTCAATGGCTTCTGATTTCTTGTCATCAACCTGGTGTATTAGCCCCAATATACCAAAGGCTACACTGTCTCTTGAATATTTATTCATTCGATCTTCAGCAATTTGTTTCAATTTTGCACGGCATTTCTCGTTCTTCCAGGTGTTAACTTTGAGTTTTAAGTATTCCTTGAAATGATGAATGGCATTCAGCTGGGATCCCTTCTCATACAGGTGGTACTGTCGATAGTTCCAAAGTATTAATTGTTTATTCAAAAGGTTGTAATCTTTATTTCTAAGCAGGTTGGCGTAGATATCATTGACTTTGGAATATTTTCCACATTTTGCATGGAGTTCCGCCAAATCAAGTATTGCAAAAGTAAGCGAGGGTTTCTGATCAAACGCTGTTTGCAAATGGTACTTGCAAAGTTTAATCAATTTTCTGCTATCTTCACGAGCAAAGTATTGAGAAGATTTTCTCTGCAGTGCAATCAGCTTAGTTTGGTAACATAAGCCAATCTGGTGGTGAAGGAGTGCAGAAGATGATTTAACCTTCAGTGCCTTTTTCAATAGCTGTAAGGAATATTCAACAGATCCTTGTTTTCTTAAAGCTTTGGCTGCCTATTGAATTATATATGGATCATCAGGAGACTTCAGCATTACTTCTTCAAGTAATCCGTAACATTCGTCTGTTTGATTGAATTCCTGTAGTCTTAGAGTCAACATGATCTTGACAAAAGAGTCATTTGGGTTCAGTGCTAACGCGCGGTGTAACTGCTTCACTACCTTGCAGTGTTCAGGACGCTGTGGGTATCCAAAGGTTTCTTTAATTCGAAACAGAGAAGTTGCATAAGCTGCATTCCATTCAATGTCATCAGGATCCCCCTCCAGACCCTTCTCAATACTGTTGAGATACCGCGGCAAACGTGGGAGTCGAGACCAGAGCTATCGAAAACACAACTGCTTTATTCCAACCACATGACAAACAGGAACTAGAAAAGCCCGCGCATCCACTTAAATACTTCCCAGACAGGAAGTGCTCCCGGCAGCCTGTCCCTGCGGGAAACAAGTTGCTGGAGGAAAGGGCCCCCGGCTGGGGGCTTCTGCTTAGACTGTCTGTGCTGCCGTGAGCGGATTATGTCCAGTGGTGGCGTGTCGCCACAGAGCTCCCCCCAGAATCCGCTTAGGAGGAGTGGACGAGTCGTGACGGTGGTCTAATGGTTCTGCCGCAGCGGCTCTGAGTGGTCGCCGGTCTGGTTGGTTGGGTCGGGCGGTTCGCCGCCGGCTGTGCTGGCTTGCCGGGGGGACGGCCTCTAGTTGGAGGCTGGGCCATGGGGACCTGTTCCCCTGGTTCTGTGTGTGCTGGTTTGAGCCGGTCGATGGAGACTGTCTCGACCCTGTCGCCGAGTCGCAGCTTGAAGACCTTGTCCCCGGTTTGTAGTACCTCGTACGGACCGTCATACGGGGGTCGCAGGGGCCCGCGGTGTGCGTCGTGTCGCACGAAGACGAAGCGCGCCTGCTGTAAATTTGGCGGGACGTGAGGTGCGAGTTCGCCGTGTCGGTTGACCGGAAGTGGGGCGAACTGCTGAGCAGAAGAGAAAGAGTCGAGCCACTGCTGTTCGGCCGACCAAGGCTTGGTAGGCTCCGGAAGGAATTCGCCTGGGACGCGCAGCGGTTGTCCGTAGACTAACTCCGCTGCCGAGGACTGGAGGTCTTCCTTGACCGCGGTGCGTAGGCCGAGTAGCACCCACGGTAGGCGGTCAGTCCAGGTACTGTCCTGCAGGCCGGCGCAGAGTGAGGCCTTGAGTGACCTGTGGAAGCGTTCACAAAGTCCGTTGGCCTGCGGGTGGTACGCCGTGGTGTGGTGGAGCGTCAACCCGCGGTTGCGTGCTGTGGCCGTCCAGAGTTCGGAGGTGAACTGGGCGCCTCTGTCGGAGGTTATGTCGGCCGGTACGCCGAACCTCGCAACCCAGGTGTTAACGAACGCCCTGGCGATGTCGGCTGTGGTGGTGGAGGTCAGCAGCACTGCCTCAGGCCAGCGTGTGTAGCGGTCGACCATCGTGAGGAGATAAGTTTGGCCTTGCGATGGCGGCAGGGGACCGACGATGTCGACGTGTACGTGGTCGAAGTGGCGGCTGGGTACCTCGAAGTCTCCCAGGGGTGCTTTGGTGTGCAGCTGTACCTTAGCCCGTTGGCAGGCGAGGCAGGAGGTGGCCCAAGTCCGAACATCTCTGCTGAGGCCGCGCCAGACGAAGCGCTTGGAGAGGAGTTTGACGGATGCGCGGGAACCCGGGTGAGCGAGCCCGTGGAGTGCATCGAAGACGCGGCGGCGCCAGGTCTCAGGGACGACCGGCCTGGGTTGGCCGAGTGAGACGTCGCACGTGACTGCCGTGGCTTCGTGCCCGTGCGCGACCTTGGCTAGGCATAGCCCTGGCAGGCTGGTAGCCGCCGAGAGGAGGTCTGGGTCCGTGAGCTGGCCCGCTGCTAGTTGTGCGTATTCGACCGCGAGGTGATTCGCACAGACGGCGGGACGGGAAAGGCAGTCGGCGACCACGTTGTCTCTACCGGAGACGTGCTGAATGTCCGTAGTAAACTCGGAGACGGCCGCGAGCTGGCGTTGCTGCCTAGCGGACCAGGGTTCAGTGTGCTTGGCCATCGCGTATGTGAGTGGCTTGTGGTCCACATACGCGGTGAAGGGGCGGCCTTCCAGGAGGAACCTGAAATGGCGGACCGACAGGTGGAGTGCGAGAAGCTCGCGGTCGAAAGTGGAGTATTTGACCTCCGGGGGGCGCAGTTGGTGGCTGTAGCAGGCAAGTGGCTGCCACGCGCCATTGACCCACTGCTCGAACACGGCCCCGACCGCGTGGTCGGAGGCGTCGGTGGTGAGCGCGACCCGGGCATCGGCCCTCGGGTGCGCGAGCAGTGTGGCGTCAGCGAGCGCGTTTTTGGTGGCGTCGAAGGCGGCTGCCGTGTCAGTGGTCCAGGCTATGTCCATCTTGCCGGATTTTCCTCGGAGGGAGTCGTATAGGGGCTTCATGAGGGCTGCGGCTCTGGGGGTGAACCTGTTGTAGAAGTTCACCATCCCGAGGAACTCCTGGAGGCCCTTGATGGTTGTGGGGCGGGGGAATTGCTGGACGGCCTGCACCTTGTTGGGCAGGGGGACGGCCCCAGCAGGGGTGATGTGGTGACCGAGAAAATCGATCTCGGTTAGGCCGAATTGGCACTTCGCTGGGCTGAGGATGAGCCCGTGTTGGGCTAGGCGCCCGAACAGGATGCGAAGGTGTTCGAGGTGTTCCTGTTTGGAGGAGCTGGCCACGAAAATGTCGTCTAGATAGACGAATAGGAAGTTCAGGTCCCGGAGGACTGAGTCCATAAGGTGCTGGAAAGCCTGTGCTGCATTCTTGAGGCCGAAGGGCATCCTCAGGAACTCGAACAGGCCGAATGGGGTGATGACGGCCGTTTTGGGGATGTCCGCGGGGTGTACTGGGATTTGGTGGTAACCGCGCACCAGGTCGACTTTGGAAAAGACGGTTCGTCCGGCCAGTCGGGCCGAGAAGTCCTGGACGTGTGGCACCGGGTATCGATCGGGGGTGGTGGCGTCGTTGAGGCGGCGGTAGTCCCCGCAAGGGCGCCAGCCTCCGCCGGGCTTGGGGGCGATGTGGAGGGGCGAGGCCCAAGGGCTGCTGGAGCGGCGGATGATGCCGAGTTGTTCCATGTTGGTGAACTCGGCCCGCGCGATTTCCAGCTTGGCCGGGTTGAGTCTGCGGGCGTGGGCAGAAACTGGGGGGCCGGTGGTGGGGATATAGTGTTCCACACCGTGCTTGGCAGCTTTGGCCGAAAAGGTCGGGTTAGTGAGGGCGGGAAACTCAGCTAGGAGTGCCGAGTAGTCGTCCGTGGCTCTGGCGAGGCAGTAGGTCGTCAGGCCGGCCGAACGGGCCGGGGTAAAGGCGCCGGGGATGGGGGCCATAGTGTTGATGTCGACGAGGCGGTGCCTCGGAATGTCGACAAGGAGGCCGTGGGCATGTAGGAAGTCGGCGCCGATGAGTGGGCAGAGGACCTTGGCTGTGAGGAACTCCCAGCGGTAGTGGCGGCCCGCGAGGTCAAGCGTGACCATGCGGGTGCCATATGTGCGGATTTCAGAGCCGTTGGCTGCAGCCAGTGTGATACCCCGTGTGCCGCGTTGGATCTCGAGGGCGGAGGCGGGGGTGATGCTGTGCTGGGCCCCTGTGTCGCACAGAAATCGGCGGTTGGTTCTGTCGTCAGTGACGTACAGTAGGGGCTCCTTCTGCCCCGCGGCCATCGCGGGGGCCGGTGCGGGGGGGGATTTGAAGGAACACGGTGGCGTGCAGCGTTGAGCCCTAGCGCCAAAACGGGTGTGGTAGTAGCAGTGACCCGGAGTGGTAGGGCGGTCGGGCCTAGCGGCCCGGGAAGACCGCGTGGTCGTTGCTGTGAGGTCGGGCGCGACGTCGCGAGCGGCCTGTCCAGAGAGCAGCCGGTCGGCCTTTTCGGCTATATCATTCAGGTCCGTGGATTCAGACTCCACAATGACCGGGCGGATGCTGGCGGGGAGCTGCCGAATGAAAAGCGTGCGAAAAAGGGCGCCGGGATTTTTGTCGTCTGAGAGGGACAGCATGTGGGAAAGCAGGTCTGATGGTGAAGTGTCACCAAGGCCGGGGAGGTCCAGGAGTTGGCAGTGGCACTGGTAAGAGGATGTTTGAAATTTTTTAAGTAGCGCAGCCTTCAGATGTTCGTACTTGCCCTCCGTTGGTGGATTCTGCAGCGCTGCCCAAACCTTGGGGACTGTAGCGTAGGTGAGCGAGGCGACGAGGTAGTCGTACTTCGTGGCGTCGACTGTAATGCCTTTCAGCCGGAATCTGGACTCAGCTTGAATGAACCAGGCTTCGGCGAGGTTCTCCCAAAAGTCTGGTAATTTAACCGTGACTGCGTTTGTATCCGCCATGCTAGCTTAGGATTCGTCCTGAGCGTCGGGGTCACCAGTGTTGAGATACCGCGGCAAACGTGGGAGTCGAGACCAGAGCTATCGAAAACACAACTGCTTTATTTCAACCACATGACAAACAGGAACTAGAAAAGCCCGCGCATCCACTTAAATACTTCCCAGACAGGAAGTGCTCCCGGCAGCCTGTCCCTGCGGGAAACAAGTTGCTGGAGGAAAGGGCCCCCGGCTGGGGGCTTCTGCTTAGACTGTCTGTGCCGCCGTGAGTGGATTATGTCCAGTGGTGGCGTGTCGCCACAATACATTCATTTGCCTCTTCATAATATTTCCTGCCAAATTTCAACAGTGACCAACCCTTCTCCCCGTATACTTCAGGTATCAGTGCTGTATACTGAGAGCCATCAGTAAATTGTTGACAGATCCTCTCCAGCTTGTCGAGGTAGGATTGGGCCTCTGCCAGTTCTCCCATGTGATAATATACCCAGGCATAGTTTCCATAGGTGATGATGATCCATTTTTCAATTTCAAATTTGTGATTCTTCCTCAGAATCTCTTCAGCTTCCCATAAATTATTGAACGACTCCTCACAGTTGCCTCGCATACAGTTTACAAAAGCAAGTAGATTGTAAGCCATGGCTTGATATTTCACAATATCAGACTTTATTGTATAATTTAGTCGTTCCTGCAAATCATCCCACTCAACCTTTTCCACCTGCAGATTCCACGTGAAGTGACATTGTAGCTGAAGTAATTTCGCTTTCAGTGAGTTCCTCTCAATATCACTGTAAGAAATATGTTTAAATATTTATCAGTTTTTGACGTAATAAAACTCACTACGCACTTGGTTTGAGTATAAAGCAAGGCTTTAATCAACTTGTTTCAGAACATGGAGGTCTAGTTGTACTTCACCAGTTCCTGTCTTACAAAATGTCCCTGGAAAGCTGGGCCCATGCCCGAGTACTTATACTCCTTGGACGGCGCCACCAGCTGGCCGTCCAGCTTTATTTCATGAGTAGTTTCTTTATGACGATGAGATTTATAACAGTTTTGTTACACATTCAGATAGGAATAGTGATGGGGAAATGATTGCACTCTGGCCAACCTAGGAACAAAGGAATAAGCAGCTCCAAAAAAGCTGACAACTCAAATTACAACCAGAAGCTCAAACACATGAACAAATGAAAACAACAGACAGGAAAAGACCAGCTGGACCATAGAGCCTGTCCCATACCATCATGTTGCACTTTAACAACACAACCCCATTGCCCCTCCCCACCAGCCAGCCTCGCAGCCCCCCTGAAAATAGGCACAAGAGGGTCCCAGCAAAGATTGTCAAAGGCTCAGGCCGCTGATACTAGGGAACTTGCAGCCAGCAGGAATCCAGAGTCGGATCCTGGGATCTTTCTGATTACATGGCTGAGCTACTCACTGCTTTAACCAGATGAGCCATTGGGAAAACCAAACTCATTCAATTGAACAAGGACCTGTGTCAGCTGTGGCTCAGTGGTAGCTCTGTCACTTCTGAGTCCGACAGTTGTGGACTTAAGTCCCACTCCAGAAACTTGGGGCTTGATTTTGTCAATGGGGAGCTTTTGGAGGCGGGACTCCCACTTTTTGAGTTGTATTCCCGCTTCAATCGACTTGTGGCCAACCCATGCTATTTTCCCTTGATTGACCTTGTTAAGCCCGCCCAGCGGGCTTAGCAGGCCAAATAAGGGACACCTGGTTACTGGTGACATCCGCGATTGACATTTCATCTGTCAAGAGCTTTTGACAGATGAAAAATCAGCATTTGACAGCTCTGTGAAGCTGTCAAACACTGACAATCTGTCTTCTAACTTGAGTCCTTCTACTGAGACTCAGTTAGAGATCTCTCCAGACCAGAAAGCAGAGGCTGCAGCTTTTGACAGTTCAGCGGCCATTCTGCTTTCTGTGCCGGTGAGCTGAGGGACTCCCGAGAACTGAAGGAAGGAAGCCTGCAGGAGAAAGTTAAGGCAAGTAAAACTTATTTAAAAACTTTACACTCACCTCACACACTTACCTCTGCACACAGGCACCCATCACTCACCTGCACAACGGACATCTTGACCCCTCCAACCCCTGCAGACCGACGGTCCGCCTCGATAACTTGGCATGGTTCGGAGCCGTCGGACAGCCTACACTTCAGGGCTAAAAATAGGGATTAGGCAAAAAGCTGCCTATTAACTACCTGTTAACAGGCAATTAATTGGCACTAATCCCCTTCCCACCTCGGGGAGGCGGCTCCCAGCACAGGTCGGGTACCCGCCTCCTGGGACATTGGCACGCAGGCGGGTTGGGGGCGGGATGGGTTCCTGCCCCCCCGATTCTGCAATTTTCCCACCACTCCCGCCCCCAAATCCACCTCCTCAGGGCTTGGAAAATCGAGCCCTTGAGCTCAAAATCCAAGCTGCCTCTTCAGCACTGTACTGAGGCAGTCCTGCACTGGCAGAGGTGAATTCTTTTGGATGATATTTTAAACTCTCAGGTGAACATGAAAGATCCCATCACAATATTTCACAGAATCATAGAAGTATAGAATGACACAGCGCAGAAGAAGGCCACTCAGCCCAATGTGCTTGTGCCGGCTCTTTGAAAGAGCTGTCCGACTCGTCCCACTCTTCTGCTCCTTCCCCACAGACCCTGGAAATTTTTCCCCTTCAAGTATTTATCCAATTCCCTTTTGAAAGTTATTATTGAATCCACTTCCACCACCCTTTCAGGCAGTGCATTCCAACTCACGGTTTAATTTTTTTCCCCCTCATATCACCTCTGGTTCTTTTGCCAATTTTGCTTTATTTGTTCCTGGGATGTGGGTGTCGCTGGCAAGGCCAGCCTTTATTGCTGATCACTAGTTGCCCTTGAGAAGGTGGTGGTGAGCTGCCTTCTTGAACTGCTGCAGTCCGTGTGGTGAAGATACTCCCACAGTGCTGCTAGGGAGGGAGTTCCAGGATTTTGACCCAGCGACGATGAAGGATCAGTGATATACTTCCAAGTCAGGATGATGTGTGACTTGGAGGGGAACTTGGAGGTGGTGGTGTTCCCATGCGCCTGCTGTCTTTGTCCTTTTAGATGGTAGAGGTCGCGGGTTTGGGAGGTGCTGCTGAAGAAGCCTTGGCGAATTGCTGCAGTGCATCTTGTAGATGGTACACACTGCAACCACGGTATGCTGGTGGTGGAGGAAGTGAATATTTAAGGTTTTTGATGGGATGCTAATCAAGCGGGCTGCTTTGTCCTGATGGTGTTGAGCTTCTTCAGTGTTGTTGGAGCTGCACTCATCCAGGCAAGTGAAGGGTATTCCATCACACTCCTTACTTGTGCCTTGTAGATGGTGGAACGGCTTTGGGGAGTCAGGAGGTGAGACACTCACTGCAGAATACTTAGCCTCTGACCTGCTCTTGTTGCCATAGTATTTATGTGGCTGGTCCAGTTAAGTTTCTGGTCAATGGTGACCCTCAGGATGTTGATGGTGGGGGATTCGGCGATGGTAATGCCATTGAATGTCAAGGGGTGGTGGTTAGACTCTCGCTTGTTTGAGATAGTCATTGCCTGGCACTTGTGTGTGACGCGAATGTTATCTGCCACTTATCAGCCCAAGCCTGAATGTCGTCTAGGTCTTGTTGCATGTGGGCATAGACTGCTTCATTATCTGAGGTGTCGTGAATAGCACTGAACACTATGCAGTCATCAGCGAACATTCCCATTTCTGACCTTATGTTGGAGGGAAGGTCATTGATGAAGCAGCTGAAGGTAATTGGGCCTAGGGCACTGCCCTGAGGAACTCCTGTAGCGATGTCCTGGGGCTGAGATGACTGACCTCCAACCACCACAACCATATTCTTTTGTGCTAGGTATGACTCCAGCCAGTGGAGAGTTCTCCCCCCGATTCCTATTGACTTCAGTTTTACTAGGACTCCTTGATGCCACACTTGGCCAAATGCGGCCTTGATTTCAAGGGCAGTCACTCTCACCTCACCTCTGGAATTCAGCTCCTTTGTTCATGTTTGGACCAAGGCTGTAATGAGATCTGGAGCCCAGTGGTCCAGAACCCAAACTGGGCATCAGTGAGCAGATTATTGATGAGTAAGTGTCGCTTGATAGCACTCTCGACGACACCTTCCATCACTTTGCTGATGATTGGGAGTAGACTGATGGGGCATTAATTGGCTGGATTGGAGTTGTCCTGTTTTTTGTGCCCAGGACATATCTGGGCAGTTTTCCACATTGTCGGATATATACCAGTGTTGTAGCTGTACTAGAACAGCATGGCTAGAGGCACGGCTAGTTGTAGAGCACAAGTCTTCAGCATGATAGCTGGGATGTTGTCGGGACCCATAGCCTTTGCTGTATCCAGTGTGCTCAGCCATTTCTTGATATCACGTGAAGTGAATCGAATTGGCTGAAGACTGGCTTCTATGATGGTTGGGACCTCAGGAGGAGGCCGATATGGATCATCCACTCTGCACTTCTGGCTGAAGATGGTTGCAAACGCTTCAGCCTTGTCTTTTACACTCACATGCTGGGCTCCATCATTGTGTATGGGGATATTTGTAAAAGTAACATCAAATGAAACACGGTGACATGAGTCTGTGTTACAACCAGTTGAGGTAACTAAGAAGATAATGGTGCCCCTGATTGAGCTGTTTTTAATTTACACTTTGGAAAGAGACACAAACAGAAGGCTTTGGTAAGAATGACATCAGTAGATGCATCTGCTCCACACCATTTTTTATGATAAGCTTTGAACACCTAAAGGTAGAGACACGAGTCTGTAATGGTACCAGCTGATCTGACTGTAAGAATAGCAAGGGTCAACAGAAAAATGACTAGAGATAATTAGCTTACATCAGCAGAAAACTTCAAAGGAAATACCACTGAGAAAGGGTATAAAAATTAGACTTTCAAATAGGAAGACAGATCCGCTTAAAGGGGCAAAGCGATTCTCGGCTTCAGAAGCAAGCTTTGTAAGTCTACAACTCTTTG
This sequence comes from Somniosus microcephalus, assembly GCF_052327205.1. Taxonomy (NCBI): domain Eukaryota; kingdom Metazoa; phylum Chordata; class Chondrichthyes; order Squaliformes; family Somniosidae; genus Somniosus; species Somniosus microcephalus. The sequence goes on from NW_028225560.1 coordinate 153,811, forward strand.
AGTCTCGGGGATCAAAAAGGTACCGTATTTGATTTTGGTGGTATCCTGGAATAAGACTAAGAAATGTAACGAAGTTAAGATTTGAGAATAAGGATCTCTGATAATAAGATTGTAAAAGCTTGTTGTATTTGGAACTGTTAATTCTGTGATTGAATCACCAACTGTAAATTACATGTCGGTTCTTTATTAAACCTATATATTTTTAGAATTGTCTCACATAGTACTTCTGTATCAAACTCACGAACTCAATCTCTGTACACTCTTTGGTGAGGAGTTGCAGAATTCTGCAGGAGTTTTCTGGACCCTCATAATATCCGGAAGGTTACAGTATAGCTAAACTTATTAAAAATGCTTTCTGGAGGACTGTAACATCTTCAGGTTGTTCCTTTCCTTTAGGGAGAGGTAGTCCGGACCTTTAGACCCAATTAAGCGTCTTTAGGATTCGGCTACCTCTAACTTTAGTTGAAGGTGAACGTCTGGGGAATACGCCTGATCCGGGGTAGCCCTAAAAGGGTTAGGACTAGTAATTATCCCTTCAAGATGTTAAACCGAGGCACTGTCTGCTCTCACAGATGGACGTAAAAGATCCCATGGCACTATTTTGATGAAGAGCAGGGTTGTTATCCCGAGTCTCCTGGCCAATATTTCTCCCTCAACCAACATAACCAAAAAAACAGATCATCTGGTCATTATCACATTGCTGTTAGTGGGAGCTTGCAGTGTGCAAATTGGCTACTGCATTTCCCACATTACAACAGTGACTCCACTTCAAAAGTACTTAATTGGCTGTAAAGCGCTTTGAGACATTCGTGAAAGGGGCTATATAAATGCAAGTCTTTCTTTCTTTCATGGGTCCAGAGTCAATGTTGAGGATTCCCAGGGCCACTCCTTCCCGACTGTATACCACTGTGCCGCTACCCCTGGTGGGTCTCTCCTGCCGGTGGGACAGGACATATCCAGGGATGGTGATGGAGGAGTTTGGGACATTGGCTGAAAGGTATTATTCTATGAGTATGATTATGTTGCTTGACTAGTCTGTGGGACAGGTCCTTAAAACCTTTAAACTGTTTCCTCTGGTTACCGACCCTTCTCTAAGCTCTCTCTGTTCCTGCACCCCATTTAAAATTGTACCATTTAGTTTATATTGCCTCTCCTCATTTTTCGTACCAAAATTAATCACACTTCTCTGTGTTAAATTTCATCTGCCATGTGCCTGCCCATTTCAACAATCTGTCTGTGTCCTCTTCAAGTCTGTTACTATCCTCCTGACTCTTGACTACATTTCTGAGTTTCGTGTCATCTGTAAACTTTGAAATTATGCCCTGTATTCCCAAATCCAGGTCATATATATATATCAAAAAGAGCAGTGGTCCTAATACCGACCCCTGGGCAACACCACTGTACACTTCACACCAGTCTGAAAAATAACCGTTCACTACAACTCTCCACTTTCTGTCCCTTAGCTAATGTCGTATCCATGCAGCCCTTTAATCACATGGGCTTCAATTTTGCTAACAAGTCTATTATGTGGTACTCTATCAAATGCCTGTACTTGCCAGGTTTATCCATCTTCCCTTTTTTAAACATGGGTGTAACATTTGCAATGCTTCAGTCCTCTGGCACCACTCCCATATCTAAGAAGGATTGCACCTGCTTTTTAAAAGTGTAAGGGGGAGAAATTCGGTTGTTAGCGCCACCGATTAACGCCTAAAGAGGCCGACAAGTGGGGCGCTAGCCAATTTCCGGGTGGGCGCAAGGCACCTAGCGCCTCGCCCCATATTGAGCATGCATTTAGCGCCGGCGCTAAATCTTAGTGCCCGCTCATGGGCGCAGGCTGAGTGTGACGTCATTTGAGTGTGCAACGCCTTTTGGATGCCCCGGACCGGAAATTCGGTGGCGCCGCTCCCCTCCGTAGCGCCTGGCGCTAATAGTGACAGCTTACCTGGACCTTACCAAGTCGCTCTCGGGCTGGAGGAGCGTTATTTAAAGGGGACTGGTGTGGTTTAAAAGCGGCAGCCATTTTTGGAGCACAACTTCCTCGAGAGCTACAAACAGTTGCTGAGCTGCACACTGAGAGCCATTTGACCACCGAGCCAGCGCAGGCAGATGATCTTCAGCCTTCTGACCATCACCTTGCTGTTGGTGAGCCTTGACAATGGGGAACCTTCCTGTGGGCAATTATTATGGGGGCTGCATTGGAGGGGAACGTCCTGCTGCTAAATCATCTGGAAAGGGCACTGAGACGCTGGGAGAGGGGGGCAGGCATTGCCAGACGGAGGAGGGCCAACAGACATCGCCACAGCAGACCTTACGCTGGCAGGGTTTTCCGACAGCAGTTTTCCTACATGAACATGCCGGAGGAGCAGTGTGTCAGAAGGCTGCGATTTAGAAAGGAGGTGGTGACTGAGCTGTGCCAGCTGCTTCAGCCAGATCTGCAGCCTCAGATAAGGTGCAGGACATCTCTGTTGGTGGCTGAGAAGATGTCTGCTGGCCTGAACTTCTACGCGAGCGGCTCTTCTCAGGCTGCGCGTCAGAGGCTGATCAGATGTAGCTTCTAGGCCCCTCTCATGGAATGCTTGCTGCCATTCCAAGAAGAGGAATGGAGCCGGTCTGATACCCCCAAGCCTGTGAAGGGCAAAATGCATGTAAATAGCAGGCATAGCCATTGTAAATGAAGAAAGTGTTTCATTACACAAAATGTGGTTCCTTCAAACATGAGAAAGCTATGGCAACAGAAAGCAAAAGTAATACACTGACACATAACTGACTCTCACACCCGGGAGACTGTCCAAAACATAAATCACAATACGACCATCTTCCTTGGCCTTGATTGCACTGCGCCAACCAAAGCATCCAATGCCCCATCAGTGAGGCGTTCCGCCCTCTGCCTCACCCTTTCCATGTCTTGCTAGGCTGGTGCACCACAGGTAGGCTCCCACCGCTTTGAAGGCCTACAAGGCAGTGAGTGTGTCTGGTGATGCCAATTGCCCTGCCCCTTTAAGAGCTGGCCGGCGCCACTGTGTCTCAGGGAAAGTGATTATTGAAAGCATCTTTGCTGCGCCCCGCCGCCGCGAAATTGGGTTGCGCCGCCAGGTTAGCGCCTTAAGAGCAGCGTGCAGCACCTGATTTAGCGCCGCAATCACCTTTAGGGGCGCTGCAACCCAATATCGCGCTAGGTGGTGCTAAATTGCGCCTGGCACTAAACTTTGCGCATCGCCGGGACTAGCGCCCCAAACGCGGCTATACCGAATTTCTAGGCCTAACTGTTAGAGACTTACCCTCCTGGAGAAACTTGGAAAAAAACGTAAGTTCCAGGCGCACGCCCTGCCTCTCCGGCATACGCGTTTGACCCCTGAACCCCTTCCTTTAAGGGAACGGAATTTCCAGCTTCCGGTGCATGCACGAAACCGACACTTTCGTTGGGCCTACGGGTGAGTACCCAGTGCGTACTCACCCGTGGAGACCTGAATTTCTGGGCCAATAAGTTGGCCTCAACTGCCTTCTGTGGTAGAGAATTCCACTGGTTCACCACTCTCTGGGTGTAGAAATTCCTCCTCATCTCAGTCCTAAATGGCTTACCCCTTATTCTTAGACTGTGACCACTGGTTCTGGACTCCCCGGCCATCGGGAACATCCTTCCTGCATCTAGTCTGTCTAGTCCTGTTAGAATTTTATAAGTTTCAATGAGTTTGAGGGCAGAGCCTCCGCAATTTCCAATATTACTTCTCTCAGCAACTTAGGAGGCATCCCATCTGGGCCGGGTGACTTTTCTACTTTGAGTGCTGCCTACCTTTTAAGTACCTCCTCTTTATCTGTTTTTATCCTATCCAATTTCTCTATTACCTCCTTCTTTACTGTCACATTGGCAGCATCCTCTTCTTTAATGAAGACAAATGCAAAGTACTCGTTCAATACCTCATCCTCCACATGAAGATCTCATTTTTGATCCTTAATGGGCCCACCCTTCGTTTGACTCCCCTTTTAATATTTATACATTATTAAAAGACCAATGAACACTAGAACCCTCCATTCCCCGTTACCCCACCTACATTATTACCCCTATTCCCCATTACCCCCCCTTCATTACCCCCCATTCCCTGTTACCTCTCCCTACATTGTCCCCCATTCCCCGCTGCCAAACCCCTGCATTTGCTCCCTTCACTTTCCTGTCAGAGCTGCTGTTGTAGAGAAAGTGGGAAATGGTGAGAGAAAAAGTGAGAGGGAAGGGGGAGGAATAGATTGGCATTATCGTGCTTTATTGCCAATGAGTATTGCAGGGCGATTCAGCGCAGGTTCCTTGATCTCGCTGGGAGACCCTCTCCTTCTCAGCTGCTGTCCTTCTCCAGGCTGCTCTCGGGTCTCTAGTCATCTCTACGCTGCTCTCTTGAGTTTCTCCCTTGAACTCGTCTCCTCTCCAAACAGCTTTCGGGGCTTTCTTGCCTCTCTTTACCTTCCTGCATGCACTGCCACCTCCCCCAGTCTCCCCATGTTCCGTGTGACTGTGATAATGTTCAGATTATCTGTTTAAGTGATGTTGGTTAATAGATACAAAGAATTACATTGAGTCTACAGCACAGAAACAGGCCATTCAGCCCAACTGGCCTGTGCTGCTGTTTATGCTCCACACGAGCCTCCTCCCATTCCATTTCATCAAACCCTATCAGCCTATCCTTCTATTCCTTTCTCCCTCATCTGTTTATTTCACTTCCCCTTAAATGTATCTATGGTACTCACCTCAACTACTCCTTGTGGTAGAGACTTCTACATTCTACAGGTTTCTCCTGAATCCCCTATTGGATTTACTGGTCACTATCTTATATTGATGGCCCTAGTTTTGGTCTCCCCAACAAGTGGATACATATTCTCCTGTTTACCCTGTCAAACTCTTTCATAATCTTAAAGACCTCGAGCAGGTCACCCAACAGCTTTCTTGTTTCTAGAGAAAAGAGATCTACAGGTAAAACTTGGGTAGCGCCCCCTTTGGAGATTAAAGGGGAGGGGCCTGGCGCATCGCGTCCCAGCGTCCAGCTGTGCCACCAGGGTTCGGGAGTGCCAGCAAACAGCACACAAGAGTACTGCCGGGCTCACAGAGAGCAGCCGAAACCCCGTGTGGGGGCTTCACAGGGGCCGGGGACAGCAATGGGGGCAGGTGTTGGAAGGCGGCCAGCAACAAAAATGGCCGCTCGCCACCTCCCCTTTAACTAACGCTGCCCTGGCCGCAGGTAGGCCCCACTGACCCTGGTGGACATAGCGTCCGGCGGTAAGTCAGGGGGCGCCACCCAATATTACAGCTGGGGCATGAGCGGGGCGCTGCGCACGGCGATGACATCATCGGCGGTGGTGCAGCGCTAACGGTTAGTGCCGCCGCTAACCTCCTGCTAAATTTCGCTTGGTTGAATTTCAAAATTGGTGACATGTATGAACAGAAATGGGGTAATCTTTAATCCCCCAACAAAATATGAGCCAGTTCTGTGGATCAAAGTGTTTGGGTTGACCCAAATAATAAATAAGTCGCCAATGTTTCTGCTGAGTGTAAAACCAGCTCATGAGGCTTAAAAATTAACAATAACATTCTCAAAATGAAGGACAACTTAAGACAAGCTGAAGCAAACTTGGCTCAGTGGGTAGCACTGTCGCCTCTGAGTCAGAAGGTTGTGGATTCAAATCCCACTCCAGAGACTTGAGCACTTATTCTAGACTGACAGTTTAGTGCAGTACTGAGGGAGTGCTGCACTGTCGGAGGTGCCATCTTTCAGATGAGACATTAAACCGAGGCCCCACCTGCCCTCTCAGGTGGGCAACTCAAAACAGCTGGAAAAGAATCTGGAAAGGGAGGGGGCGGATGCTGTTGTTGTCCTCCATCTCAGGATTATTAACCAAACCATGTGCAAATTGGCATCAAGACAAACAGATTAGGAAAGTCAACACGTGGCTAAAGGAGTGGTGTGGGAAGTAGGGCTTCCATTTCTTGTGACACTGGCACCAGTACTGGGACAGGCAGACGCTGTACCATTGGGACGGGCTGCACCTGAACTGGGCTGGGACCATGGTCCTTGCGGAAAGGATAACGAGGGCTTTAAATAAGACTTTAAGCTAATAACATGGAGGAAGACGTGGGGGGTGCGGGGAGGGAACTGCTAGAAATTACAGAAATCTAACAATAAAAGAACCAGGGAAAGAAAGTAAAGGACAAACTAATGGAAGGAACAAAGTTAACACGAATGGCCAGTGATCAGATCAAGACATAGAGCATAAAGGTAAAATAACTACTAAAAACAAAGAGAGAGGAATAATAAATGAAAACAATTTAAATTGTTTGTACAGCAATGTACGTAGTATTCAAAACAAAATGGATGAACTGGAGGCAATAATTGTAGAGAGGACCCGGATATAGTCGGGATGACTGAAACATGGCTACATAGAGAACAGGATTGGCAACTAAATATTCCAGGATACAACACATTCATGAAGGAAAGGGAAGGAATGAGGGGAGGTGGAGTAGCTGTAGTAGTTAATGAAAACATAATGGCAGTAGAAATAAAGGATGGAACTAGTTTAGGGCCTAGGATGTGACTAGCATGATAGATACAGAATGCAAATGGATTGAGTTAAAAGCTAAGTAGGGATCCATCACTCTAATAGGGGAATATTATAGACCACCAAATAGTGGAAGGGAATTTCAGATATAAATATGTAAGCAAATCTACAAGTTGAGTAGCAGGCATAGAATAATAATCACGGGGGATTTCAACTACCCTCAACAAAACTGGCAGGAAGAAGTAGCAAAAGGAGAAAAGGGAATTGAGTTTTTACCGTGTATACAGGACGTCTTTCTCACTCAGTACGTAAGAAGTCCAACAAGAAAAGAATCGCTGCTGTAATGGGTAATGAACCAAACCAGATAGGATTGAGAGTGACATAAGTAGGTCAAAGACTAAGGTAACTGATTGGAAAAGAGCAAATTATGAGGATATGAGGGTGGAACTAAAGAAGATAAATTGGGAAAAAATCTTGCAAAACAAAGAGACCGAAAAACAGTGGGAAATCGTTAAAGGGTAATCGATAGCGTTCAAGAGAAACATATTCCACTAAAAGTTAAAAACAAAAAAGCTAATTATGGGGCACCGTGGACGAATAACGAAAATTGATATTAAAGGAGAGGAGGACAAAAGGGAATATGAAGAACTTAGGAGAGAAGTTAAAATAACAATCAGTAAGGCAAAGAGGAATGGCAAAACAAACAGAAATATAAAAAGAGCTAATAAAGTGTTCTATAGAAACATATATAACAAAAGGGAAATTGAAGTAGTGATTGGTCCACTGAAGGATGAGCAAGATAAACTCACAGGTAATGACAGAAAAAGGCAGAAGTATTGAATAACTACTTCGCCTCAGTTTTACAAAAGAAGCTAACAAAATCGATACTTCACTAGAGGATGAGCTTAAAAAGAATATTAATACAGCTGGGATAGAATGGGAGAAAATAATTGACAAACTAGCTGAACTAAAAAATGATAAACCCCAGGTCCAGAAGTTATGCGACCACACAGACTCAAGGAAACTAGGGAGGAGATAGCAGAGGCACTAGTTTATATATTTCAAAGTTCCATAGACCAGGGGATAGTGCCAGAGGGCTGGCAGTTATGGTGTTCCAAAATACAAAAAGGGAAATAGAACAAAACCTTGGAACTTTCGACCAGTCAGCTTAATATCAGTGGTAGGAAAGACACTGGAATCTATACTAAAAGAAGTGATAGTAGAGCATCTAGAGACAGAAAATGTAATAAAAATAGTCAGCATGGATTCCAAAAGGCTAAGTCATGCCTAACTAACCTGATAGAATTCTGTGAAGAGGTAACAGAAAGAGTAGACAAGGGTAATGCAGCCGATGTCATATACCTGGATTTTCAAAAGGCCTTCATTAAGGTACCACACGGTAGGCTCATGATAAAGGTTAGGGCATGTGGAGTCAGAGGACAAATAGATGAATTAGTAGCAAATTGGTGAAAAAATAGAAAGCAAAGTGTAGGGGTAAAGGACAATTATTCAAATTGGAGGAAGGTAAAAGTGGTAAAGTGGCAGAGAGGTTTAGGGAGGGAATTACTGAGCTTTGGACCAAGGCAGCTGAAAGCACGGCCGCCAATTGTGGAGCAATTAAAGTCGGGGTTATAAAAGAGGCCAGAATTGGAGGAGCGCAGAGATCTCAGAGGGTTGTAGGGCTGGAGGAGTGTACAGAGATAGGGAGGGGCGAGGCCATGGAGGGATTTGAAAACAAGGATGAGAATTTTAAAATTGTGGTGTTGCCGGACTGGGAGCCAGAGTAGGTCAGAGAGCACAGGGGTGATGGGTGAACGGGACTTAGTGTGAGTTAGGATACGGGCAGCAGAGATTCGGATGAGCGAAAGTTTATGGAGGGTGAAGATGGAAGCCCGACCAGGACAGCACTGGATTACACAATTCTAGAGGTAACAAAGGCATGGATGAGGGTTCCAGCAGCAGATGAGCTGAGTCAGAGGCAGGGTTGGGTAATGTCACCAAGGTGGAAGTAAGCGGTCTTGGTGATGGAGCAGATATGTGGTGGGGAGCTCATCTCAGGGTCAAGTACAACACCAATGTTTGAATGCTCTGGTTCAGCCTCAGATAGTTGCTAGTGCGAAGGATAGCATCGGTGGCTAGGGAATGGAGTTTGTGGCGGAGACCGATGGTCTTCCCAATATTTAGTTGATGGAAATTTGTGCTTATCCAGTGCTGGATGTTGGACAAGCAGTGTGACCAATTAGAGACCGTGGAGGGGCCAAGTGAGGGTGGTGGTGAGGTAGAGCTGGGTGTCATCAGCGTACATGTGGAACCTTGGGCTATAGATTCGGTGACGCCCCACCAGCACGTTTGCGCCGGAAATTTAGCGCCCGCCGCCGAGCCAGTTGTGCCCGCCCCAAATTCACTTTCAGCGCCCCAAAGCGGAAGCGGGCGCTGGTACAGGGTGTGCCCGCCCCGCTTGGGGCGCTGAAAGTGAATTTCAGCGCTGCCGGTCCCGCTGCGCCACCCGATGCGGAGCGGCAGGCTGCTGTACTGCAGGCCTCCCCCTTCTCTTAAGGGGGAGGTGCCTGCAACGGCCGGAACCCCGTTGAAAGTGCCGGCAAAAGAGCCCGGCACAACGGCGAAGTGCCGGGCTCCACGGAAACCAGCCGGCAATGCCGCGGGGGGGGGGGATGGAGGAGGCCGGGGAAGGAGGTGCGGGCAGGTGGCCGCCGAAAAAGCGGCCGGCCGCACCTCCGCTTTAAATAGCGCCTCTAAGGCTGCAGCACGGCCAGGTTTTCAAAACGTTGTTAGCGGCCGCCAAGGAAGAGGCGGCCGCTACTGAAGATGGGGATCGGCGTGGTTTCGGGCGGTACCGGGGCGCTGCGCACACCGATGACGTCATCGGTGCCGGCGCAGCGCTACCGGCTTACGCCGATTTAAAGGCCCACCTAATTTCAGCGGCGACGCAACTTCCGGTGCAACCCACTCTTGCGCCCCTAAATGGGCGCAAACCCAAGGGAATTTCTAGGCCCTTATGTTTTATTTTGGGATGATGTTGCCGAGGGGCAGCATGTAAATATGAAATAGGAGGGGGCCAAGGATAGGTCGTTGGGGTACTCCAGAGGCAATGGTGCGAGAGTGGGAAGAGAAGCCACTGCAGGTGATTCTCTGGCTATGACTGGATAGATAAGAATGGAATGAGGCGAGTGCAGTCCCACATAGCTGGACTGCAGAGGAGAGGTGTTGGAGGAGGATGGAGTGTTCAACTGTGTCAAAGGCTGCAGACGGGTCGAGAAGGATGAGGAGGGGTAGTTTATCATGGTCACAGCCACATACGATGCAATTTGTGAATTTGATAAGGGCCATTTCAGTATTGTGGCCGTGGAGGAAATCTGATGGAAGCGGTCCAAACATGGAGTTGTGGGAAAGATGGGCATGGATTTGGGAGGTGACAGCTGTTCAAGGACTTTGGAGAGGAAAAGGAGGCTGGTATGCAAAGAGGGGACAAGGATTGGTTTTCTGAGGAGAGAGCTGATGACGGGAGAGTTGAAGGGGAGGAGGAAGTACCAGAGAGGGAACCGTTAACAATATCAGCTAATATGGGGGCCAGGAATGGAAGTTGGGAGATCATCAGTTTGGTGGGAATAGGGTGGAGAGAGCATGAGGTGGGTCTCATGGACAAGTTGAGCTCGATGGGAGCATGAGGGGAAAAAGGAGAGAAACTAGAGAAAGATCTAGGGGGTGATTTTATCAATGGGGACGTGATGGAGGCGGGAAAGCTGCTTGTCGGGTATTAGTCCCGCCTCTATTGATGTCCGGCCAACCCACGCTATTTTCCCTTGAGTGACCTTGTTTTGCCCGCCCAGCGGACTTAGCAGGCCAATTAAGGGAAAGCTGGTGACAGAGAATGTCAGCCTATGATGTTTCATCTGTCAAGATTTTTTGACAGATGAATTGTCATCGTTTGACAGCTCTGTGAAGCTGTCAAACACTGACAATCTGTCTTCTAAGTTGAGTCCTTTACTCAAGGCTCACTTAGAAAGCTTTCCTGAGCAGAAAGCAGAAGGCTGCTGCATTTAAGAATGCAGCGGTCATTCTTCTTTCTCTGCCGTGGAGATGAGGCAACTCCACAGCCGAAAGGGATGAAGCCTGGAGGAAGAAGCAAAGGTAAGTAATCTTATTAAAACACTTTAGACTCACTTCACACACTTACCTCTCCACACTTGCACTCATCACTCACCTGCACAGTGTACTTTTCGGCCCCTCCAACCCCTGCAGACCCACGGCTCGCCTTGCTGACCCTGGTGAGGTTCGAAGCCATTGGGAAGCCCACACTTTAGGGCTCAAAATAGGGATTAGTAAAAAAAACTGCCTGTTAACTACCTGTTAAGAAACAATTAATTGGCACTAATCCCCTTCCCGCTTTGAGGAGACAGGACCCGGCACGGGTCGGGTACCCACCTCATGGGAATATGGCACGGAGGCGGGTTGGGGGCAGGATGGGTGCCCACACCCAGATTCTGCCATTTTCCCAGCAGTCGGGCCTCCATACCCACCTCCCCAGGACTGGGAAAATTGCCCCTGTGAGTTCAGGGCTAGGACAAGGGGGAACCTTAGCGGAAATTTAGCCTGGTGGTCTGGGTGAAGAGAGGGAAGTGAGAGAGGCAGCTAAAAGGATGGTCTAAATCTTACTGATAAAGATGTCCATGAGCTCTTCATAGTTTTGTTGGAGGTGAGGGTAGAGGAGGCAGGGAATTGGGGTTTAAGAAGACTGTTTGTATTGGAGAATAGAAGGCAGGGGTTATCATGGCAGGATGATCCTGGGATAGTGAATAGTTTTGGCAGAGGAGAGCAGGGCCCAATAGTGCTTTATGTGGTCCAGTCAGATCAGGTGATGAATAGCTAAGCCAGTTGTCCGCTATAAATGCCTGGATGCTTTGGACTTAAGGGAGTGGCGATGAGGGCCATACCAGGGGGAATGACCAGGGTGAAAGAGAGCAATGATTTAAATGGGGACAAGGGCCTCAAAGGTGGAGGTGAGGGTGTGTTTGAGCAGATCAGTAGCTGCAGAAATGTCGTGGTGAATGGAGGGCCAAAGGCTAGACAGTTGGGAATTTGAAAGTGCAATTGTAAGTGACTTGGGGAGAATTAATTCCGGGGGGTTTGAGGGTTTGGGGGATGTGGGTGGAGAGTAATACAAGGAAGTGATCATAGATGGCCTTATCTTTGATTGACACGATGGAAGCAGTGAGGCCAAGCGAGATGACAAGGTTGAGGGGGTGGCCGTGAATATGGGTAGGGGAGTTTATATGGAGGGAGAGATTAAGGGAGGATAGGAGGACAGTGAAGAGAGCCTGATGGAGTTGAGATGAACTTGAAATCACCGTGAATGAGTTGTCGCTTGGTGTAGAGGCTGAGGGAGGAAAGCAGTGAAGATATCTCAGTGAAAAATTTGGCATGGTACTTGGGTGGGTGATAGAGAACGAAGATTTTAAATAATAGGCGAAAGGGTGGAACAAGGGGGGATGCTTGAGGGAGGAGAAGGTGCTGGAGGAGCAGGGTGAAAAAACCAAGGTGTAATTTGGTGCTAAGAACCACACTGTCACCACTGCGGTTTGGGCGTGTTAAGTGGTGGAATGTATAGCCAGGCGCGGAGGCTTCAGTTAAGGGGAAACTGTCATCACCCCTCAGCCGGTTTCTGTCAAGGCCATGATGTCGATGCAATCATCCACAATAATTTCGTGGATGGCAAGGGCCTTGTTCACAATTGAACAGACATTCTCGAGGGAAATGCAAAGAGGGGCGTTGATAGCTGATCCGCTGGCAGAGTCCACAGGTTCAGCCTTGGGAGGGGTGAGCGGGACGGGAAGGAGTTGGAAAGATGACCCCCCAGTGGTTGCGCTGGGCGGGTAGGTTGGCGAGAGAGCAGGATGAGGCAGTTGGGTTTGCTGCTCCTAAGAAGGGGGTAATGAGTGCCTTGAAAATGCCACAAGAGGCACAAAGAGAGCAATAGGCTTATCTAAGAGGGAGTCGAGCCTGGGACGGTGGCAGGAGAGTAGGAAGGTGGAGGAGTGCTGAAGGGTTGGGGTAGGGATTTGGGAGCACAGAGTATCCGAGAGGGGAAAAATGACAGGAGGGAGGGGTCTAGGAGGGGTCTTCTTCTTCTTATGTCCACGGACAGTCTATACATAGCCCAGCCAGAACTGGACACATTTTTGCGGCTTGCTGTTGGATTCGGCAAGATCTGCAATAGTGCAGGGTTCCTCTAACGATGGGCACTGCAGGAGATGTTGCATAGTCTGTGCCTCAGTTCCACATTCACAAGTTGTCGGCTGGTTGAATATCCCCATTTGCTTAGTGACAACTTTGAGCAACCTACACCGGTCCTAAGTCTGTTAAGGCACTTCCAGGTTGCCCAGTTGCAATTAGAAAAAAAAAGGGGGAGAAAAAAGGAGAAATAGAAGTGATGGGCTCAGGTCTGGAGCGGCAGCCAAAATGCGCACGTGAATGGACACAGGGAAACTCATTTACAGAGCCTTGGTTACATAGCAAGGTTAGGATTGATCTGTCCTGGTAATAAATGGGGAATAAAAAGGAGACAATAGGAGGGAGTCCAGAGTTAAATTCAGAGGTCCCGTGGTGGGATAAATTTGAGGTAGTTGGGTGGAGTCAGCTTGGAGCATCGACGAACTGATGTCCAGGTTCGGAGACAGGTGTGGAGGGTGAGTGAGTCTAGAAACTATTTGAAGGGTGGAGTGTCGGAGGATGCACTGCTGGAGGTATTTCCGTGGGAATGAAGAGCCAGGAGGTGTGTAGAATCGATCGCGGGCCAGAAATCAGTGGCGAGGCTGGAGCTCACCATAAGATCCAGAAGCTGTGGAAAAATGGACTACGGCCCGGGAGAGTGAATTATTGGCCAGGAACCACGCTGTAGTTGAAGCTGAAAAACCAGTAGGACAGCCAAGTAAGTGGTGAGGGGGGAGTCCTGGGGCAAGGGAGATTCAAGATTTCATTGTGGGGCCCTGAGGAGCAGTTCTGCCCCTCCTGTCCTGGTCCACAAGGAAACCAAATCATTTTTTTTGGCAAACTTACCTTTTGTGACTCTTCTGGCCCACAAATCAGGACAGGAAAGGAGTGGTAAGTACCACACTCCATTTTAATTGCCCCCCTGCCCGGTTTCCGCTAGGCGGCGGGGGAGGGATTTAAAATTGGGACCACAAAGTCAGTTAGAAAGGGAGAGCCGAGCTGGCAACTGACTTGCTGTGTATGTTATTTTATTTCTGGAAACAAACTCCTTGCTCAGTAGTCCAAATGCAAATTTAAATACAGAATAAATTTAAATGATCTTTACCTCATAATTCTGATTGGATGGAAAATTCAACAAATTCATTCTTCAACTTTCGCTCCAATGGTGTGTTGATCGAGCACAGTGCTCGGTGTGTTATCATTTCCAGATTATTTGTTTCCTGAATGTGAAACTAGAAACTGAACCTGTTAAATGCAACTAACCACCACTGTTTTACAATCTGCCTTCTCACCAGATGAGAATTTTAAAATTGAGGCGTTGCTGGACCAGGAGCCAATGTAGGTCAGTGAGCAAAGGGGTGATGGGTGAAGGGGACTTGGTGTGAGTTAGGGTACGGGCAGCAGAGTTTTGGATGAATTCAAGTTTCTGGAGGGTGACAGATGAGAGTCCGGCCAGGAGAGTGTTGGAATAGTCAAGGCGAGAGGTAACAAAGGCCTGGATGAGGGTTTCAGCAGCAGCTGAGCTGAGGCAGGAGTGGATTGGTGTGACGTTACCGAGGTGGAAGTAAGCAGACTTACAGATGGAGCGGGTATGTGGTCGGAAGCTCAGCTCAGTGCCAAATATGACAGCAAGGTTGCGAATGGACTGGTTCAGCCTCAGGGAGAGGGATGGAGTCGCTGGCTAGGGAACGGAATTTGTGTTGGAAACTCCCAATATTTAGTTGGAGGAAATTTCTGCTTATCCAGTACCGGATGTTGAACAAGCAGTGTGACCAATTGAAAACTGTGAAGGGGTCGAGAGAGGTGGTGGTGAGGTAGAGCTGGGTGTCATCAGCGTACATATGGAATCTGATGCTGTGCTTTGGGATGATGTCGGTGAGGGGCAGCATGTCAATGAGAAACGGAGGGGGCCAAGGATAGATCCTTGGGGGACTCCAGGGGTAATGCTGTGGGAGCGGGAAGAGAAATCATTGCAGGTGATTCTCTGACTATGACTGGATGGATAAGAATGGAAACAGGTGAGTGCAGTCCCTCCCAGCTGGATGACGGGGGAGAGGCGTTACAGGTGGATGTTGTGGTCAACCGTGTCAAAGGCTGTAGACAGATCGAGATCAACGAATAGGGATAGTTTACCACAGTCACAGTTACATAGGATGTCATTTGTGACTTTGATAAGGGCCGTTTCAATACTGTGGCTGGGGCGGAAAACTGATTGCAGGGATTCAAACATGGAGTGGCGGGAAAGATCGGCATGGATTTGGGAGGCGACAGCACATTCAAGGACTTTGGAGAGGAAAGGATTTTGGAGATGGGGCTGTGGTTTGCAAGGACAGAGGTGTTAGGGATCATTTTTTGAGGAGAGGGGTGATGACAACAGATTTGAAGGGGATGGGGACAGTACCTGAGGAGAGGGAACTTTTAACAATATCAGCTAATATGGGAGACAGGAAGGGAAGTTGGGTGGTCATCAATTTGGTGGAAATAGGGGTCGAGTGAGCAGGAGGTGCGCCTCATGGACAAGGTGAGCTTAGAGATGGCATGAGGGGAGATTGGAGAGAAACTAGAGAAAGATACAAGTTCAGGGCTAGGACAGGGGGAAACCATAGGTGAAGTTTGTCCCGGTGGGCTAGGTGAAGGGACGGAAGCGGCAGATGCCGCTGAACGGATGGTCTCAATGTTCGTGACAAAGAAGTTCATGACCTTCTTATACTTGTTATTGGAGATGAGGGTGGAATGGGCAGGGAGAAGGATTTAAGAAGACTGTTTGTCATGGAGAATAGAAGCCAGGGGTTATCATTGCAGGATGATCCTGGGATAGTGAGCAGCTTTGACCGAGGAGAGCAGGGCCCGATAGTGCTTTATGTGGTCCAGTCAGATCTGGTGATGAATAGCTAAACCATTTGTCCACCATAAAATTCAAGTCTGCATCCCTTGGACTTAAAGTAACGGCGATGAGGGCCATACCAGGGAGATTAATTAGGGTGAAAGAGAGTAATGGTTTAAATGGGGACAAGGGCATCAAAGGTGGAGGTGAGGGTGTGATTGTGCAGATCAGTAGCTGCAGAAATGTCGTGGTGAATGGAGGCTAGGCAGTTGGGAATTTGAAAATGCAGTTGTAAGTGAGTTGAAGAGAGTTTTTTCCAGGGCTGGACACAGAAGGAAGTGGAGTTGGGAGGGGAAAGGGGGAAGTGGGTGGTGAGCAATTCAAGGAAGAGATCACAGTTGGCCTTATCTGCGATTGACATGGTGGGAGTAGCGAGGCCAGGTGAAGTGGCAAGGTCGAGGGGGTGGCCATGAATATGGGTCAGGGAGTTTAAATGGAGGGAGAGATTAAGGGAGGATAGGGGGTCAGTGAACTCAGAGGAGAGAGAATGCTGAGTTGAGATGGAGGTTGAAATCACCGAGGATGAGAAGCCAGTCGGTGTAGTGACTAAGGCAGGAAAGCAATGCAGAAATCTTGCTGGGAAATTTGGCTTGATATTTGGCTGGGCATTAACAAACGAGGATTTTAAATGAGATGCGAGAGTGTTAGAACAAGGTGAGATGTTCAAAGGAGGAGAAGGTGCCAGAGGAGCATGGAGACAGACTATGGTGTAATTTGGTGATAAGCCACACCACCACAGCCGTTTGGGTGAAGCCAGTGGTGAAAGGTATAGCCTGGCGGGGAAGATTCATTTAGGGGGAAGAGGCCTTCATCCCTCAGTCTGGTTTCCATCAAGGCCATGATGTCGACATCTAAATGCTGAGATGTACCACAACCGCAAAGGTTATCACTCGCTGAATGTGCAGTTGGTGTGTGACCTTGCTCAGCACATCATGATGCTGAATGCCCGGTATCCTGGCAACAGTCATGATGCTTTTATTCTGCAGCAGTTCGCTGTTCCCTCAGTCTTTGAGCCACAGAGGTGCCTATCGGGTGACAAGGGCTATCCACTGACCACCTGGCTCATGAGTGCACTTCGCAACCCAACCAGAGCATGCATACAATGAGAGCCAAGCTGCCACATGGAATCTGATAGAGCAGACCATTAGCATCCTTAAACAATGCACATGGATGTTGACAAAATGGTATGTTGTTAAGTTTCCGTTGTTTAGCAGAATTACATAAAAATTATTACTTTGAACCACTTTCCTGTGTTGCTCATTCTTGGTTGCTAGGTGGCAACTCCCCTATTCAGTTGCTTGTTGATGAATGGGAAGACATGAATTGACAGAGAGCAATGCAGGGTGTGCAATGGGTGCAGGGTTGGTCATAGGACTGTTTTGTCTCAGTGGCATTGGGCGGGGAGAGTGGCAATTGGATATGATTGTTGCATCAGTCCAGTGGTGGCAACTAATCTGTAGCCTCTTCTTCTAGGAGAGAACTGAACCCTAGAGCTGTAAGGGAATCCCTATCATCACGGGCAGCAATGTGAACAGCTGGTGATGCTTTGGGGTTGCCATCTTAACCCTCCTTCTCCTCTCTCGCCTTCCTCTTCCTCCTCCTCAGATTTATCTGCAGATGATATGTGCTCAGCACTTTGTTTCTCCTGCACCTCCACGATCATTCTGGAGACCCTGTTTGGTGAGTACTGAAAGCCGCCTCCAGATCTGTCCAGGCACCTGAAGCGCATCTTGAGCATGCTGATCTAGCTGTCATATGGCTTTTATTATAGTGCTCTTGGATTTCTCACGGGTGTCATCAGCCAAGTTTGATGGGTGTATCCTTTGTCTTCTAATAGTCACCCCTTAAATCTGCTGCAGGTCCAAAGAGGTCAGAGAGCTTAGACGGCTCAAGGATGAAAGCATTATGGCAGCTCCCCGGGAATCTGGCGCAAACCTGCATAAACCTTTTCTTGTGGTACGACACCAGCTGCACATTGATGGAATGGATCCCCTTGCGGTTTAAAAGTACTCCTGGTGGGGGTGCGCAGATTGTCATGCGTGTGCAGTTGATGATGCCTTGCACCTGTGGGAAGCCAGCCAGAGACACAAACCTGAGTGGCCGCCAATACTGACTAACTTTATCAGAGGCGAAATTGATATAATTGCTGGCCCTGAAAAACAACCCATTGATGTGCAGCCAACTGGGAGATCCTGGAAATGTCTCCGGCAGCACTTTGAAATGACTTGGAAGCAAAAAATTGAGGGCGGTGGTCACTTTCACAGCCACTGGTGACGTGTGGCCACCAGGTCCAGCAGGGAGCAGGTCTTCTTCTAGGATGCTGCAGATGTCTGCCACCTCCTGACACATGTGCCATGTTTCACTCCACAAACAAAGAGCTGTAAATTGAATTGCCAGTGTTAGAGGATGGTCTGAATGTTCCTTACAGGGCTGGTGCAGGTCACCATCTCAAAGGCTGGAAAATGAAAGGCAATTAAGATGAGAAATTGGGCTCGTTAGCGCCCATTTGTTGGGCACTACAACTGCCCTTAGAGCTTTAAAATGGCATCCGTGGCATGCGCGCACACTTGTGAGGTGAATCCCGCCGGACGCCATATAGGTGCAGGCGTTAGTGCGCACGCAGTGAACGTCCACCGGAAGTATGCAGAGCAGGCAGATAATGACACCAGATTTGCCGTTTTGGAACTCCACGGTCCAACCAACGCTCTCTCTTAACCTCGCACAGCTGAACACGCATTCAGCAGCAGGAAGGAGTCCCCACCAGTGCTATTTAAAGGGATCATCAACTACTTACAGGTTATTTACTGGTTGATTTCTTTTGACTGTTGCTACGATTCTACAAGTGTTTAATGCTTTCTAGAGTTGTTTTAAATTGAAAAAGTCTACAGAGAGTGGTGTGGCAGGTGCTGAAGGAATGACTTCAAGGCTTCTGCACAAACCAGTCGCTCCCAGATATGGGTACTAGTAGGCATTCCCCATGGAATGCAGCATGACTTGGGGAATGAACAGAGGCCACGCAGAGCAGGACAATCTGCTGGAAGAGGGAGGAGGAGGAGGGGAAGAAGGGCCCTCAGCAGGAGACAAGATCCACCCAATGTGTTCGGGGAGCAATTCTCCTACCTGAACCTCAGCGAGAAACAATGTGTGAGACGTCTGCGCTTCAGTAAATACGTCCTCACTGAAACCTGCCACCTGCTGCAGCCACAACTGCAACCTCAGAGCAGGGCAAGGATCGCATTACCATTGGATGTGAAGGTGACTGTGGTGATGAACATTTATGTGTTTGGCTCCTTCCAGGCTGGAGCTGGAGATACTTGCAACATCTCACAGTTTTCCACCTATTGTTGCATAGGGGAGATCACTGAGGTTCTCTATTCAAAGAGAGCTGATTACATTTCATTCTCTCTTGCCAGAGACAAGCAGGCAGAGCGGGCACGTGGCTTCGCTAGTATTGCAGGCTTCCCCATGGTGCAGGGTGCCATTGATTGCACGTACATTGCTTTGTGGGCTCCACATGTCAACTCGGCCCCATACCAGAACCAAAAGGGATTCCACTCCCTCAGCGTTCAGCTGGTGTAGGACCACAGGCAGCGAATCATGCACGTTAATGCCCGGTAGCCTGGCAGCAGTCCTGAAGCCTTCATTCTGCAGCAGTCCGCTGTGCCAGCTGCATTTGAGCCCAAATGGCAAACCAAAGGGTGGCTACTGGGCGCCAAGGGCAATCCACTGATGACATCGTTGGTGACTCCGGTGTGTAACATGCTTACAACGAAAGCCATGCTGCCACATGAAATGTGCTGGAGCAGACCGCTAGCATGCTGAAATTACACTTCCGCTGCCTGGACCGTTCTGGAGGAGCCCTGCAGTACTCAGCAGAGCGGGTCTCAAGAATCATGGTGGCCTGCGGCATGCTGCACAACCTCATCATCATGAGGGCACAGCGCCTGCCACCAGCTATAAGCGAGCAGCTGAGGAGCAGGAGGAGGAGGAGGATGAGAAAGAAGAGGAAAAGGAGGAAGAGGAAGGGAGGAGGCACCTAGACAGTCACTTTCTGCCCAGGCTGTCCGTGAAGAACTCATCTGAGTGCGAGACCAGTAACCACAACCCCAATTCTCAATTCCACCAACAGTCCCACACTTTACCTTCCCTCTGTCACTGACCATCACAGCATCTGCTTGGCCACAATGCAAAAATAATAGCCACCACAAAATAAACATTCCAAACCAAATTTATGAATCAAATCATGCCATATTCCATACAAACGTGAACTAATCATCCTTGTACATTCCCTAATTGCCGGTCTTCTATGTGCCTTTTCCTGTCCTAGTGCTTCTACGAAGTTCTACCAGTTGCTGCAACATGACTGCTGAAAGGCTGCTGACTTTCAGTGGGGAAGACTCCAGTTGGCGTTGGAGGACAACCTCAAGCTGCTCTGGGCATAGAAGGCCCGGCTGCAGACTGTACCATCTCGGTATAGGCGGCAGCAGTCTGGGCTGGCTGGCTGACGGGCAACACCTAGGGCACTGGTGGAGTGGCAGGGGTGGGAGAATGCTTTCTTCCTGAGAGAGGACAGCAGGTTTGTGCTCCATGGAGCCACTGCCACTCCCCTGGGGTGGTGCCTCAGCATTCACAGCCATCTGTTGGAGGACAGCTTGCTCGACTGCTGTAACCCCCTGCAAGCCCCTTTGCACACAGTAATCCACAGCCACGATGGCAGCAGTCTCAGCTGACTGACCTTCGGCTGCAGCACTCAGACGTTGGGTGGCTGCTGCTTGTGCTGCAATGTAAGCTATGACATTGACCATCAGGTGCTGCGTCATGGTTGTGTCCACAAATGTGTGAACTGAGTTTGCCACCATCTTGGATGGTTTCAGCCCCTGGCCACTGCCTCAGCATTGGTCATTCCAATAAAGACTAGCACCATCTCCTCCATGGGTGTGAGGACATGCAGGCATACCTGTCCACCTCCAGTTGGCTCCTGCAGCCTCTGGTTGTGCACCACCTTGTCCAGCAAGAGAGAGGGGAGTGTATCAGTGAGTCTCGTGCAATCTGTTTGGTTGATGTGACTGTTGGTTGAATAGCTGGCAGCGTGTGCAAGGTGTGAGATGTGGGTGTGAGGATTGCGGCAGTGTTAAGTGTGTGAGGGTGAGATGAAGCTATAAATGTTAGGTATGCGGCCTGATTGATAGAGATTGTTGGTAGGTGAGTGATGGGGGTGTGGTGAATTGAGCAGTGTGTGAGGCTAGTGTTGCAGTTGCTAAGATATGGCATTTGAAGATGCATTCACTGACCTTGGCCACTTCTCACTCTTTCCCAGGGCAGATTCACTTTAACCACAGCTCCCAGCACCTGCTCCAGCCACAATGCCTCACCGCTTTAAGAGGTGCAGGTTAGCTTAAAGCAGTGCAGGCTAACTTTAAGTGGTGCTCACTCTATTGCCCCCTGCTGATGCGCCCAGCCAATGAACAGCGCAGTTAGCGCTGGTTGGACGCAGAGATCATTCAAATGAGCAGGCAGCACGAAGTTGGCTTGCAATCAACGGGCGTGGGTTAATCGCACTTCGCGATCCCTGCGCCCGTCTTCGGGGCTTTCCAATTTAACCCCCCAGGTGTCTGTGTAGCACCTCAACTACCTTAAAAGCAATTTCCAGCATTGCACATACCCAAGGCAATACCTCCACAGAAAGGCTGAACCCTTCCAGGTGCTGCTTTTCCAATAGGTCTAAGGGTGGTGTGAGGCCTCTGCAGCCTCTCCCAATGTTAGGTTCTTCCATTGTCTGAATCCTCTGGACCTTCCCAACCATTCCTTCCTAAACTTTCTCTAATATCACTATGGCTACAGCGACCAGTGCAAGGGCCTTGTTTCACTTCACAATCAACAGCTGTTAAGTTTGCTGCCTGTGTTAAAGGCTGGACTGAATGGGGAAAAAATGTGGTTGCTTAGCGCCTCCCATTAGCGCATCCAGGGTGCGCTAATGGGGCGCTAGGAAGGTAGCACCCAAGCGCAGCAATGTTAGCGCTGCTCGCGAAATTGACCAGACATTTTGTGGCGGCGCTAAACACTACCGCCACAATCTCCTCCACCCACAGATCTTGACATCAGTCGAGCATGCAACGCCCCGGTAGCGCCCTGGACCGGATATTGAGTTGTACCCCCTGCCTTTCCACCTGCCACTAGCAACAACAGGTAGACGGAACGTTTTGCAGTTGGGAAGGGGCTGGGGGAGCGCTATTTAAAGGCGGACGCTTCCTGCCTTTTCTTGTCGGTGAAGTTTTTGCACCACGCATTCTGAGAGAGAGAGAGGCTTCTGGAGAGATTCAATGCTGTGTGAAGGAGTTTTGGGTGCTGAGCAGCACTTTGTAGGTTCATTTTGATTTGACCTTCATTCCAGTGATTTAGAAGAGACTATGGGGGCTGCACTGAATCGGGGCGTCGTCCTGCACCTGCAGAATCGGAGGCAACAGAGACACAGAGAGAGAGTGGCAAACATGGCCTGAGGGAGGAGGGCCAACGGGTCTCTACACAGGAGACCTTACTCTCCCAGGGTATTCAGGGAGCAGTTCTCATACCTTCATTTGTCTGAGGAGCAGTACTTGTGCAGGCTGCGCTTCAGCATGTAGGTGGTCACCGATCTCCGCCACCTGCTGCAACCAGATCTGCAGCCTCAACTCAGGACCAGGATGACTCTGTCAGTGGCAGTGAAGGTGACATTGGCTCTGAATTTTTATGCCAGCGGCTCCTTTCAAGCAGCTACTGGGGACAATGCCAATATCTCCCAGTTAGCTGTCCATTGTTGTATCCGGGTGGTGACAAATGCCCTGTATAAAAGGAGACACCAGTACATCTCTTTCCCCATGACCCAGGACAAATAGCATGAATGCACATGTGTCTTTGCTAGGATAGCAGGCTTTTTCATGGTGCAGGGCGCCATTGACTGCATGCATGTGGCATTGCGGGCACCGCATGAAAATGCAGAGGTATTCCAAAACCGCAAGGGCTACCACTCCTTAAATGTACAGTTGGTCTGTGACCACACACAGCTCATATTCGCCATCAATTCCCGCTATCCTGGCAGCAGCCATGATGCTTTCATCCTGCACCAGACTGGTGTGCCACACGTTTTCAAGGCACTGCATCACCCAAGTGGATGGCTCGTCAGGGACAAGGGTTATCCACTCTGCACCTGGCTGATGACACCACTCCGTAACCCCAAAACCCCTGCCAAGCTGTGGTATAATGAGAGCCATATCGCCACGAGAAACATAACTGAGCAGACGATCGGCGTGCTGAAGCAATGGTTCTGCTGTCTGGACCACTCAGGAGGAGCCCTGCAGTACTCTCCTGAGCGAGTCTCGCTGTTCATAGTTGTGTGCTGCATGCTTCACAACCTGGCAATCCTGAGGACTCAGCCAATGCCACCAGGGATTGGTGCACCACCTGAGGAGGATGAGGAGGAGGAAGAGGAGGAGGAGGATGAGGAGGAGGGGGAGGAGGATGAGGAGGAGGATGAGGATGAGGATCAGAAGCAGCACCAATGTGGGAGGGAGGCGCACAATGTTGTCAGTGCAAGGGCCGTCCATGAACGGCTGATAAGAAGCCGCTTCTAGGCCCCTACTCAGAAGATGGCTTCTGGCATGAAGAACAACATCATGGAAAGCAACCTGCTGGCCAAAGCTGGAATGATTCCAAAGACCAAAAATGTAAATTTTGAATACAAAAACTTTTTTATTTAACAAACTGTGTGTGTGTCATTTATTTAGGACAAACAATTAGAACCAACACAACAAATCATGAACTAACAGAACTCACTCTCACAAGATGGAGAAAAACAGCAAAACAGTAAACAAATGTAATCACACGAACCTCGACCTTTACCATAAACATTCTCACCATTTCTTTAGGCCTCCTACTGTTTGCCCTTCGAGGGTGATCTCCATCCCCTGTGCACCTCCCCCCTTCCCACCCTACTGATCCTCCGTAATGGGGCCCCAGTGGCTGCAGCAAGGCTGGTGGAAAACTGCTGAATGTCAGTTCCAGAGACTGCAGATGCCCTTGAAGGATGCCCTCAACCAGCCCTGGGCCTGGAGGGCCCGGCTGCAGACAACACCAACTCTGCATGGACGGCAACAGTCTGGGTTGGCTGTGTTGCAGGCCATGGCAAGTGCAATGGGGACGTGGCAGTGGTGGGAGCAGGAATGCTGTCATCCTGAGAGAGGACAGCACCTTCCTGCTCGACTGCCACACTGGCACTCCCACTGGGCAGTACTTCAGCATCCAGAGCAATTTGCTCGAGCACAGATTGCTGGCCTGCTGCGGCACCACTAGAGCCCTGGGGCAATGTGGCCGACCCAGCGAGGATGGCAGCAGTCAGTGCTTGTGTGACATCAATCTGAGACTGCATGAGGGCAGTCTGAGACTGGATGGCATCAGCCAATGATTGAATTGCAGCACTAAGCCATTGCGTTGTGTCGGCCTGTGCTGCAGTGGACAGCTCCACACTCCTAGCCAGTCCACCCATGCTTTCGGGCACCCTTGCCATTGCACCCATGAGCTCAGTGTGCATGCTCAAGGCCTGGCTATTCATGGCCGCTATGGCGCGGTCCTCATCTGAGTCCTGTGCAGCAGGACTCGCTTGCCTCCTCAACCTCCGGGGAGCTGGCCCCCGAGCTTCCCTACCCCCATGGTGTTGCTGCAGCCTGCTTGGTCCAGGAGCTTTACCCTCATCAGACCCTATGCCCCTGCTCCTCTGCAGGGAAGGCGTGGTTCCAGTTTCGGAATGGGCTCCCTCGCGAGGCGCAGATGGTGAGGCTCCGGCTTCCTCTTCCTCCTCGCCTGGGGCGTTGCTGCCACTGGTAGTTTGAGAGACAGGCTGGTCAGCTGGTGGTTCACTTTCTGAAAGTAGGGAGGTACAAGAGTGGCTTTAGCTCCACCTCTCCAGCGGCCATGGCACCTATGACCTGGCTGGCAATGATCCTGTGCACGTGCACCTCCAAATTGATGAGGGTGTGTAGGTCAGCCGGTCCTCCTCCCATGCATTGCTGCTGCCACCAGTTATGAGAGAGCTTGGCCTGCAAGAAAAAGGATGGCGTCTGAGTGAATATGCAGCCATGTGCTTACCTGATGTGCCTCCCATAGTTGAATAGCCCTTAATGTATGCAGCAGTTTGCATCCCTGATGTGGCTCCCATAGTTGAATAGCCCTTAATGTATGCAGCCATGTGATTGCCTGATGTGCCCGCACATAGTTGAATAGCCCTTAATGTATGCAGCCATGTGCTTGCCTGATGTGCCTCCTATAGTTGAATAGCCCTTAATGTATGCAAGGTTTGGAATGTGCGTGTGTGTTTTATGAGATGGCCATAGGTCTTGGATGAGTGCTGGGAATTTGAGGTTTTTAAACCCTCTGGGCACGGAGTGAAGTTGAGATGGAGGGATGTAGAGGTATTGAAAAGCAGCCACTCACCCGAGTTAGGTCGTTGAACTTCTTACGACTTTGGGTGTGGGTCCTCGGCACCAGGTTCCTCGAGGAGACGTGCTGAGCCACCTCCTTCCAGACTCTTCTGTATTCACTTGGCAATGGCCTCCTGCCACTCTGTGGGTAGAGCAGTGCCCATCGCCGCTCCACAGCGCCAACCAGAGCCAACAAGGCCTGGTTGCTGAAGCGCTGAGCTCGTTCCCTGGGCCTATCCATTAGTGGTTCCAGCACAATTGCTTTAGAGGTCTCTCCAGGCCAAGATTCAAGGCTGCAATGAGCAGAGTGTGGCTGGCCAGCAACATGGACCCTTGCCTTTAAGAACTGGCCGGCGCCAGTCTGTCTGTGTTCCATTGCTAACTGACATCACCTGAGCTTCGCCAGCGCTCTGAGGTAGCGCCTCACTTCTCGACGTTAGCACCTTAAGAGAGGTGTGTAGCGTCTGATTTATCTCTCAAATCACCTCCAGGGCCAATTTTGCAGTCGGAAGCGATAATTAGCGACGAGCGCTAAACTTTGCGCCCGGCCGATAATAGCGCCCCAAACGGGGTGATACCAAATTTCTCCCCCAATGTTCCATACATAACTGGTACAGTTCACCAACTCTAATTATGGACTATGAGCGACACTGTCAGCATTAGCACAGATCAATGACACAAATAAAATCATAGCTACAGTTTCTTTTTATTGGTTATTTTAACACTCAGTCTCTGATAGTACAGCAAATTAACATTTGTAAGATTTAATGATCTCTCAGAGTTCTTGGACAAGACACCAATAGGCAGCAGCCAGCATATTTGAGCAATAGGTCAAGAATTATTAAGCTTACAATGTAATATACTTAACAATAGGCGATAGTTTTGACGAGTAGTTCACAGCCCTTGGTCTCGGGAACCTCTCGGACATAGATGACGTCATCTTAAGTCTGTTCCTTTGATCTCGCAGTAAGTCTGTGTGAAGTTTTTTTTCAAGTATCAAGGTTTTAACCCATTTCTTATCATAAGTTGGTTTGGCCAGTGTCCATATATGGTCTTTAACAAAATCACCTTCTTTAATTGGTTCTAATGGTCAAAATACCACTGTCACTCAGACTAAGGCTAGCATCTTGGCCACTCCCTTTTACAGTACTTTTCCACAACCCTATCCTGCTGTCTTGTTATCTTGTTTGTCGTGTTTCACCCCATTGGAATTCACTTTATCTCTTTCATTTCTGCCTCTCCTGGTACAAGCGGTACAAGGCCTCTCTCTACCAAGGGCCCATATCAGCACTGTCTCCCTAGGCTTGACGGTATCCAGACTGTCTTACTTCAATCTACCAGATAAATACCTTAACTCCCATGATCTCTCTCAGTTTATGTCCTTATACTAATTATCGTTTGCAATCAGTTTTGTTAAGCGAACTCTAATTTCTACTTAGTGTTAGGATATGTCATTTAACAATTTAACCTTCACTCGCAGCCTGTGGCTGTTTGTTATCAAAGCTTAGTCAAAACTACTTTAGACTGTCTTTGCAGCTACATTTTGAACGAGCTTTAGCATTTTAGTTACCCAGGAATAATTATGGATAATATTAGTTGGTCAATGGCTACACTTGAATTTATACATTTATGATTCTCGCCTACTAAATATCTCTAAATATCAGCCTTTCGTACACATTTCTCATTGGAAAATCTGTATCAGCAGCTACAAAGCTTGATTATTAACCGGGTGGTTCATTGCAGAGAGAAAGAGAGATAATAATCTTATTCAGGCTAATGGCCATCACGCATAGCGGGCAAATCGGTGGAGACTGTACTCACAAATATTTATGTGTTTACAAAGTAAAGGCTGCTTGGAATGAAAGTACTAACAGTCTATATTAAACAAGTTAAGTCAGATGAGTATCCTGCCAAACTTGTCCATAGATCAGCGAGCATCAGTGCATCTTTCAAATACTGGGTTAGAGTTTTCGCTAATTTGTGTTAGTTTTATCCGTACAATCCGGGTGAAATCGGCCGAACCAGCACAAAAGATCACGGAAACTCGGACATGATTTATGTGAAGTGTAACTCGAGTTTTCCATGATCTTTAACGCTGGTTTAAAAATCATTCCACCGAAGCCGGCCCCACCTCCAAAACTGGCCACGCCCCCAGATCGGAATCCTGAGGATGGCGAGTTTCCGCTGATTGCTTCTGTTTGTGGCTGTTTGAGGAGGGTTTTCAAATTGAGCTTGTTTTCTTAGGCACCCAGGCACTAGTGGGCATGATTTAAAAGTACAGGAAACTCTTTGGCATCCGGCACCGACGGGACCGGGATGGTGCCGGTTCATTAAAAATTCTGGATGACGGAGAGGGTTATCTACCGAAGCTATTTTTAACAAACAAAAATTTAAAAAATCAAGAAATGTGCAGTATACAGTAATTGGGTACTCACATGTTGTGTTAAATGGACAGTGGAAGATGCTTGATTAAGTACAGTACTGCCAGTTGAGGGTAATCCATAACTCTTAAATTACTTAACAGTAAAACAAAACTTATACAGTAAACAGAAAAATGGCAGATCGGAAGAGACTACCGGCAGCGCGGGAGAGTCAGACTCCTGTTATTGAGGTGTTCAGACTTCCGACAGCGCGAAGAAGCCGAGTAGTGGCAGTTTGGAAAACTACCCCCACTGACTAACTCGGTCACCGCAGGAGACTTGGACTCGGACTCGGTAACATTAGCGGTTATTGAGGTGTTGTTTTTGGAGTATGAATTTTGCCGGTTAATAGAGAATTCTGGATATTTAGGTGCTGTTTAAATGAGTTTCCTTTATTACAAATAAAATATTTTAATTTACTTACAAACTGACAACAATGAAACTAATAAATGGTTCAGTACAACTTTTTAAAGTCATTTTCAGTCATTTTACATCAGGTTTCTCACCGGTGAAATGCTGGACACTTCTATTAAAAATGCTTATTTTTTTGTGGTAAATCCACTTTCAGCTGTATTAATAAAACTGCACCAAGTCATCACTCTTAAATACATCAATGAATATTTTTAAATTGAAAGAAAAGGAACTGATTACATTTTATTACACTGATCGATTGGACTGGTTCATTGAAGGTTTTATGTTTGTGATTATGCAAATACATTCTAGCGGAAACTTCAACTGTAACCTATCTAGTGCAATTTCAAACATAATTTGCGCCTAAGTTATCGATTGCGCCCGAAGCAGAAACTCTACCCCGCTGTGTGTAGTTTCAGCTGGGAAAGTCAGCGTTGACCTAGATAGAAAGGCGTAATTCACAAAGAGCACTTAGATATTCTTCATTGTCACGATCAAAATCCAAGGCCTTTTCAAAGCACTCAATAGCTTCACACTTCTCCCTGCCCAGCTGGTGTAGTAACCCAAATACACCAAAGGCCTTGCTGTCTCTGGGATTCCTGTCAATTTGTTTTGTTGAAATGTTTCTCAAGCTTTCGCGACACAATTCCTAACCTTTTGAACCATGTTGGATTTTAAGTCCTTCCAGAAAATGTGTGATGGCCTTTGATTCAGATCTTTTGTGACACAATTCAAATAACCCAGCCTGCAAATATACTGCCTGCTTATTATCAGGGCGATTATCCTCTAATTGCAGTAGATTGCTGTAGATCTCCTCTGCTTTGAGATATTCTCCATTTAATGAACAGATTCCTGCAAAATCCAGTTGTGCAAAAACAAATGATGGCTTCTGTTCAAATGCCTTTTCAAAATAGTACTTGCATAGTTTGATCAACTCGGCTCTCTGTTGAAAAGCAGGATTGCGAAGGTTTTTGCTGCCTGGATTGTTGATCAGTTGAAATAGTTTGTTTCTGTAACACAGACCTATTTGGTGGTGTAAGAAGGTAGAGTTTGGGCTAATTTCTAATGCTTTCTTCAACAGCTCCACAGCTTTTTCCACATCTCCTCTTCTCAAAAATTTTGCTGCATAACGAGTTACATATGGAATGTCAGGGGACTTCTGCAATGCTTGTTCAACTAATGTGAGAGCTTCCTCCTTTTGATTGAACTCTTGTAGTTTTAGAGCTAACATCACCATGGCAACAGAGTCATCTGGATCAAGCTCCAGCACACGTCGCAACTGCTTCATTGATTGACTGGGTTCACGGCTCTCTGGGGCACAAGAATATCCTTCCAGACTGTAATGTATATACGTTTAAGGGGGGAACTATCTTTTACAGCTCATGTATACTGCAGTACCGGCAGTGACCACACCTGTATATAGCACTGAGTAGTAATCTGTACAGATCAGTTCCAGTGTGAGCCACGTTGAGTAAACACCTGTTGTACCGTTCTCCTGCAGTCTGTGTCTTATTATACACGGACACAACATTGGCGACAAGGCAAGTTCGAACCTACCTGCAACTCTGCATCACCTCCCGGGGATTCGTTCCTGGAGATCAGTGGATTGGAGGTCAAGGCCAGAGACTCGGGCGTCGACCATGGGCAACCGCCCAGTCATCCAGCAGAGACTCGAGAATTGTGGGGGAGGCTATCGAGAGCCAGGCTTGGCTTTCCAGTCGAGGTGGTCCAGCGAAACGGGCTGGCAACAGGCAGTGCACAGACCCTTCCCGGACAGCGGCGGGCTAGAGCCTGACCGAGCGGCATAGCAAAGGGCCGAGCAGCATCGACGGGGGAGAGAGAGAGAGGGCAGAGCGCACAGGGCGCAGCCGGTGTTCAGGAGCCGAGCAGCATTGAAGAGAGGGAGAGAGGGAGAGGGAGCGCCGCCATTGCCACGAGAACCGCCAGGAGCGGCGTTGGCAGCAGCGGGGGAGGAAGGAAAGCGCGGGACATGCTATTTTAAGCCATTGGGAGACGCCATTTTAAGCCACACCCAAAATGCTGAAGAGTGGCAGTATCACCGCATTTGACAATGAAGTCGAAGATTGGAATACATATGTCGAACGAATAGAGGTATACTGCAAGGCAAATGAGGTGTCAGATGACAAGAAAGCGTCGGTATTGTTAAATTTAATGGGGGCAAAAACGTATGGTTTATTACGAAATCTAGTAACCCCAACGAAGCCAATGGAAAAAAGTTTTGAAGACATAGTAACGATACTACAGGAACATTTAAACCCCACACCACTGCTGATAGCAGAATGATTCAAGTTTCACAAACGGAACCAGCATAAGGATGAAAGCAATGCTGATTATTTAACAGAACTGTGCAAACTATCGAAACACTGCCAGTTTGGAGCGGGACTGGCAGATACCTTAAGGGACAAGTTTGTGTGTGGGCTTCAAAGTGAAGGAACCCAGAAACGGCTTTTATCTGATAAGGACCTTACGCTGGAAAAGGCTTTCAGCATTGTGGTATCATAGGAAGCAGCAGCACAGAGCGCTGCAGAGATACAACAGAGACGGCAAGAATATGGCACAAACGAAATGTCATATGGAACAGAGAAGAGCTATCGCTGCGGCAGAACAACACACGACCAGAATGATTGCTGGTTCAAAGACAAAGTGTGCAGACAGTGTGGAAAAGTAGGACACATAGCACGAGTCTGCAGGTCGGGAAAGAAAACCAGCAATAAGAAACCTACCAAAGGAAAGTACAAGAAGGTACATAATATGACGGAGAATAGTTCAGACGAACAAAAGAGTGATAACGACTCCGAAAGCAGGGAACTGAGTTGTCTGAAACTACATAATGTGATCACAACGGAGGATCACCGAACCATTTGGGTCACTCTCAAATAGCAGGAGTCCAGGTAAAGATGGAATTGGACACAGGATCAGCCCTAATAGTCATAAACCGACGGGACTATGAGCGGCTATTCTCACACATACCCTTGAGAGACACAAAAATTATTTTGAAGATGTACACGGGGCAAAAAGTCTACCCCAAAGGAAAAATAAGGGTGACCGTTATATATAACGGTAAGGAAACACCAAAACTAGACCTGTATGCATTGCAAGATGGAGGACCACCATTACTGGGACGTGAATGGATCTGGAAAATACAACAGGATTGGCATTCCATACAGGCGCTGACTGTGGCTGACAAAAAGGATGACGACGTCACACCTGGCCGACTGTCAAAGATCCTAACTGACGCGAAAGAAGTGTTCCAGCAAGGACTTGGAACACTAAAAGGCATGACAGCGACAATTAAAATTGAAGAAAATGCAAGCCCAAAATTTTTTAAGGCCAGACCTTATGCAAACCGCCCAGCCGTCGAAGCAGAGCTGGAGAGTCTGGAACATTCAGGTATACTGTCCAAGGTAGACTGGAGCGAGTGGGCTACACCCATCGTCCTTGTGAAGAAAAAGTCGTTGAGCAGCACGCCTGGGGTACCAAGGAAGGTTCGCATCTGTGGGGACTTTAAGGTAACAGTGAACCCGATCCTTCACACTGTACAATATCCACTTCCGCGGATTGAAGATATTTTCGCCTCGCTATCTGGAGGGAAACACTTCACTAAGATTGATCTGGCCCAGGCGTATCTGCAAATGGAGGTAGAAGAAGCATCAAAAAAATACCTCACAATCAACACCCATAAAGGTCTCTACCAATACAACCGGCTGGTATTCGGGGTAGCATCAGCTCCGGCTATTTGGCAGAGGGCAATGGAACAAGTCCTGCAAGGGAT
Organism: Somniosus microcephalus; assembly: GCF_052327205.1. Taxonomy (NCBI): domain Eukaryota; kingdom Metazoa; phylum Chordata; class Chondrichthyes; order Squaliformes; family Somniosidae; genus Somniosus; species Somniosus microcephalus. The sequence continues at coordinate 185,533 of NW_028225560.1, forward strand.
CCCAGGGACCTAGTGATATTTGGATGACATCCTGGTCACGGGCTAAAATGACAGTGATCACCTTGACAACCTGGAGCAGGTGCTCACTAGATTGCAGGAATATGGGCTCCAAGCTAACCGCCCCAAATGCGAGTTTTTTTTAGAAAACTGATCTAATATTGTGGCCATGTTATCGATAAAGAGGGGTTACATAAGTCCCCAGAGAAGATTGAGGCAGTAGTCAAGGCTCCAGCACCGGAAAATGTGTCACAACTGAGGTCGTTCCTCAGCCTGATAATCTACGACCATAAGTTCTTGCCAAATTTGTCTACAATACTACACCCACTGAACACCCTACTGCAAACTGGGGTGCCATGAAAGTGGAGTGACGAATGTAGACGAGCTTTCCAGAAGAGCAAAACACTAATCACATTGAAAGAGGTATTGGCCCATTACAACCCAGCATTACCAATTCGGTTGGCATGTGATGCGTCACCCTACGACATTGGAGCGGTGCTGTCGCACAAATTCTCGGACGGCTCAGAGAGGCCAATAGCCGTTGCGTCACGATCACTAACCTCAGCCGAGCGTAACTACGCCCAGATTGACAGGGAGGCCCTCAGCCTAGTGTGGGGAGTGAAAAAGTTCATTCACTATCTGCACGGGCAGAAATTTACCTTGCTGACTGATCACCAGCCTCTTGTTTCCATTTTTAATCCGAAGAAGGGCGTTCCGGTGATGACTGCGCAATGACTACAAAGATGGTCACATTTTCTAGGGGCGCACCACTATGAGATTGACTATAAGGGCACGAAACAGCATGGAAATGCTGATGGGCTATCACGCCTGCCACTGCCTACTGCAGAGGAAGCACCAGCAGTGGATCCTGTCGAAATATTCCATTCGACTATAGTTGAATACCTACCAGTAACTAACGCTTGTATTGAAAAGGAAACCCGAAATGACCCGACACTGTCTCGGGTATATGATTTGACGGTGAAGGGATGGCCAGCACATGGCGACTCACTGTTGCCAGCATTCTCAACAAGGAGAGAACAGCTGTCAGTGTGCCGGGGGGCCTTGATGTGTGGATCCCGAGTGGTAATTGCACCCAAGTTAAGGGATAGACTGCTCAATGAGCTTCATGAGTGTCATCTGGGAGGGGTAAAAATGAAAAGCCTAGCCAGGGCTTATGTGTGGTGACCGGGAATCGATAAACAAATTGAGGACCTGACCAAGAGCTGCTCAGGATGCCAGAAAGTCCAAAATGCACCACCACAGGCCCCTCTACACCCATGGGAGTGGCCCTCATCTCCATGGCAATGGGTGCATATTGATTTTGCTGGTCCATTCATGGACTCAATGTTTTTAATAGCCGTGGATGCGCACTCGAAATGGCCTGAGGTCATCAAAATGTCCTCCACCACCACGGAGAAAACTATTGCAGTCCTACGGACCATTTTTGCCAGGAATGGCTTGCCAGAACAGATTGGCCCCGACAACGGACCACAGTTTGTGTCCGAAGAGTTCCGGAGGTTCTTGAAAAAGAATGGGGTAAGGCATTACACATCCGCCCCGTATCATCCAGCCACAAATGGATTGGCTGAGAGGTTTGTTCAGACCTTTAAGAAGGCAATAAAGGCTATGTACAATGACAACATTCCGCTGCAGCACAAGGTGGACAATTTCCTGTTTGCCTACCAGAATGCGACACATGCAGTCACCAACCAGGTCCCAGCCATGATGTTCTTTAACCGAAGGTTAAGATCTCACCTGGATTTGCTCAGACCAAACGTACAAAGAGATGTTGAGAGTAAGCAATTCCAGCACATCCATGAGAAGCCAACAAGGAGCTTCAATGTAGGGCAACCAGTCTTGGCCCGCGACTACTGAACAGAAAAATTGTAGCCAGGAACGATATGCACATGGCAGGGCCCACTAATGTACACAGTGGACGTTGGGGAGAGCATCGTGAGACTCCATGCTGACCAGATCCTAGAGTCACAGGAACAAGTCAACCCCATGCCTCGCCCATATGTACCTGGTGATGAACCCAACGTACAGGTCGCATCTACCCCAGAAACAGTAGCATCGGAAGCTGATGAACCAACCAATGACAGGGGACCAGAATCGCCTCCGCACCAAGAGCAAGACACTCGGGAAAGGCGCTATCCAGAAATGACCAGGAAGCCTCCCCAAAGACTGAATATATAAATAGACTATTTTCAGCTAATGTTGCATGTTAAAAGTGTTGTTACCGCTGAGTTGGAGCCTGAACTGACCAAGTGATATACAAGGTCGACGTATACCCAACCTCAGCTTAATAGAGTAATAAGGCTCAGACGACTGTGGTATAATTGAAATGTGAGGGTACACTTTTATTTGCAGAGCGCTCTGGGAGAAGTGCTATGCACCCCTGTGCAACCGCCAAGCTTCTCGTTTAACACTCTAAATGCGTTTACCTTTATACACAAATGAAAGGTTAAGCGGATTAATCACAGGAATGCCTCATGACAGTGTAGCAGTAAAATATTTTAAACAAGGTTCAGCAGAAAAACAATGCTCAGCAGAACTAAGACTTCTTCGGACCTTTCACCGTGAGATATGATAAGCAGAAAATAAAACAATAGCAGACTGTCTGTCCTTGCAAGATAACCGAAGTACAAAACAGGATGCAGCTGGCACTACTCATCCCAGGGTAGCTCAAGGTCCAGTTTTAGCCTGTAACGAATGTCAAGTATCCCGACGAGCTTTGCAAAGTCCTTTAGTACCGACATTTCCTCCAACAAACCCTCCTTTTGGTCCTGGAGCACGATCCTCTTGCTCCAGGCGACCACCAATTTTCTTTCTTCACAGTGTCGATCTTACAACCACTGACTTAAGGGGGAGTCGGCCGGATTAGTTTTGTCCTCCGTTTGCTGTTCTTCAGGCAATAGCTCATCTATCATACTGACTGGCATTAACTGTGTCATTGCCATTTTGCAACAAGTTTTTAAGATGGTTAACAGACAGCATATTGCAACACATATCACGACAATAATGACCAGCACATGCATTATCCAGGGGCCCCATCCCGTTAGTCCTAGCCAGTCCAACCATCCCTGCCCCCGGGATTGGTATGGAGTTTCTTCACTTCATCCCTCATGTGGGCTACTAAGTTTGTGATATTCTCGGGGCTATCTGGGATATAGGTACAACATTCCTGCCCTATCAAGGCACATGTACCCCCCCTGCTCCGCTAACAGGTAGTCTAATGCCATCCGGTTCTGTAAGGCAACCGTTCGTATCGCCGTCATCTCATCACTTATTCATGCCAGTGCCTCCTCGGTGTCATTAGCTACCTTTTCTAACAATGACGCGACAAGCTGGATTTCTTTTATGGCTCTGCCTGTCCCATAAGGAGGGAATAAAATGGCGAAAAACCGTTCGGTTTCTGTAATGTCGCGTTTGGCTCGATAGTGACGGTGGTCAGTTAGGGAGGACAGATGGTAAACATATGGTAGCACATATCCCAAATCACAAGATCCAGTCCAAGACCAGGGGAGCCACAGGTAGGCTCTGTGACCACATATAAAATAGGTCCTATTATATGCGGTTAGATTGTCGCCCAGTGACTTACGAATCCTCCACCTCCATCTGATTTCCTCCCCTTCCCATGGTCCCCCAGTTGTTTTATTGGGGGTTCCGATATGATTTAATTGGAAGAAACCTTGGCCGCAGCCTTCGGTGAGGTTGCATTTTGTTATATTAATTTCTTGGAAACAGTTACTGCGTCCTACTTCTGTGCCTCCGGACAAATTCTTCGTTAAACATATTGGCCCCTCCGGCCTACCAGCCCCTGAAGTATTAGTAATGATTAAGAATGGAGGCTGCCTATTCCGATTATAATTAGGCTGGTACCACCCCTGGAAAATGGTTAGGTCATAACCTGCCGACTTCCATTTGTCTCTGTCACCCTCCTGGTTGTATGAATCTTTATAGTCGCCGCTGACGTTCTGGCGCATGACCCATTCCGCCATCTCTGAGGCATTGAACGGGATGGCTCTCAACGGAATTCCTCCTTTACTATGTGACTACAGACCCAACAGCTGGACTGTCCCTTTTCCTTAGCATACTCATATGACATATATATATAAGTATATATATATAAGTATTTACATGTAATTCCCACTTACGTAGCGGTCTTCCCCCCGGCTACCGTAACAATGCATATTATCGCAACTAAACATATTACGGTCTCCCTCCTCATCTTTTATTAAATACTGTTGTTCTGGTGTTATTTTAATCTTTCTTTGGCCCTCCCGATAACACTCTTGTATTAACACGTTTAAGTAAAAGCACATAAGCACAAATGATGCAATAAGCCACAAAACAAATGCCCACACAGGCACACAGATCAAAGAATCATACATTAATCAGCCGTTATTGATCTGTAAGACAAGTACAAAGGATGTGTCATTAGTAATTTGCTACACACACACACCCTCCTTTTGTTCATTGTATCCCACTAGACTCATCTTCCCTTTGCTGAGGTTCTCTACTGGTATTACCATCCCCGGGATTTTCTTCCTGTATTGATGGTTTGGGCTCGACTGAGCCCGCCCTTTTCTCGTAAACCTTCAGTTGAGTCCAATGTTTCCAAACCCCCTTCCCTCTTATGTCCAGACAGGCACAGGTGTCTCCACTAATTATAACTTCATACGGCCCGCTCCATTTTGGAGCGAAACCTGGTTTTGCAGGCAACATCTTTACCATGACCTTTGTTCCCGCTGGGGGTACCTCGGGGAGCATATTGAGCTGTAACTCCTCATCTCGCTCTCTTTGGTGGTCTCGGACTTCTTTGCGCATCTCTTTTAACTGAGTGCCTAATTCCAAAACGTATCGTCTTAATTTATCTTTTAATGGGCCTACGTCGGCCCCACCTGTTATGATGCCTTCAGGTAATTGCATCGCTCGTCCTGTCATTAGTTCATAAGGGGTCAAACCGGTTGTCCGGTTTCTGGTGGCTCGGAGTTTAGTGATTTCTGGTATCCATCTGTCCTGCAGAAATTTATTAATCCTAAAAATGCTCGTATTCCTCTTTTAGTGGTAGGTTCCGGATGTTGGGATATTGTTTGGATCCTTTCTGAGAGCAGGACTTTTTCATCTGGTGTCAGAATGTGCCCTTAATACGTGACACACTGTGGTAAACCACGTTCACTACCGTATCACTGTTAGTAGTTAGCACTGTTCACCACTGTTCGTTATAACTGTATCACTGACCACTATTGTATCACGGTACGAGGTCGCCTCTTGCCACACTGCTATACCTGGGATGACCACTGCCGACTCCGCCTTGGCTCCACCCACCAGGCCAGGTATAAAGGTGAGCGACTGGCTGGTATTCCTCCTGCTTGGATCGGATCACCCACGAGAGTGGGCTCTGTTATTTAGTCAATAAAAACCTTTAGTCACCTTCGTAACTCTTCGCCTTTTATTGGAGGAATTGATAGGTATATCAATTTTATTGACTAAATTTAATGATGTCCGACAACGAGTCACAACCGGCGGAGGAGCCACCAGCGCAGCTCCCAGGAGCACAGCCACACCAGCCAGCTTGGCTGCGAGCCCTCAGACCGCCGTACCTGGACCTGAACCCACGAGCAGCAAACTCAGCCGCAGACTTTAAACACTGGCTGGTCTGCTTCGAATCATACCTGAGAGAATCCAGCGTCCCTCAGGCATCCAAACTAAGTGTCCTGCAGGCACAACTGAGCCCGAGAGTATACACTCTCATCGAGGACATGACTACCTACGAGACCGCCATCAACCTGCTGAAACAGAAGTACCGGACCCCGGTAAACTACATGTACGCTAGGCACCTCCTAAGATCACGGCCGCAACAGCCAGGAGAATCAGTAGCCGAATTCTCACAGGCGCTATATGCACTCGCCAGGAACTGTGACTTTAAATCGGTGTCGGCAGCCGAAAATACTGAAGATAATATCCGCGACGCATTCCTGAAAGGCCTACGGTCCGAGTACTCACGGCAAAGACTGCTGGAAGCTAAAGACCTCAGCATGGAAAAAGCTGAAGCCCTCGCTATCTCCCTGGAAGTGGCCCACCAAGATCAGGAAGCATTCACCAGGTACTGCTCGCGACCCTGGGACTCGGGCCCGACCCCTACCACAGCACCCTTCCCAGCGCCGCCCCCGGGACCTACCTCTGCGTCGGCGTCCCGGACCCGACCGGCCCCGCCACCCCCGGCACCGGCCCCGACATCGGGCATCCGCGATCGGGCCGCCGGCTGTTTTTTTTGTGGCCAGGAGAAGCACCCGAGGTCGCGCTGCCCAGCCAAGAACTCCATATGTAAAACCTGCCTGAAGAAAGGCCACTTCTCCAAGGCCTGCAGGAGCGGATCCTCAGAGGCCAGCAGTGCCGCATGCGAACTATGGGGGCGGCCATCTTCGTTTAGGGCAACTGAGGCCAGCATCCCCACACATGAGTCATGGGGGCGGCCATCTTTGTTTAGGGCAACTGAGGCCAGCATCCCCACACATGAGTCATGGGGGCGGCCATCTTTGATTAAGGCAACCGACCCCAATAGTGCCTCATGGGGCCCTACCTCGTGGGAGACGCCATTTTACTCACCACGCCCGACCGCCTCGCCCGCAGATGACAACGACTCGCTCAGCTACACACTAGCTTCCGTCACCCTGGACCAAGCCCGCCCGCACCATCTGTCCAAGTCAATGATGGACATCAAAGTGAACGGCCACGCCACGACCTGCCTGTTCGACAGCGGAAGCACGGAGAGCTTCATCCACCCAGACACGGTGAGCCACTACTCCCTCTCTGTCCTACCAACGCGCAGCCGAATCTCGATGGCATCGAGGTCCCACGCCATGGACATCAGCGGCTACTGTGTCGTGACCCTGTCGGTTAAGGGCACGGAGTATAAAAACTTTAAACTCCTCGTCCTCCCCCATCTCTGCGCTGCCGTCCTACTAGGGCTGGACTTCCAATCCCACCTCCAAAGCGTAACCCTAGCATACGGTGGACCCCTCCCCCCACTCACAGTCAACAACCAGCAAACGTTAAACCGCCCACCGCGTAACACCTGCAGCCTCTCCACCCTCAAGGTCCCGCCACCCTCTCTGTTTGCTAACCTTACCCCTGACTGCAAACCCGTCGCTACCAAGAGCAGGCGGTATAGCGCCGGGGACAGAGCCTTCATTAGCTCTGAGGTGCGGCGCCTCCTGAAAGAGGGCATTATCGAGGGGAGCAGCAGCCCCTGGCGTGCCCAGGTCGTAGTCGTAAAGACCGGCGATAAAAACCGCCTGGTCATCGACTACAGCCAGACCATAAACAGATATACCCAGCTGGACGCATACCCCCTCCCCCGCATATCTGACATGGTCAATCAGATTGCACAGTATAAAGTATTCTCGACCATCGACCTGAAGTCGGCCTACCACCAACTCCCTATCCACCCTGAGGACCGCCAGTATACCGCCTTCGAGGCGAATGGGCGCCTATACCACTTCCTTAGGGTCCCCTTCGGTGTCACTAATGGGGTCTCGGTCTTCCAAAGGGAGAGGGACCAGATGGTTGACCAGAACGAACTGCAGGCTACATTCCCCTACCTAGATAACGTCACTATCTGCGGCCGCGACCGGCAGGAACATGACGCGAATCTGGAGAAATTCCTCCGTACGGCCCAACGGCTGAACCTCACCTACAATAAGGAGAAATGCGTGTTTAACACCACGTGCCTTGCCATCCTCGGCTGCGTAGTGGAGAACGGAATCATCGGCCCCGACCCAGAAAGAATGCGCCCCCTCATGGAGCTACCCCTCCCCCACTGCCCTAAAGCACTTAGGAGAACCCTGGGGCTTTTCGCCTACTATGCCCAATGGGTACCCAATTACGCGGACAAAGCCAGACCCCTCCTGAAAGCCACTTCCTTCCCCCTCACGGAGGAGGCGTGCGCGGCCTTCTCCCTCATTAAGGGAGACATAGCCAAGGCCACGATGCACGCAGTGGACGAGTCCATCCCCTTTCAGGTGGAGAGCGACGCATCCGACTTCGCCTTAGCCGCCACCCTAAACCAGGAGGGGAGGCCAGTGGCCTTCTTCTCAAGGACCCTACAGGGCCCCGAGATCCGACATTCGTCGGTCGAGAAAGAGGCCCAGGCGATCGTGGAGGCAGTACGGCGCTGGAGGCACTACCTGGCAGGCAAACGATTTACCCTCCTCACCGACCAGCGTTCGGTGGCTTTCATGTTTAATAACAAGCTGAAGGGCAAAATCAAGAATGACAAGATTTTGAGATGGAGAATCGAGCTCTCCACCTACGATTATGAGATCTTGTACCGGCCAGGCAAGCTGAACGAATCCCCTGATGCCCTTTCACGAATGACATGCGCCAGCGCGCATATCGATAGGCTTCAGACCCTCCACGACCAGCTCTGCCACCCCGGAGTCACCAGACTCTACCATTTCATTAAGGCCCGCAACCTGACCTACTCCATCGAGGAGGTCAGGACCATGACCAGGAACTGCCAGACCTGTGCGGAGTGCAAACCGCACTTCTATAGGCCGGACCGAGCAAGCCTGATCAAGGCCACCCGCCCCTTCGAGCGCCTGAGCATCGACTTTAAGGGGCCCCTCCCGTCCTCTGACCATAATGTGTACTTCCTCAACATCGTTGATGAGTACTCCCGTTTCCCCTTTGCCTTCCCCTGCCCCGACATGACCAGTAGCACGGTCATTAAGTGCCTGAATGCCCTCTTCGCCTTGTTCGGGTTCCCGAACTATATACACAGCGACCGGGGCTCCTCCTTCATGAGCGAGGAACTCCGGCAATTCCTCCTAGAGAGAGGTATTGCAGCAAGCAGGACCACCAGCTACAACCCCAGAGGTAACGGTCAGGTGGAAAGAGAGAACGCGACGGTATGGAAGGCCGTCCTCTTAGCCTTAAAGTCTAAGGGCCTCCCAACCTCCCGCTGGCAAGAAGTCCTCCCGACAGCGCTGCACTCCATCCGGTCATTACTTTGCACGGCCACTAACACCACCCCCCATGAACGAATGTTCGTTTTCCCCAGGAAGTCGACTACGGGAACCACTCTACCAACCTGGCTGACCGCCCCGGGGCCGGTCTGGCTGCGGAAACACGTGAGGACCCATAAAACGGACCCCCTGGTCGAGAGGGTGAACCTCCTGCACGCCAACCCCCAGTACGCCTACGTGGCGTACCCAGACGGGCGGGAGGACACTGTCTCCCTACGAGACCTCGCACCCTCAGCCGATCTGGAAACACCGCCACCACCCCCCCCAACCTCAGTCCAGGTAGACGGCATGCCGGAACCCCACGAGCCCTCGCCGACCACGCAAACACCAGCATCAACACCGGATAAGGCACCAGCACCGGATAAGGCAACACCACCGCTGCGGCGATCGGAGAGGCTTACGAAGCCTCCGGACAGACTGACCTACCAGAATTGGTAGTACACTTCACCCCGCCGGACTTAATTCTAAACAAGGGGTGAATGTGGTAAACCACGTTCACTATCGTATCACTGTTAGTAGTTAGCACTGTTCACCACTGTTCGTTATAACTGTATCACTGACCACTATTGTATCACGGTACGAGGTCACCTCTTGCCACACTGCTATACCTGGGATGACCACTGCCGACTCCGCCTTGGCTCCACCCACCAGGCCAGGTATAAAGGTGAGCGACTGGCTGGTATTCCTCCTGCTTGGATCGGATCACCCACGAGAGTGGGCTCTGTTATTTAGTCAATAAAAACCTTTAGTCACCTTCGTAACTCTTCGCCTTTTATTGGAGGAATTGATAGGTATATCACACACTTTTTGCAAAATTGAATCTTTGCTTTTGATACAACATACCCTTCCCTTGACAAATGGTTCAAAATGAATTTTGTATCTATTTAACAATCCACCGCTGTTGCCGAGACTGAGCTGAAACCAATAATTCCCCCAATCTCACCAACGTTTGAGTGATAATTTCATCATACTCTGATGCTTCATCGTATGGCAATTGTTCAAAAGCTTGTTTCGTAATTAACATATCCTGCTCTACTTTATCCACAGCTACTTTCGCGTCTTTAGCCGATTTCTCAGCCATCGGGTACATTCTCATTTCATAATTCATTGCACATTAGTTGACACACACACGAACCATGCAACTTCAATCACAACTTCTAGCTGCAGTCATGATCGCGAGAGAGAGAGAGAGAGAGAGAAAGCGCGCAGCCTGTGACCTCGAAGAGGGAAGCACAGGCTTTTAAAGGGACAGTACACTGAAGATGAATGAGCACACACTCGGCAGGTTTTTTATTATTCTTAACTACATCTTACACTCTCAATCACTTTCCTTTAATTATCATTCATATCTCATTCATGAGTCCTGGAGAAACTTTACTGTCCAGTACAATATTTAAGATAGAAAACATAGCTCAAACGTTCTCACTTGATCCAAGTTATTAACACTTTTTATTTATCATTATTTTAGAGGATATTTTATTTTCCCAAAAGTAACCCAATATATATATTGCCTGAGTCCATTTCGTCATTTCAAAATTATCCCAAAATCCAAACAGCAGTATTATTGTACCAGCAGGTTTTTATCAATGTTCAATTTCATTTCTATCAATTTATCCTCCATTTCCAATTTCAGAAACAAGTAATTCTCAGGCTAGGTAGCTTACACAGTGTTTTAACATTAGTGACAGAAGTGCTGCAATTAGTTTACAAGGTAACTTCCATATAACAAAAAGAAAGAAGAGACTCCATTGTGACTCTGCTTAGAGCCCAAGGTTAAGTTATCAAATCATAAATTCCTTCTGTCACTGGGGAAATATTAACTTAAAATTAAGAAACTTAAATTATTTAACGTCCAAATATCTTTAAACTTCATACTAAAGTTGGGTTAACTCCTTTGCAGGATTCTAAGAAGGTGGAGCAACACATTATCAAATGCACGCAACTGCGTCAATTCATGTAAATCAAAAAGAACTTTCCCTATCGAAAGACAGTTGTGTTTTCACACTTTAACTAAACATGAACACGGAGGTAATATGGACAAAGACGGGATTTGAGCAAAATTCACAAGCTAAGTATTATTCAATTCGGTCTACACAAATTCACACCAACCAGAATTTCACCGTGGCCACAATGAAAGTCTGGTCTTAATAGGTTAATTAACCTCACAACTCCAATTTATTCCAGATCTTGTAAACATTCAAATTAATTTTTTCTTCCAAGCACATTGGCAACTGTAACTTTAAGGCAGAAGCCCATCTTTTGTAAAACTATGAACAGACAAATAAAACAAAATAGCACACTCTTGCAGAAAACAGTAAATTACGTCATATTAATTTTCTTATTGTCCTTTCTTCAGATGTCTTTCCAAAACACTGTAAAAACATTGAATATAACTGGAGAAAAATTAGTTTTTCACATTTAAACAAATCAAACTGCTTTGGAAGATTTCACCAAAGCAACCACGACTCCAAGGTTAAATCTTAGGCTGAAACTTAATCTTTTGTTAAACAAACTTTTTGTTGTTCTTCTCAGTTTTTACACACCAGCTTAATTTAAATTGTAGTTCAAAGATTTTTTCTCTTGGGGCACAATCTTATTCGCACATTCTTAAAACTTCCAAAATCCAAGACAAGACAAACATTTTTAAGCACTTTTAACACAGAGAAGTGGGTGGAGCTAAAACATACATAACAGAATCTTTCTTTTAAAGACAGACTTTTCAAACAAAAACACTATAACTTCTTAAACATTCATAGTCAGAAAAACAGTCACACTTTAACACACACTTTCACACAAACTGAAATTCCAGCATTTTTTAAGGTTCCTTTCCTCTATCCCAGGGGCACTTGGTCCTAGAGGGACGTACGGGGGAAGTGGTTCATTATTCCATTGTCTGGACCATCCCCCTTGGTACGCTAATGTCCTTTCTTGTTCTTTATTAATGCTTTCCAAAATTTCTATCTTCTTTTTTAGTTCTGCATTTTCCTGATTTTTAGCTTTGATTAATTGTTGCACTTTCTCAACCTGTTCTATTAATCCAGTCAGTTGATGGACCAAGAGTACCCCTACCTTCTTGGTCCTTTCTTTCTTTTGCTTATCTAGCCACTTTCTTTGTGCTTCTAATGTCTGTGATACATCCCATCCGTCCCTCTGCATTTTCTCAATTAACGAACATCTATCTGTCATGTAACTGTAAATGAGGGAGCCCGGAGGCCCCCTCTTAAGGTTCTTACCCGACATCAGTTGCTCCCTAAATCACGGTCTCCGAAACCCCCGTTTTACCTTCAGCGATGGGTGTCGTCACGTGCTCGTGGCAAAGTCTGTCCGGACTCCTTTGCCGAAATTCCCAAGCTCAACCTAAGCCTTCACCTAAGTATTCCTGAGACAAAAACTTAATAAATGCAGACGTTCAAATGTCTAGAACCACATAGTGTTTTCTTACATTCCAATGGCCCACTTACTTTGTTCTTTGGATCACTCGAGCATGTTAGCACTTGATCAGGGTGTTTGAGCACTCGGTGACCCTGCTCGCAGCACCAATTTGTTACCGCTGAGTTGGAGCCTGAACGGACCAAGTGATATACAAGGTCGACGTATACCCAACCTCAGCTTAATAGAGTAATAAGACTCAGATGACTGTGGTATAATTGAAATGTGAGAGTACACTTTTATTTGCAGAGCGCTCTGGGAGAAGTGCTATGCACCCCTGTGCAACCGCCAAGCTTCTCGTTTAACACTCTAAATGCATTTACCTTTATACACAAATTAAAGGTTAAGCGGATTAATCACAGAAATGCCTCATGACAGTGTAGCAGTAAAATATTTTAAACAAGGCTCAGCAGAAAAACAATGCTCAGCAGAACTAAGACTTCTTCGGACCTTTCACCGTGAGATATGATAAGCAGAAAATAAAACAATAGCAGACTGTCTGTCCTTGCAAAATAACCGAAGTACAAAACAGGATGCAGCTGGCACTACTCATCCCAGGGTAGCTCAAGGTCCAGTTTTAGCCTGTAACAAATGTCAAGTATCCCGACGAGCTTTGCAAAGTCCTTTAGTACCAAAATTTCCTCCAACAGTGTTAATTGTAATTAGTTTGATATTTAATTGTTAAATGAGTGTTATGGTACTGGTAATCTAAAAGGGGAGGAATTGTAATGTATATACCTTTAAGGGGGGAACTATCTTTTACAGCTCATGTATACTGCAGTACCGGCAGTGACCACACCTGTCTATAGCACTGAGTAGTAATCTGTACAGATCAGTTCCAATGTGAGCCACGTTGAGTAAACACCTGTTGTACCGTTCTCCTGCAGTCTGTGTCTTATTATACACGGATACATCACAGACGAAACAGAGCAGTTGCATAACCAGCATTCCATTCAGTGTTATCAGGATCTTCCTCCATGTTTATCAAAACATTCCTATGCCTCTTCATAGTATTGACTAGCAGAACTCAACACTGACCAACCCTTCTCTCCGCATACTTCAGGTATCAGTGCTGTATACCGAGAGCCATTAATAAATCGTTTACAGATCATCTCCAGCTTGTCGAGGTAGGACTAGGCCTCTGTCACTTGTCCCATGTGATAATATACCCAGGCATAGTTTCCATAGGTGATGAAGCTCCTTCTTTCAAATTCATGTTCGTGATTCTCCCTCAGAATCTTTTCAGCTTCCTTTAAGTTTTGAATTGCCTCTTCACAGTTGCCTTGCAGAAAGTTTACAAAAGCACAAGATAAAAAAAATCACGGGATTGGGGGTAATATACTGGCATGGGTGGAAGATTGGCTATCTAACAGAAAACAGAGAGTTGGGATAAATGGTTCATTCTCGGGTTGGCAATCAGTAACTAGTGGTGTTCCGCAGGGGTCAGTGCTGGGACCCCAACTCTTTAAAACCTATATTAACGATTTGGAGGATGGGACCAAGTGCAACGTATCCAAGTTTGCCGACGATACAAAGATGGGAGGGAAAGCAGTGAGTGAGGAGGACATAAAAAACCTGCAAAAGGACATAGACAGGCTAAGTGAGTGGGCAGAAATTTGGCAGATGCAATATAATGTTGGAAAGTGTGAGGTTATGCACTTTGGCAGAAAAAATCAAAGAGCAAGTTATTATCTAAATGGAGAGAAACTGCAAAGTGCTACAGTACAAAGTGATCTGGGGGTCCTGGTGCATGAAACACAGAAGGTTAGTATGCAGGTACAGCAGGTGATCAGGAAGGCCAATGGAATCTTGGCTTTTATTGCAAGGGGGATGGAGTATAAAAGCAGGGAAGTCTTGCTTCAGTTATATAGGGTACTGGTGAGGCCACACCTGGAATACTGCGTACAGTTTTGGTTTCCATATTTAAGAAAATATATATTTGCTCTCGAGGCAGTTCAGAGAAGGTTCACTCGGTTGATTCCGGAGATGAGGGAGTTGACTTATGAGGAAAGGTTGAGTAGGTTGGGCCTCTACTCATTGGAATTCAGAAGAATGAGAGGCGATCTTATCGAAACATATAAGATTGTGAGGGGGCTTGATCGGGTGGATGCGGGGAGGATGTTTCCACTGATGGGTGAGACTAGAACTAGTGGGCATAATCTTAGAGTAAGGGGCTGCCCCTTCAAAATCTGAGATGAGGAGAAACTTCTTCACTCAGAGGGTGGTAAATCTATGGAATTTGCTACCTCAGAGAGCTGTGGAAGCTGCGACATTAAATAAATTTAAAACGGAGATGGACAGTTTCCTAGCTGATAAGGGAATTAGGGGTTACGGGGAGCGGGCAGGGAAGTGGACGTGAGTCTAGGTTCGGATCAGCCATGATCCTATTGAATGGCGGAGCAGGCCCGAGGAGCCGTATGGCCTACTCCTGCTCCTACTTCTTATGTTCTTATGTTCATTGTAAGGCATGGCCTGATATTTCACATCAGCCTGTATTAAATCTTGTAATCTATACTTCATGTCGTCCAAGTCAATACTGTCTTTCTGTGGGCCCCACGTGAATTGGCATTGAAGCTGGCCAAGTTTTGCTTTCAAGCAATCCTTCAGTGTGTTGCTGTAAGAGAACAGAATCATCAAAGCCCATCTTATGTGTATCTAACTTACATTTTTAGCTCATATATAATCAATGTAGCAATGCTGGCAAAGTCATAATAGCAGAACAGGGGTGCAGGACAGTGCAAGTGGGCACAGAACACCTGCATTGCAGCCTGACTGTCTGGCATCCCTCAGTTAGGGGGAAACCCATTGGAATCCCGTAATGGTCTTGGAAGCAACAAAAAATGAACATTTGGCACATAAGTGCCAGCAGAAATCCACGATTGCCCCTTAATAGGAACATAGGTAGGAACATAGGAACATGTTCCGTCATTCAATTAGGTCATGGCTGATCTGTATCTCAACTCCATCCACCCACCTTGGTTCTGTAACCCTTAATACCCTTGCCAAACAAAAATCTATCAATCTCAGTTTTGAAATTTTTATTTGGCCTAGCCTCAACATCTTATTGGGGGAGAGAGTTCCAGATTTCCACCAACCTTTGTGTGAAGAAGTGCTTTCTGACATCACCCCTGAATAGCCTAGCTCTAATTTCAAGCTGATGCCCCCTTGTTCTGGACTCCCCCACCAGAGGAAATAGTTTATCTCTGTCTACCCTATCAAATCCTTTAATCATCTTAAACACCTCAATTAGGTCACCCCTTAATCTTCTATATCCAGGGCAATACAAGCCTAGTGTACGTAACCTGTCTTCATAATTTAACCCTTTTAGCCCAGGAATCATTCTAATGAATCAACGCTGCACCCGCTGCAAGACCAATATATCCTTTCTGAGGTGCGGTGCCCAGAACTGAACACACTACTCCAGATGTGGTTTAACCAGAGCTTTATACAACTGTAACATAACACCTACCCTTTGTATTCCAGCCCCATTGAGATCAAGGCAAACAATCCATTAGCCTCTTTCATTATTTACTGTACCTGTCCACTAGATTTAGTGATTTCTGTACATGGTCCCCTAAATCTCTTTGCTCCTCCACAGTTTCTAGCTTGTCACCATTGAGAAAATATCCTGATCTTTCTTAGCTCCAAAGTGGATGAGCTCACATTTCCCCACACTGAAGTCCATCTGCTGCAGTTTTTCCTACTCGCTTAATCTGTCAATGTGTCTTTGGAACTGTCAATCCTATCTGCATTATTTACTGTGCCACCTAACTTAGCGTCAGCAGCAAACCTGGATATACAACTCTCCATTCCTTCATCTAAGTCATTGATAAACACAGTGAAAAGCTGAGGCCCCAGGACAGATCTCTGAGGGCACCACTAATCACATCCTGCCAATTGGAGAACAAACCCATTATCCCAACTCTCTTATATTCTATGCCTCAGCTAATGAAGGCAAGTATCCCATATGCCTTTTTAACCACCTTATCTACCAGTCCTGCTGCCTTCAGGGATCTATGTACATGCACACCAAGGTCCCTCTGATCCTCTGTACTTCCTAGGGTCCTACCATTCATTGTGTATTCCTTGCCTTGTTAGTCCTCCCAAAATGCATCACCTCACACTTTTCAGAGTTAAATTCCATTTGCCGCTGTTCTGCCCATCTCACCAACCCATCTATATCGTCCTGTGGCCTGAGGCTTCCCTCCTCGCTATTTAACACTCCACTAATTTTCGTGTCATCTGCGAACTTACTGATCATACCTCCCACATTCATATATATATCATTAATGTACACTACAAACCTAGCACCGATCTCTGCGGTACACCACTGGACACGGGCTTGCAGTCACAAAAACAACCTTCGAACATCACCCTCTGCCTCCTGTCACTAAGCCAATTTTGGATCGAATATGCCAAGTTGCCCTGGATCCCATGGGCTCTTACCTTCTTGACCAGCCTCCCATGCGAGTCTTTATCAAAAGCCTTACTGAAGTCCATGTAGACCATATCAACTGCACTACCCTCATCCACACACCTAGTCACCCCCTCGAAAAATTCAATCAAATTGGTCAGACATGATCTCCCCCTGACAAAGCCATCCTGACTATCCTTGATTAATCCTTGCCTCTCCAAGTGGAGATTAATTCTGTCCCTCAGAATTTTTCCAATAATTTCCCTGCCACTGATGTTAGGCTCACTGGCCTGTGATTCCCTGGTTTATCCCTACTACCCTTCTGGAATAATGGTACTACGTTAGCTGTTCTCCAGTCCTCTGGCACCGCCCCTGCGGACAGAGTGGTTCTGAAAATTTGTGTCAGAACCCCTGCAATCTCCTCCCTTGCCTCACACAGCAGCCTGGGATACATCTCGTCTGGGCCTGGGGATTTATCCACTTTTAAGCGCGTTAAAGCCGCTAGTACCTCCTCCCTCTCAATACTAATTTGTTCAAGTATATCACAATCCCCCTGCCTGATTTCTATGCTGACATCGTCCTTCTCCATAGGGAACACAGATGCAAAATATTCATTTAAAACCTCACCTACATCTTCTGGCTCTACACACAGTTTGCCACTTTGGTCCCTAATAGGCCCAACTCTTTCCCTGGTTATCCTCTTGCCCTTAATATACTTATAAAACACCTTAGGATTTTCCTTTATTTTGCCCGGCAGTGTTTTTTCATGCCCCCTCTTTGCTCTCCTAATTTCTTTTTTAAGTACCCTTTCTATACTCCTCTCGGGCTTCCACTGTTTTTAATCCTTTTTATCTGCCAAAAGCCTCCCTTATTTCCTCATCCATTCTCGTATATCCCTTGACATCCAGGGTTCTGTAGGATTCACAAAATTCTGGGATCCCCTACTCAATGGATATGTGTCTGGAATTTAAAAAGAGACTGTGTTGGACCTTTTGGAGGAGAAATGTGGGCAGAAATATCTCACTATTAGGCGCCTTTGGACTAAACTAGGGCCTATTGGATTGAGTTTGGACATTTTAAATTGTGTGCTGGGTCTGCACAGGGAAATGAGATCCTTATAGGGCTGCTAACCCACCTCGGAGGCAGGCCGCCAGGGAGACATTAGCAGTCTAATAAAAGCCTACTTACCAGGGACCCAGATACATACATATTTTAATAGTTCTTAAAACGGCTATACAGAAAACCCTGGCATCAGCAAAACACACAATGGACAGTATCAAGACCTGATTACATTCTAACAGCACCATTCAAAAACCCCATCAACACCTTTGGGAATCTTGTATCATGCTAATGCTCAATCAGCCCACCAAAATTCTCACAAAGGGATCACATCAGAGTTGATCAGCCTGCCAAAATTGCACAAAAGGGAATCATCTAAAATCAATTGTGCACCTGAGTTTTGGGGCAAAAGTTTAAGCAGCCTCTCAGGTATAACTGGGGACTTGCTAGTAGCTAAAGTGACCTCAACAGACGGGCTGAAGAGAGAGAGTGCTGGTGGGCAGCAGCAGCAGCACACCGGAGCAGAAGAAACGTACCCGAGAACACGCTGGAAAGGCACTTGGAGTCTGGGCACCTTGACTCTGGCTTTGAAACATCTAACCTGCCACACGAGGTTACAGCAACACAACAAGAAAACCTAACAAGAAGCTCAGTGTCACTGAAAGATCAACCATCATCCAGTGCTGACTCTAAGAAAAACTTGTTTACCATCAAACGTTGACCAGTGCTAATACCGAAGACACCGCAACCAGCCAAGGAGTCCACAAGATTGAGGAGAGAGAAAGCAGTGTGCAACTGGTCTAAACTGTGGAGAAATCCTTTGGTGAGCATAGTCCCTGTAATTTCAGAGCCTAACTTAGTTAGTGTAGTGGTGGGAGGTGGTTTTATTTTTTTTCTCTCACAGCATAACTTCTGTACCCATTGCGTGTACGTTTTTGTTTAGTTAATTCGTGTGGTGTGCGATTTCTAAATAAAATATTTGTTCTTGTACCAAACAGTTGTCTGCCTACATCTAACACATCCCCTAAAAAATTCCAAGCCCCAGAACCAGGGAGTGGGACGATTCAAATCGTCAAAGTCAATTTAAAAGGCCGACAAACCCACCACCCACTACATAATGGCGAGTCAGGCAGGAGCTTGGTACAAAGGGTGTGAGGCTGTAGACTCGGTTCTGGTGGAAAGAACAAAAATGGAGGAAAGAATCTCCGAATATGTATTTAAGAAAGTAAATATTACCAAAAAGTGGGTCGTAAGCCTGTTACGGGCTGAGCGTCCAGTGGACGCAGCTGCTAAGTGGACCGAGAGCAAGGACAATAAAAGGCCAATAGAGAAGGCTATTTGGTTGGTCTGCTACCAAAGACAGATCCAGTTGCTGGATAGGAAGGTCAAGAAATTGATAGCAGAGCTCCGGGAATCCGAAGAGCACTCAGCCGTAAGGGCTATGGCAGGGGAGAAAATGTTTGAGGAATTAACTAAACAAAAGCATATCAGATTACAGCTAGAAGAGACCCACAGGAATAAGCAGGACTATTTCCAATGCCAAGTAACAGAGGCAAAGGGGAATGAGCTAGCGCTGCGGGGTGAAAATGCCCGCCTAACAAAAGTAATAAGAGAACAGGAGGAGAGGATACGGGATGTGCAGGCAGCCTATAAAGTAGCCAGTAGCAAAGTCTTCGGGGTGGAGTATCACGGGCCCTGTGAGGCCAAGATAAAAGGTTTAACCCAGGCCCTATCTAATGCTAAGGGGATGGTATGCCTGATAAGCACAAGCGCTCTTAAGGGAGATGTGCAGAAGCAAGGGGGAGTAGAGGGGGTTAGAGTGGCAGAAAGGGACGTCCAACCACCACCTGTAGCCCTACCGGGGTTAAGCTTGGCAGTACAGAGAGAGCGCGACACCGAGGAAATACAAGGGGTGTCAGAACCGAGGCCGATGTTGTAGGATTTTGCAATAATTTCGAAATTTTCTACAGCTCCGAAGATTTATTTTTGATTAAAGAATTCCTGGGTAGAATACACCTTTAAAAATCCAGGGATCAAAAATGGCCGTCAGACCTCGTGGCAGAAGAAAAGGCAGCCTGTGTGTGTCTGTGAAAAAGGAAAATCAAAGATGGCTGTCCGACCTCGTGGCAGAAGACACAACACAGCCTGTGTGCTGTGAAAAGGAAAATCAAAGATGGCTGACAAAGGATTTTTAAAAAACCCAGCCCCTGAAGTAATAAGGTATTTAAACCATCAATCAAATGCGGTTTGAGAAACTGCTACAATATTGACTCAAAAGATTAAGTGCTTGAGACTGTCCGCATGAACAAAGGAACTTTGTTTACACGAACGCTTTACAATATTGACTTAAGAGATTAAGCACTTGAGACTGCCAATCAATTGCGGTTGGGCGTGACCACAGGACAATCAGATTGTTTACACTAACCTCCAAGGGCTGCTTACTCAGCAATTAAGGAAATAGACATATTTTCTTCAATTCTTCAAACGGAAACAGCTTTATTCAACCCATCACAATGAATGGGGATACATTCAAAAACCCATCACAAGGGAAATGGGTAATTCATCCAAAACCCATCACAACGAATGGGACAGATCAATTCCCTTTTGTATAGCCCAGATACATCTGGATTTGGGCGGGAAGATTTCGGCTCCAAATGGGGTATAAGATAGCTTCTCAGGAAGCCATCTCTCTCTCTCTCTCTGCAGCCTCGCCTCCATGCCCTATCTACAACTCAGGAGCCTGCCCAAGGGAGTGGAATACCAGCAGTTACTTTTAAACACTGGGATATCTCCATTTCAGGGTGGTGAAGAACCTAAGACCGCAGGGGCACGGAGCAGGCATTTCACTGGTGAGCATAGCTTTTCTGGCCCATCACAAGGCAACTTAGATAGGTAGTTACAGGTGGGAATTAAGGGGGATTTTTGTTAAATTGTGATTTTAGTCAATTTTCCCTCGTTGTGTCCATTTTCTCCTCCCCTGTTAAGTAACAGTGTTGCACTAAGCAAAAGAGTGCTGTAGTGGACACTAAGTGTACTGTGAGAAGTAAAGTGCTGCACTAGTTAAAAGTACTGTATTTAAGTAAGAGTATACTGTATTAAAGGTGCTGTATTTAAGTAAAAGAGTGTTGCACTAAGCAAAAGAGTGCTGTAGTGGACACTAAGGCCTAGAAATTGGGTTGGTAGCGCTGGCGTTGAACGCCTAAAGAGACCTAGAATTGGGGCAAAGCCCTATGTTGGGGCAAGCACTATGAAGATAGCGCCAACTCGGATATTGACTATACATTTAGCGCCTGCGCTAAGTGTTTGCGCGCGCCCGCGAGCGCAAGCAGCTCATGACGTCATTTCAGTGTGCAATGCATTTTAGGAGCGCCTGAGCGCATATTGGGTGGCGACCGGAGCCTTAGCGCCCAGCGCTATTAGTAACAGTTCGAGGGAGGGCTAACAGGCCCTTCTCGGAGTAGGGCAGCGCTATTTAAAGGGGACAGCTCTAGTGCAGAATCTTCTGCCAGTTGGCCTGCTCATTGCGATCGCTGCTAGAGAGAGTTGGCGAGCTAATGTGGAGCGGAGTTCTGGGAATTTAGCTTTACAGTACTTGGGACCTTCAACCCTGTCTGAAGCACTTGCAGCACTACACCTAAAAGCCTTTTGACCAACTGGCATTGGAATGGGAGCATGTTTGGAGGGTGACGGCCTCATCGCCCAACACTGTGAAGGGGCAGAGAGACGGCGGGAGAGAGGGCCGGGATTGGCCAGAATGAGGAGGGGCAATGGAGGTCGGCCAATCCGACGGGATGCTGCGAGGGTCTTTAGGCAGCAGGTGACAAGCGTTGACATGTCGGAGGAGCAGTGTTTGTGAAGGCTCCGAATCTGGAGGGACATTGTTACTGATTTGTGCCACCTGCTTGGTCAGCATCTGCAGCCGCGTGAACGCTACAGAACCTCTCTGTCCGTTATGGCTAAACTGACTGATGGCCTCCATTTTTATGGCAACGGATCCTTTCAGTCAGCCATTGGGGACAATGCGACTGTCGCTCAGGCTGCAGTCCGCTGTTGCATCCGGCAAGTGACAGATGCCCTTTATAGGCGAACGCTTCAATTCATCACCTTCCCTCGGACCCTGCACAAGCAGGCAGAGGAGGAGGAGTATGAGGAGGAGGAGGAGGAGGAGGAGGAAGAGCAGGCGGAGGAGGAGGAGGAGGAAGATGGAAGGGCTGCTGAAAGTGGAAGGTCCATACGTCAGAGGCTCCACTGGACTCGTGTCGACACCCCTGTGGCGGAATGATGAGAGTCTTAACTCATGCGCACTTTGGATGTTTGAGGGCCTCTGAATGCCAGCATCACTGAAAGTAGTCACATGGACCATGCAACATTGAAACTTCTGCTTATTGACACAAAAGTCTTTCATTACAGCTAAACAACGTAATGTGAGCACAAACCATAACTTTCAAAATAACTGTTAACTGTTCGGCCAAGCCGCAAAACTCAACAAACCTCAGCAAATATAACAGCAGGTGAGGGTGTCCTTGAATTTGGACAAACAAACGCCTCAGCACTTCCCTCTACAACTGGCCCCTTGAGGGAGATCGACTTCTCTTCTGCGCCCGGCCCCTTCCCTCCCTGCTGCTCCTACGTAATTGGCCCCGGTGGCGGGCTCAAGGCTGGGGGATGCCTCCTGACTGTCTGGAAGTGCAGAAGCCCCTGAGGGGCGGCCTGGCCGACCGCTGGGCTTGAAGGGTGCGGACGCAGGATGCTTGCTGTGACCATGGCTGGAAGCAGTGTGGCCTGCAGGTGGTGGCAGCTGCAATGCAGGCGTCCCAGCGCTGGCATGTGCAATGCCCTCCTGCCGAGAGAGGACACCTGCACCATGGTCGGACGACACACTGGCTATCTGAGGGGAGCAGCTCGGCTCATCCGCCACAATCGCATGCTCCACTGATTCCTGGCCTTGTACGGGAGTGGAAGGGCCCGGGGTGATCCTATCTGATGCAGAGAGGGTGGCTGCAGTGAGAGATCGCGTTGCGTCAATCTGGCTATGGAGGAGCTCAGCAAGTGACTGCGTGGCAACAGTGAGGACCTGTGTGCCAGGTGCCAGTGCTTCGGAGAAGGCCTGGACAGTTCTTCCCATGGCTTCAGACAAGGCAGGTGCCGACCGCTCCATTGCCTCGGACAAGCCCTGCACAGGCTTTTCCAGGGATTGTCCGAAGCCCTGAATAGTCCTTTCCATTGCCGACTCAAAGCCATGGACAGTCCTCTCCATTGTTGGGCCGAAGCCCTGGATAGTCCTGTCCATTGTGGCCCCGAAGCCCTGGATAGACCTGTCCATAGTTTCCCCGAACACCTGGAGAGTCCTCTCCATTGTTGCCCCAAAGCCCTGCAGAGTCCTCTCCATTGTTGCCCCGAAGTCCAACATACTCCTAGCCAATGAATCTATTGACTCAGGCATCTTCTCCACTGCAGCCATCAGCTCCGTGTGTCTGACCCGGGCCTGTTTGCTCATCTCAGCCAGGCGACGGACCTCATCTGCACTCTGTGCAGCAGTCATGACGACCTGCCTTGCCCTGCGGGGAGACGGTGGCCGAACTTGCCTATCCCCCCGTGCGTTGCTGCATGCCGCTTGGTCCGGCAACTGGTTCATCCTCAGAGCCACCCCCCCTCCCCTCCAGGGGACTACTATCCCCAGTCTGCAGATGTCTCAGCTCCCTGGATTCTGCAGTGGCTGGTCCGGATTCCTCCTGGTCCTCGTCTCCGGTGGCACTGGCACTGGCAGCTTCAGCGCGTTGAGCCCGAGTTGGTGCTGCTTCATCTGAAAGTGGGAGGTGGAGGAGTGGCTTTAGCAAAAGGACAGCTTTGCTGAAAGGCATGCCAGATTGCGTCAAGGCTCTGACATGGCTGCACACTGAGGATGCATGCTGGCGGGGGGACCAAGTGGAAGGCAACAGGTGAAAAAGCTGAGAGTCTTACCCTCGCTGTCGGTAATGGGGTCGGCAGATGCAGTGGTCACAGGACCAGGCAGACGTCCTCCAAGTATCTGGTGCACTCTCTCCTCCAGATCCGTGAGAGTGACCACTTGTGCAGGTCCGCCACCAGTTCGACGCTGCTCCTTTCGAATCATCACCAGCTTGGACTGCAGGGGAAAGAAGGGGAGGTTCTGTTGCACGATGTGTTGAGACCTCATCGCATGCCCCCCATGGTGCAAGAGCCCTTACATGAGGCCTTGAGACATCTGTCCATGTGTATGCCCAGAAAGGGCCATGGGTGCATACTGACAGATGGCCATTGGCGCATCATTGCAGCAGGGTGCCCAAAGTCAGCTGCAGATGGAGGGAAGCACAAGTTTGGTAAACCATCACTTACCCTAACGATCCGTGTGAGGTCGTTGAATTTCTTCCTGCACTGAACAGGGGTCCTGGTTGCCATGCTGCTGGAGTTCACCCTCACAGCAACCTCCCTCCAAGATCGTCGATAAGCCTTCTGATTCGGCCTCTTGCCATTATCCGGATACAGGACCTCTCGACGGTGTTCAACTGCAGCCACCAAGTGGTCCAGAGCCTCAGTGCTGAAGCGCTCTGCTCTCTGCCTAACCTTCTCCATGATGAACAAGTTTGTACCGCCAGACAAGGGCGAGCGCCGAATCTGAGGCCTACAGGGCGTTGGGTGTTGAAGCTCAGGCTGACTGACCCACCCCTTTCAGAGCCGGCCGGCGCCTGGAGGTCTCGTGCTTTCCCGTAATTGAGATCACCTGCGCTGCGCCCATCCACGTCGATATTGAGGAGCGCCTGACCTTTTGCGCCTTAAGAGCACCATGCAACGACTGATTTAGCGCCTCAATCCCCTTTGGGGGCGATGCAACCAATATCGCGCCAGGCGGCGATAAGTTTCATCTGGCTATAAACTTTGCGCATCGCCAGTTCTAACGCCTCAAGCGGGGCTATACCCAATCTCTAGGCCTAAGTGTACTACATAAGAACATAAGAACATAAGAAATAGGAGCAGGAGTAGGCCAATCGGCCCCTCGAGCCTGCTCCGCCATTCAATAAGATCATGGCTGATCTGATCCTAACTGCCAATCCACTATAACAGAATTAGACACACGAAATAGGAGCAGGATCAGGCTACACGGCCCCTGGGCCCGCTCCGCTACCCACAGGGCCATGACCGATCCGAACCTAGACTCATGTCCAAATTCCTGCCCGCTCCCCGTAACCCTTAATTCCCTTTACTTCTAGGAAACCGTGAGAAGTGCTGCACTAGTTAAAAGTGCTGTATTTAAGTAAGAGTATACTGTATTAAAGGTGCTGTATTTAAGTAAAAGAGTGTTGCACTAAGCAAAAGAGTGCTGTAGTGGACAATAAGTGTACTGTGTTAAGTAAAAGTGCTGTATCGAGCACAGGTGTGCTGTATTCATTATTTTAAGTTGTTTTTTTTTTGTTTCAATAAATACTGGTCTGTTTTGCATCCAAACACGAGTCTCGTTTCTGTCTACATCACTACCGAATAAGTCCGGTGGTCAGAACCAGGAAAGGGGAGCGCTTCGAAACCGCATGGGGCTCTGGAGCAGCTCAGAGGCTTCTGACTGGCCAGAGACAATAACCCCATCCCCGTTAATAATTCCTACAATGTGCCCGATCCGACAACAAAAGTATGGTGCCGGCAACGATGGTCAGGGACAAGGGGCCCTGGCGAGCCAATTTGTAATTCCCCATGGAACCCAGCAACTCCGGGCAATGGTAGCTCATTTAGAAAAGTTAACCCCTCAAGGGGACCCCTCAGTCCATTTTATGGACATAGAGCAGGCAGCCGGTATAAACGGCTGCAATGAGGCCGAACAGGCTAAAATGCTGCTTTTCTCCTTGGATCGCAAGGTATACCAGGCCTCTCTGCAGATAGCAAGAGGGGCCAGGGCACATACGCTGCGATCCAGGAAGGGGTGTTAGAGGTTCTGGGCTAAATGATGGAAGTCCGTTTTCCCGGGTCGAGAAGACCCTGCAACAGGCAGGTGAAACCCCACAGGCTTTCGCAGACAGGCTGTGGCCCTTCTACGAGAGAGCATGTGGAGCAGATCTCGACCGGGAACACCTGGACCGGGAACCAACAGCTTGCTGGCTTCGCAGCCTAGTGGCTAACTGCCTGCCATGAGTAAAGGCTAAAGCCGAGCTGTGGTTCGACCCCAGAGACCCCACCGCTACCGAGGAGTCAGTGGTTAGACAGTTAACCCTGGCTTACCGGAACGGCAGAGGGGCAGTTGAGGCCCCACAAAAAGGAAAGGGCCACGAGATCTGGCCCAGTCATTCTAGAAGAGAATGGCACCAGGAAGGGGGGAGCCCTTCCGATTCAAAGAGTACGTGCTATGGGTGCGGAATAAGTGGACACTGGCGGAAGAATTGCCGAAATCCTTGGAAAGATAGGGCAGAAAAGGAATCCTCACCCTTAAAGGATTCCCCTGCCACAAAAGGTTTAACAGCCCCGGCTCAAAGAGCCGGGCCTGTGGCACACAATCCCTCTGGTAGTTTCGATCAGATCGTGGCCGTGCTCCGAACTATGATAATGGGCTCAGGAAGGTAGCTGTAACCACCGGCGCAACCCCATCTGCCCCACCTAATCCTGATCCACGACTAGAGTCAGCGCAGCCTGTATACCTGTGCCCTTTACACTATGATGAGTGGAAATGGCCTTGCGTGAAGATGGAGGTGGAGAGGGTTAAAGGGACCTATCTGCTAGACACTGGTGGTTCCAGCACCATCGTCTATGCAGATAACCCAACTACCTCACCTCTGTCGAACGGAGTCCCGTATTCCTTGGTAGGGTTCACAGGTAATGAGCAGGCTGGCTCATTCTCTATTCCACTATCAATTGACTAAGGAGCACTCCACACCAAGTGGAAGTGTGTCCTAATGAAGTGGGAGAAAGAGGGAACAGGGATCCTAGGCGCAGATTTCATTATTGGCCACAAGGTCCTAGTGGACCTTAGAAATCATTGTCTATGGTGACTCAACCGTGGCTAACAAGGGAAATTAGGGATAGCATAAGATCCAAGGAGAGGACATATAAATTGGCCAGAAAAAGCAGTAAACCTGAGGATTGGGAGCAGTTTAAGATTCAACAAAGGAGGACAAAGGGATTAATTAAGAAGGGGAAAATTGAATATGAGAGTAAGCTTGCAGGGAACATAAAAACTGACTGTAAAAGCTTTTATAGATATGTGAAGAGAAAAAGATTGGTGAAGTCAAGTGTAGGTCCCTTGCAGTCAGTATCAGGGGAATTTATAATGGGGAACAAAGAAATGGCAGACCAATTAAATACATACTTTGGTTTTGTCTTCACAAAGGAGGACACAAATAACCTCCCAGAGATGTCGGGGGAAATAAGGCCTGATGAAAGGGAGGAACTGAAAGAAATCAGTATTTGTAGGGAAATGGTGTTAGGGAAATTGATGGGATTGAAGGCCGATAAATCCCCAGGGCCTGATAATCTACATCCTAGGGTACTTTAGGAAGTGGCCCTAGAAATAGTAGATGCATTGCTGATCATCTTCCAACATTCGATGGAATCTGGAACAGTACCCATGGATTGGAGGGTAGCTAATGTTACCGCACTATTCAAAAAAGGTGGTAGAGAGAAAATGGGGAATTACAGACCGGTAAGCCTGAGTGAGGAAAATGCTAGAGCAGAGCACTTGGAAAGCAGTGACAGGATCGGACAAAGTCAAAATGGATTTACAAAAGGTAAATCGTGCTTGACTAATCTACTGGAATTTTTTGAGGATGTAACTGGTAAAATAGATAAGGGAGAACCAGTGGATGTTGTGTATGTGGACTTTCAGAAGGCTTTTGATAAGGTCCCGCATAAGAGATTAGCATGTAAAGTTAAGGCACATGGGATTGGGGGCAAGGTATTGACTTGGATAGAGAACTGGTTGGCACACAGGAAGCAAAGAGTTGGAAAAAACGGTTCTTTTTCCGAGTGGCAGGCAGTGACTAGTGGGGTACTGCAGGGATCGGTCCTTGGACCCCAGCTATTCACAATATATATTAATGATCTAGACAAGGGAACTGGATGTAACATCTCCAAATTTGCAGACGACACTAAGCTGGGTGGGCGTGTGTGCTGTGAGGAGGATGCCGAGAAACTCCAGGATGATTTGGATAGGTTGGGTGATTGGGCAAAAAGCATGGCAGATGCAATATAATGTGGATAAATGTGAGGTTATCCACTTTGGTGGCAAAAACAGGAAGGCAGATTATTATCTGAATGGCAATAGATTGGGAGAAGGGGAAGTGCAACGAGACCTGGGTGTCCTTGTGCACCCGTCGCTGAAGGTAAGCATGCAGGTGCAGCAGGCAGTTAAGAAGGCAAATGGTATGTTGGCCTTCGTAGTGAGAGGGTTTGAGTACAGGAACAAGGATGTCTTGCTGCAGTTGTACAGGGCCTTGGTGAGACCACACCTTGAGTATTGTGTGCAGTTTTGGTCGCCTTATCTGAGGAAGGATGTTCTTGCCATGGAAGGAGTTCAGCGAAGATTCACCAGGCTGATACCTTGGATGGCAGGAATGACGTATGAGGAGAGATTGGGATGATTGGGCTTGTACTCGCTGGAGTTTAGAAGAATGAGAGGGGATCTCATTGAAACTTATACAATTCTGACATGGCTGGACAGACTAGATGCAGGAAGGTTGTTCCCGATGGTCGGGGAGTCCAGAACCAGGGGTCACAGTCTAAGGATAAGGGGTAGACCATTTAGGACAGAAATGAGGAGGAATTTCTTCACCCAGAGAGTGGTGAACCTGTGGAATTCTCTACCACAGAAGGCAGTAGAGGCCAATTCATTAAATATATTCAAGAAGGAGTTGGATATATTTCTTAAGGCTAAAGGTATCAAGGGGTATGGGGAGAAAGCAGGGATCGGGTACTGAAATTGGATGATCAGCCATGATCGCATTGAATGGCGGAGCAGGCTTGAGGGGCTGAATGGCCTACTCCTGCTCCTATCTTTTATGTTTCTGTGGGGAGCGGTGTGCACGGGGGAAGAGAAAGAAGTTGTAGTGATCCCGGGGATACAAGGCAAAGGGACCCTCTGCACGGTCAAACCAAAAGAAGGCTATGACCTCGAGTTACTGGTAAGCAGTACCCCCAGAGAATATCGGGCATTTGTGTGGGCAAATCTCGGTGCATTCGCCACCCACAAGCATGATTGTGGAAGGGTAACAGGGGTCGAGGTTAGCGTAGACGGGGATCCTATGGACAGGCCCCAAAAACAGTATATAAGTTCCCTAGGGAGGCGGAGGCAGACCTGGAGATTGGCCTGGGTTCCCTAGTCACACAGGGAGTGTTGAGGCCGATAGACACCCACGTGAACTCACCACTTTGGCTGGATAGGAAACTGGACAATTCGTGGAGAGCCACTGTGGACTACCGGGTCCTCAACTGCAATATCCAGCCTGCGCGCCACGGTTGCTGCAGTTGCCGACCTAATTGGAAGCATACCGGCATCCACATGCACCTTCGCGGTGCTGGATATCTCAAACAGTTTTTGGTCCTTCCCATTAAACAGAGGGGACCAGTACAAATTTGCTTTTACCTTCAAGGGCCAGCAATACACGTGGAACTGCCTTCCCCAGGGGTTTCATAACAGCCCCAGTATATTCCACCAATGCATGGCCAATTGTCTAAAACACTTCAGCAAGTCCCAGCAGTTGGTACAGTATGTTAATGACCTGCTCCTATTCACCGACAAGGGTGAGGAGCACGGCCCACTGCTGGCTGAACTGCTGGAACTGCTAAAGGAAGAGGGTTTTAAAGTCAACCCAAAGAAGGCGCAGATCGGCCAGCTAGAAGTAAAATTCCTGGGGCTGACTGTGCACGCAGGCGAGAGGGCAATAGATAAGGCCAGGAGAGAAGCAGTGCAGGAATTGCCAGCCCCTCGTTCTTTTACTGGAGTAAGATCTTTCCTAGGGCTTACCGGTTACTGCAGGGATTTCATTGAGGACTACGCAGCAACAGCAGCCCCCCTACTCCGACGCCTTCACAGAGGAGTGGAGTGGGACTGGGATAAAAGCTGCGGGGAGGCGTTCACTCAATTAAAATAAAATCTGCAAGCCACGCCAGCTTTAGGGGCTATTGATGGGGATGAGGAGTTTTTCCTGGAAGTAGCAGCCAGTGGGGATAGCCTGAGCGCAGTGCTGCTTCAGGAGCGACATGGCCAGCTCAGACCGGTGGTCTACTCCTCCAGGATCCTCACAGATGTGGAGAAGGCATACTCCAACTGTGAGAGACACTTCCTTGCCACTCATTGGGCGGTAAAAAGATCCCTTATTTTTACAGGGGGGGCCTCCAAGTACGCTCCTCACCCATCACACGCCCACCCAAATGCTCCTAGATGGGAGAATTAAAGACGGGACAGTGAGCAGTGCCCGCATTGCTCACTGGACCCTCCTTCTCTCGCAAATGGACTTAAAGGTGAAAGGTCTTTGTGAGCCTAAACTAGCGGCCAACATGATCTACTCAGGGGTGGCCCATAGGTGTTCCATAGAAGGGGTAGGGGACGTCGATGTAGGATTTCGGGCCGGGATACATCCCACAGGCCGCAAAATCTACGTTGACGGCTCCAGCACAGTGTCGGCAGGCGAGCGACTCACGAGCTGCGGGATCTATGACCCACGGGCAGGCATTGCCCTGGCGATTAAGCTCCCGAGCACCATGAGCGCCGAGCATGCTGAACTGTCGGCGGTGGTGTACATTGTGACCCAGCCCGAGGAGTTCCCTACCACGTACATGATTTGTTCAGATAGCATGTTTACCTGCAATTCGTGTACAGAATACCTGGCCAAGATGGTCCCGTCGCGGGTATACATCTGCGGACGGGAAACCCCTAGCAATCAAACCGTTGCTGGAGAGAATCATGCGGGCTATAGGCAGTGAAGGGCAGTTGTATATACATAAGGTAAAGGCCCACTCAAAGGCCGAACCCTGTGGGGAGGGTAGCCAGCGGGCAGACACCCTAGCTAAAGAGGGTGCTAGTACAGGCAGTTTCTGGGACCCGTACAATTTAGGACCCGTGGCAGCAATTAGGGGCAGAGACAGGACACAAGGGAGTGCAGGGGTAGCATTGGCCCCGGACCTGAAAATGGTTCAGGCGCAGGACTCCGCCCTGAGATCTGTTTTGAGTTTGCTCGCCAAGGGGGAGAAGGTAGAGGGTCCATACGGCGTGGCTAAAGTGGCCGTAAAGGAAGGCATGTTGTTCCATGGGGATCAGTGGATTGTTCCGCAGCAGCACCAAAGTTAATTCCTCCAACTGGCCCGCGAGGGTTCAGGAGCCGGACACCCCAGACCTGAGACTACCTGCCAATGGGTGGAACAGGCAGGGTGGCGGCCAGGACTCAGGGAGGATGTCCGGCAGTTTTGCTCGGAGAGTTTGGTGTGTGCATCCAACAACCCTGACCCCCAGAAAAGGAGGCATATCAGAAGGGTAGAGGGACCATGGCAGTCGATTTAGGTTGACGACATCGGGCCCCTACCCACCGCCCAGGGAGGATACGAATACTACCTGGCTTTGGTAGATGTTTTCTCGAAGTGGGTGGAAGCCTTCCCATGCCGCACAGCGACCGCACTAGGCATAGCTAGAATTTTAGTTAGGGAAGTGTTCTCCCGGTGGGGACTTCCACAGTATGTGGAGTCCGACCAGGGAAGTAATTTTACCGGGAAGGTGATGCAGGCTATGCTTAAGGAGCTCGGCATCGAGGGGAAATGGCATGTCACCCATAACCCGCAGTCATCGGGCCCTGTGGAGCGATGAATCGGACTATCAAGGAGAGGCTGCGAAAGGAGACGGGAGACCCACCCAAGGCATGGGTGGAGGTCTTGCCTTTTGTCCTAATGGGGGTCCGGGCCAGCCCATCAAAAAGCACGGAGTATTCCCCGCACGAGCTTATGACGGGCCGGACCATGCGAACTCCCACCTATGTGCTAGCCCCGGTGCTTACTGAGGGCCAACTCAGGGAAGTGAGCCGGGACAGCTTCACTAAGAATCTGTTTGAGCACCTCAAACAGATTCACTGGCAGGTTGCTGGTAACATGGGGAGGCAGCACAGGAGTAACTGATTGCTGTTGGTACCCCGTAGATGCCACGAATGGGCGGTAGGGGATCAGGCGATGGTGAGGAACTTCGCGTGGGCAGGTGTTTTTGAAGAACTGTACATGGGGCCATACAATATTGTTGATAAAGCAAGCCCCATGGTGTACGCTGTCAAATTGCCCCGACACACGAAATGGTTCCACATCAACCAGTGCAAG
Source organism: Somniosus microcephalus (assembly GCF_052327205.1). Classification (NCBI taxonomy): domain Eukaryota; kingdom Metazoa; phylum Chordata; class Chondrichthyes; order Squaliformes; family Somniosidae; genus Somniosus; species Somniosus microcephalus. The sequence continues at coordinate 217,750 of NW_028225560.1, forward strand.
CTGTACAACCCAGAGTCAGCTAAGCACAAAGGGCAGCCGGGAGGGGTGAGCCGTCCTCAGGACAAGGGCCCCTAGCCGGCAGCCTCCAACTGTGGGGGAACTGCAGGGGTAGTGGGGGCAGACTCACAGGCCGTACAAGTAGGGGCCGTGAGCTGCATTGCTGGAGGGGCTGTCCCACCTATAGTTTGGGACTCGTACGAGCCCCAGGTACTCGGAAGCCTTAGAAGGACCTTCCGTACCCCGCAGCCCAGGTTCCCATGGTCCCCTATGCTACGATACAAACTGCTCTGTCCCGAGAGGGACTCCAGGAAGCAAAGACTGCGGAAGGCGGGAGACCGCTTACGGGCAAAAGGTCCCAGACCTGCAGTGCCCGACAATAGGGAACCGGCAGGGAAGGCAGCAGCCCCACCGGCCATAGCCTCTGAAGGGAACGAGCCCACAACAGAGGTAACAGCCCCACCAGGCACTGAAACTGATTATGGGAAGCCTGTGGGGGGAAGTAGTAGCCCCACCGGACATAGGTTCCAACTATGGGGAACCAACAGGGGAGATAGTAGTCCCACTAGCTTTAGGGTTAGGCGTGGTTCACTGCATAGAGGGAAGGGCCATCCCGCCTATGGTATGGGACTCGGAAAACCCCCCGAGTACCGACCCCGTGAGAAGGAGTAGCTGAGTCTCACGGCCTAGGACGCCATGGTCCCCGGTACAAATGCTGCCCAGATACCGCAGAAGGCACAGGACATCCAGGATGTAACCTGGCCACCCGGAGACGGGTGGTGCTGTATATAGCTTTGGTTTAAGTTGGTATCTAAGTTAAAGGGGTTTTGAGTTTTAAGTTGGTAGTTTGGTTTGGATTTTAGAGCTTTCAAATTTAAATTTGAATAAGATTACCTTGTAGCCAAGCCAGAGAACATTTTCTCAAAGGCAAGGCTGTCGGTTTATGAAATTTAAAGTCCCAGACCACCTGCTGTACAAGCGCAGGGGTTTGGGTTAAAAGGGAGAGTGCTGTATTTTTATTTTTTATAGAAGTGGTGTGTAACCTGAATGTTTGGTTAATGCGTAACTGACCTCCCGGCTGTAAGGTACGCCTAGGGGAATGTAAGTAAAATTTTGTGATGTTTGAGTCTACTCTGAAAGTTTGTAATGTACCTTGAAGAATCTGTGTTATATATTGAATGTATAACTGGGGTGGTGGGGGTCGGATCCCCTCGGCCAATGGAACTTGTAACACAAAAGGCATACTTGATGTACTGTATTCGTGAGGGAAATGTAATGTTTCGAGGTTTTTTTTCTACAATTACTAGGTAATTGAGGGAAGGTTCAGCTCTGGGATATTAGGAATTTTGTTCACCAACGGTGACACTATAAGGGAATAGTGTCAAAGGCGGGAATGTAGGAATCAGAAAATTCCGGGACCCCCTACTCAATGGACATGTGCCTGGAATTTAAAAAGGGACTGTGTTGGACCTTTTGGAGGAGAAATGTGGACAGAAATATCTCACTATTAGGCGCCGTTGGACTAAACTAGGGTCTATTGGATTGAGTTTGGACATTTTAAATTGTGTGCTCGGTCTGCACAGGGAAATGGGATCCTTATAGGGCTGCTAGCCCACCTGGGAGGCAGGCCCCCAGGGAGACATTAGCAGTCTAACAAAGGCCCACTTACCAGGGACCCAGATACATACATATTTTAATAGTTCTTAAAACGGCTACACAGAAAAACTCTGGCATCAGCAAAACACACAATGGACAGTATCAAGACCTGATTACATTCTAACAGCACCATTCAAAAACCCCATCAACACCTTTGGGAATCTTGTATCATGCTAATGCTCAATCAGCCCACCAAAATTCTCACAAAGGGATCATATCAGAGTTGATCAGCCTGCCAAAATTGCACAAAAGGGAGTCATCTAAAATCAATTGTGCACCCGAGTTTTGGGGCAAAAGTTTAAGCAGCCTCTCAGGTATAACTGGGGGCTTGCTAGTAGCAAAGAGACCTCAACAGACGGGCTGAAGAGAGAGAGAGCCGGCGGTCAGCAGCAGTAGCACACCGGAGCAGAAGAAACGTACCCGAGAACACGCTGGAAAAGCACTTGGAGTCTGGGCACTTTGACTCTGGCTTTGAAACATCTAACCTGCCACACGAGGTTACAGCAACGCAACAAGAAAACCTAACAAGAAGCCTCGGAGTCACTGAAAGATCAACCATCATCCAGCGCTGACTCTAGGAAAAACTTGTTTACCATCAAAACGTCGACCAGTACTAATACCGAAGACACTGCCATCAGCCAAGAATTAGGTCCAGTACTGCCCCCTCTCTTGTAGGACTTTCTACATGCTGGCTCAAAAAGCTCTCCTGGATGCACTTTAAGAATTCCGCACCCTCTAAGCCTTTCACACTCCGGCTATCCCAGTTAATATTGAGGAAGTTGAAATCCCCTACTATTATTACCCTATTATTTCTACAGTTCTCTGAGATTTGCCTACATATCTGTTCCTCTATCTCCCCCTGACTGTTTGGGGGCCTATAGTACACTCCCAGCAAAGTGCTTGCCCCCTTTTTGTTTTTAAGTTCTACCCATATGGCCTCATTAGAGGAACCTGTTAAGATATCATCCCTCCTTACAGCAGTAATTGACTCCTTGATTAATATTGTGACACCCCCTCCTCTTTTACACCCCCCTCTGTCTCACCTGAAGATTCTATGCCCCGGAATACTGAGCTGCCAGTCCTGCCTCTCCCTCAGCCATGTCTCTGTGATAGCAACAATATCATACTCCCATGTGTTCATCAACACCTTCAATTCATCTACCATACTCGCAAGACTCCTTGCATTAAAATAAATGCCATCCAGCCTTGCCATACTCCCTTGTGCCGTTACATATTTGCTCTGCCTTCCAGGCTGACTTGTTTTTTCTTTTATATTTGGCTTTGCATCACCCCCTACTATAGCTCCACTCCATATTCCATCCCCCTGCCAAGTTAGTTTAAACCCCCCCCCAACAGTACTAGCAAACCTCCCCGCAAGGATGTTGGTCCCGTTCCGGCTCAGGTGCAACCCGTCCAACTTGTACAGGTCCCACCTTCCCTAGAAGCAGACCCAGTGATCCAGGAAACTAAAGCCCTCACTCCTGCACCAACTCGTTAGCCACGCATTCATCTGCTCTATCCTCCTATTCCTATACTCACTAGCACGTGGCACCGGGAGTAATCCAGAGATTACAACCTTTGAGGTCCTGCTTTTTAATCTGCTACCTAGCGCCCTAAATTCTTGTTGCAGGACCTCATCCCTCTTTCTACCCATGTCGTTGGTACCAATGTGACCCACGACCTCTGACTGTTTGCCCTCCCCCTTCAAAATGTTCTGCAGCCATTCAGTGACATCCTTGACACTGGCACTAGGGAGGCAACATACCATCCTGGAGTCAGGTCTGCGGCCACGGAACCGTCTATCTGTTCCCCTTACGATAGAATCCCCTGTCACTATTGCTCTCCCACTCTATTACCTCCCCTCCTATGCAACTGAGCCACTCATAGTGCCACGGACTTGGCTCTTGCTGCATTCCCCTGAGAAACCATCTCCCCCATCAGTATCCAAAACGGAAAATCTATCGGAGAGGGAGATGGACCCAGGGGACTTCTGCACTACCTTCTGAGTTCTTTTACTCTGTCTGGCGGTCACACATTCCCTGTCTGCCTGTGCACTCTTTACCTGCGGTGTGACCACCTTGTTAAACGTGCTATCCACGAAGATCTCAGCTTCGTGGATGCTCCACCGTGACTCCAGCTGCAGCTCCAACTCCGAAACGCAGATTTCGAGTAGCTGCAGCTGGAGACAGTTATTATATTACTGTTGGTTATGAGGGGAATCTGGGTGCTACCACTATTACTGTTAGTCATCACTACAATTTCAGTGAGTTACCATTAGTGACTGTTGGAAAAAAATTCTTTTGACCTCTGGTTTCCCCTGTGAATTGCTCCCCCACCCTCAGTTTCCTCTGTACCCCATCTTCAGTTTCTCCTTTTCCCCACCGTCAGTTTTCACACTTCCCCGCCCTCAGATTCCCCCACTTCCCTGCCCTCCCTTTCCCCCACCCTCCCTTTCCCCCTCTTCCCTGCCCTCTCTTTCCCCCACCCTCCCTTCCCCCTCTTCCCCACCCTCCCTTTCCCCACCCTCGGATTCCCCCTCTTACCCACCCTCCCTTTCCCCACCCTCGGATTCCCCTCTTCCCCACCCTCCCTCTTCCCCGCCCTCCCTTTCCCACCCTCCCTTTTTCCCTCTTCCCCGCCCTCCCTTTGCCCCTCTTCCCTGCCCTCAGATTCCCTCTCTTCCCTGCCCTCCCTTTCTACCTCTTCCCTGCCCACCCTTTCCCCCGCCTTCAGTTTCCCATCTTCCCCGCCCTCCCTTTCCCCCTCTTCCCCACCTTCAGTTTCCCCTCTTCCCCACCTTCAGTTTTCTCTCTTCCCCGCCCTCCCTTTCCCCCTCTTCCCCGCCCTCGGTTTCTCCTCTTCGTCTGCTCATGGGCTGCCTCCTGGTTCTTGAAACTTGTCGCACAACAGCTGCTGACGTGAAACCACGAGCAAAAATACTCACTACAGGGGACCCGACCTTTATAAGGTAAACACAATAGCATTTGTAGAAGTCATGTGACCATGTGTCACATGATCAGGTGTCATGTGCTCAGATACCATGATCTGGCATCACATGATCAGCTATCATGTGCTCAGATGCCATATGGTCAGGGATCACATGGTCAGGTGGCATGTGGTCAGAATGTCACATGATCAATCCTCCAGCAATGCCTCCAACCAGAGTTGACAACTCAGAAACTGGACCTGGAAAGTCAAACTAACAACATTTGATATCTTTCCATCTGGAGGTTGGTTGTATTTGTGAATCGACAGTAAGTGCAGTCAAATTCCATGGGACCTTAGGCAGGATTTTATAGTTTGGTTTATTTCCCGTTGCCATGGGAATTGCAGTAGTGATTGCTTTAGTCTGTTCATCACCACGTGCTAAAACTGACTAGTTGACATTAGTAAGTTCCTGCTAGATTACCATGGGTCACAGAATAGACCCTTCAAAGTCTGAAAAGAGGCTCAGGGCACTTACAGAATATTCATTTCCACATGATAACAGGATTCGATTGCCCCGATTTTAACTCGGGTCCTGGGATGTGAGGTGAGAGGGAAATCCCCACAGACTCCTCAGTGTGAGGCCTGGGCCATTTTAACTCCCAGACCTTATTTCAATGGTTCAGCTCCGACTCCCGCCAGAAACCGGTGGGAGTGATCTTGACTTTGAGCGATTGTGTAAACCGGGTAGTAGTGAGTCAACGGCTCGTTAAGCATCTCTCCCGATTTTTATTTCAATTGAATTCAATGAGAGAAATTTAAAATGGGCATCCCCTCTGGACAGGAACCAGCATTGCTTGGTGTTTGTAATATCATATCATCGCCTGTCTCCAACTCTGCCTCAGCTCACCTGCTGCTGAAACATTCATCCACATCTTAATTCCCTCTGGACTCGACTATGCCAATGCTGTCCTGGCTGGCCTCCCACCTTACACCCTCTGTAAACTTCAGTTCATCCAAAACTCTGTGCCCGTATCCTAACTCGCACCAAGTCCCGTTCACCCATCACCCCTGTGTTCGCTGACTTGCATTGGCTCCAGGTCTGGCGATGCCGCACTTTTAAAATTCTCATCCTTGCTTTCAATCCCTCAATGGCCTCACCGCTAATTGAGGTGTTTAAAATGATAATGAGATTCGATCGGGTCGATGCAGAGAAACTATTTCCTCTGGTGGGGGGGAGTCCTGAACAAGGCAGCAGATCTTATAATTAGCTACACATATTAGGGGAGAAATCAGGAAGCACTTCTTCCACACCAAGGGAAGGAAGGAAGGGAGGAAGGAAGGATCCAGTGGTAATGCACTGAGGAAGTCAACAATCGTATTACATTGTGGCTCTCACTCCAACTGTTGCTCTGCACTTTTGTGTGAATGTGTTAGTTTTCCAGAACATTCCAGCAGTCACCTCTGGGTTAGAGGTGGGTACGATGCCTGTCCAGTGCCAGAAAATACAAGGTTTTTGTTTCTTACCCCTTTTCTCTGCGATTTCTTCCCCTTCCCTCCTCTCCTTAAAGGTGTTGACTCCCTAGTGGGTGCAGTGCCATGGGCACTGGTCGCTCTCCAGTGCCTCACCCAGGTGTCCATTATTGATGTGGAGAGCATCGACTGTAGCAGGGTATTTGACTATGTGGGACACCACACCAATGTCCAATCCTGTCTTCCTTCAACAGCCAACCATATGCATTTCCCCTACTTTCCAAACTTAGAGAACTAGTAAAAACTGACCAAAACTTTCAAAGAACCTGACACAGCCCCCAAGAAAGACGAAAACTCCAAAATGTTTTTTAACAACTAATTTGGTGCATTTTCAAGTATTTTGGATTCTATGAGCTCGGGCATTGTATTTTCTTTCGATATTTGGAAGAAAGAGGAAGGAGCCTTTGTTCAATTTTATTGCAAATTACTCTCTAGTTCCCTTTGGGAATTGATTACATTTTTACATTTTAAAACTTCTTTTTCTCATCAGCAGCAAAAATTCTATTACTAGGAGGAATAAAAAAGTTTCTGTAATGTATGTACCTTTAAGGGGGGAACTACTTTTTACAGCTCATGTATACTGCAGTACCGGCAGTGACCACACCTGTATATAACGCTGAGTAGTAATCTGTACAGATCAGTTGCAGTCTGAGCCACGTTGAGTAAACATCTATTGTACCGTTCTCCGCAGTCTGTGTCTCATTATACACGGACGTAACAGTTTCAATGAATTTTACTTTTTCTTCAAAAAATTGCTGAATAGATAAATGATGGATTGGAATCAATCCTCATTGGCAGAGGATCATTCCAGTCTGGGTTCCAGGAGACAAGTCTCATTGGCGTGTATGACTTCTGTTGGCAAAATCTGTGTCTGTAATGATAAAGTTTTAATTATTTTGAACATCTTTTATCCTCTTAGCTTTCCTCCCTCTACTGTGCCTTCCTTTAGCCGAGATGACGACAGTCTCCATGAAATGGTCTTCTTCTCAGCTTTCGCCCACGCTGCTTTGTGTTGACCAAGATGAAATATATGAATTGCTGTTCACCAAATGGTGGCAAGTGGCCATAAACATGACCGACTGCCAGAAAATATCTTGCAGGTTTTCTCCCATCATGTTCTGCACCACACTAACTGTCCGCATTCACACAGATCAACAACACAAATTAAATCTTCGCCAGTTTCATTTTATTGGTTAATTTAATATTCAATTCCTGACATTATAATTACAATTGAAATCTCTGTTTGGAAAATCAGTGTCTGCAGCCATTGTGTTTTATTCTATTGAACCCATTTTAACCTATTTTTATATCCTTTAGCCTTCCTCCCTCTACTGCGTTTCCCTTCACTGAGATGGTGACAGTCTCTGGAAAATGGACTTTCCCGGGTATTGTCCAAGCTGCTCTGTGTTGTCCAACGAGGGACTCAGAAGGTTTGATGAAGAGCTGGTGCAGTTGACAAGTTACAGGGCAGGGAGACTCCCAGTGACAGAGGCTGAGATCCGAATGAACGCTCTGGATGGGAGTCCAATCATCTGTCAGCAAAGCTTCAGAACAACAGAATCAAGCTGATGATCTATTTGAAGAACCTGCAGTGGTCGTTGGCCCTTTCTCAGCTGTCACAGATGGAAAGCCTTTCATCCAATGGGGGACTTTTTGTGAATAGGCTGCAAGTGAAAGATAGGTCAGCAGAGTGGTTTTATTACTCAATCTATGGGCTGGATTGGACATTTTTTACACTGTCACTACCATAAAAAGAGTATAAATCACATGCTCAGAATGTACTGAAGCTTATGGCACCTCCAGCTAAAATGCTTAGCATTCATTGCTGTTAAAAGACCCTAAACAGATGATGATCATAATAAAACACATTGGCCTAGAAATTCAGTGGGCTGCGCCACCAGTTAGCACCCAAAGAGGGCACTTAGTGGGTTTAGCACCACTGGCCACGCCTCCCGCGAAATCTAGGGGGACGCTAATGGCGGCGTTAGCCGGAAGCGCTCCGCCGCCACCAGTGACGTCATCTGTGTGTGCAGTGCCCCGCTACCGCCCCGATCGCCAAATTTGGTAGCACCCCCCCGCTGTAACGCTGGTCACAATTTGCTACCGGTTCAGGGGGGCCTACCTGTGGCGGTAGAGGCGCGGAGGTGCGGGGCGGCCATTTTTTTCGCTGGCAGCCTGCCAGCACCTCTCCGCACCGCCGTCCCCGGCCTCCTGAGCACCCCCCCCCCACCCCCACATTGTGCTGGCTGTCTCCCAAGAGCCCGGCACTTCTCCTCGGTGCCGGGCTCTTTTGCCTGCACTCGCAATTGCCGATTCTGCTGCAGCAGGCCCCTCCCCTTTAAGAAAGGGAGGAAGGCCTGCAGTACCACAGCACGCCGTGTCGCAGCGTGTGGTGCTGTGGCACGTTGCGCTGCGATTTTCAGTTGCAGCGCCCCAAGAGGGATGCGGGGCGCCTCGAGTAGCGCTGCGCTTCTGTCTGGGGTGCTGAAACTGAATTTCCGGCAGGCGTTCGTGACTCCTTCCGGGGCGGTACTTCCGGCGCCCTGGCGAGACTGGCGCCCCAAATGGGGCGCCACCGAATTTCTAGGCCATTGTTCATATATATTTGGAGATCAGTGTCCGTCTATCTACCCAGTTTACTAGATTATATAAGAACTTCCTGGGGGTGATTTTAAACCTACCCACTTGGCAGAAACTGGGCTAAGCCGCTCTGCCAAAGTGGGCGGGGTTCTCACTGACACACGCGGACCGGGATCTGGTGATGTCATCAGGCCTCGGCTGCGATGTCAACTCCGGCCTGAGCGGCGGAAGCCGCTGCAGCTTTTCCAACAGACCGAAGCAGCTCTGAACAGAACCAGGATGTCAACGGGTAAGTGTTTTACTTTCCTTTGTGCGGGAAAGCCCCGCCCGGCCCCAAAATGAAAGTTTAGGCCTCCCCTGCCCCGGACTTCCCACATCCCCACTTCCATCCCCCGGGATCCTCCCAGAACCTCCTTCAACGCACCTACCTGAACGCCGTACGGGCGGGAAGTGGACTGAAGGCACGATAATGAGGTTCAGGATTGAAATACCCTCGGGCCCGATATCTGCAGCAACGGGTGAGTTTCCCAATCCCCTCACCACTCACCCACCCAAAACCCATCTGGAGTTAAAACTGGGCCCATGTAATGTTTAATATTGTTTTAAAAAAGTTCTTATAATTCATAAACAACTATTGTGGCTCTGTCCCATTGACTCAAATAATTCTAATTCCCCAAAGCCCACCTTACTTTGTTTCTTTCCACACATAGCAAAATTTCTAAGGATACAGAAACAAATTGTATTTGGTTAATGCACCAGTGGTGTTAATATTCTTGAATGAAGCACAGGGATTTAGAATAATTACAATAAGATTATTGTTTGAAAATTATACACACGAATAAAATGTTCATTCGAAAGAAAGTACCAGCAGAATATAATAAGTGAAGCGAGTACCCGACCAAACCTACTCATAGATCAGAGAGTATTACCGCATCCTTCAAATGCTTACTTTTAGCTGGGAAAGTCAGCGTTGCCTAGACAGAAAGACGCAATTCACAAAGAGCCCTTAGATATTCTTCATTGTCACGATCAAACTCCAAGGCCTTTTCAAAGCACTCAATAGCTTTACACTTCTCCCCATCCAGCTGGTGCATGAACCCAAGAACACCAAAGGCCTCACTATCTCTTGGATTCCTGCGAAGTCGTCTTTCTGCTATCATCTCCAAGTTTTTGCGACACTTTTTCCGTTCTATTGAGTCATATTTGACTTTCAGTCCTTCCAGAAAATGGGTGATGGCCTTTGATTCAGATCTTTTGTGATTCAGTTCAAATAACCCAGCCAGTAAACAAATTGCCTGCTTATTATCAGGACGAATATCTTCTAATTTCAGTAGATTGCTGTAGATCTCCTCTGCTTTGGGGTATTCTTCATTTAATGAACAGATTCCTGCAAAATCCAGTTGTGGCCTAATCGATGTCAATGGGCGGGACGCAAATGCCTTTTCAAAATGGTCCTTGCATTTATTGATCAACTCAGCTTTCTGTTGAAAAGCAGGATTGCGAGGGTCTTTGCTGTCAGGATTGTTGTTCAGTTGAAATAGTCTGTTTCTGTAGCACACACCTATTTGGTGGTGTAAGAAGGTAGAGTTTGGGGTAGTTTCTAATGCTTTCTTCAACAGCCCCACAGCTTTTTCCACATCTCCTCCTCTTCTCAAAAATGTTGCTGCATACCGTGTTACATATGGAAGGTCAGGGGACTTCTGCAATGCTTGTTCAACTAATGTGAGAGCTTCCTCCTTTTGATTGAACTCCTGTAGTTTTAGAGCCAACAGCACCATGGCTACAGAGTCATCTGGATCAAGCTCCAGCACACGTCGCAACTGCTTCACTGATTGACTGGGTTCACGGCTCTCTGGTGTACCAGAAAACCCTTCCAGACGAAACAGAGCAGTCGCATAACCAACATTCCATTCAGTGTTATCAGGATCTTCCTCCAGAGACTTTTGAAAACATTCCGTTGCCTCTTCATAGTATTGACTAGCAGAACTCAACAGTGACCAACCCTTCTCCCCGTATACTTCAGGTATCAGTGCTGTATACCGAGAGCCATTAGTAAATTGTTTACAGATCATTTCCAGCTTGTCGAGGTAGGACTGGGCCTCTGTCACTTGTCCCATGTGATAATATACCCAGGCATAGTTTCCATAGGTGATGATGCTTCTTCTTTCAAATTCATGTTCATGATTCTCCCTCAGAATCTTTTCAGCTTCCTTTAAGTTTTGAATTGCCTCTTCACAGTTGCCTTGCAGACAGTTTACAAAAGCGAGATGGTTGTAAGACATGGCTTGATATTTCACACCTGCCTCTATTGAATCTTGCAATCTTTGCTTCATATTGTCCAAGTCAATGTTTTCTTTCTGTGGGCCCCACGTGAAGTGACATTGAAGCTGATCGAGCTTCACTTTCAACAAATCCTTCTGTGCGTTGCTGCAAGAGAACAAAGTTCATCAAAATTCATCTCAGACTAGCTGAGACTTGCCCTCCCCTCCGGATTCTTTAACTAAGGCCTTCTCCTGACTCCTGGACCCATTGACCATGAAAACTCTGTTCACACAATGATGACCTCTGCAAAAACCACTGCAAAAGCAAAGGGTGTGGCTGCTAAATCTTTGCTGTACTTTATTAGATCCCAGAGAGACCCTGGTTCCAAATGGTTCGAGGTTGACCCGTATTGGGGACAGTGATTTAACTTTATTCAGCACAAGCTAAACTTAATATATTACAGTATTCGAGCTGCAGTTTAAAGAAAATAATTGAGACTTATATTACCCCGTTATAGAGTCATAGAGTCATAGAGTAATACAGCACGGATAGAGGCCCTTCGGCCCATCGTGTCTGCACCGGCCATCAAGCCCTGTCTAATCTAATCCCATATTCCAGCATTTGGTCCGTAGCCTTGTATGCTATGGCATTTCAAGTGCTCATCCAAATGCTTCTTAAATGTTGTGAGGGTTCCTGCCTCCACAACCCTTTCAGGCAGTGAGTTCCAGACTCCAACCACCCTCTGGGTGAAAAAGTTCTTTCTCAAATCCCCTCTAAACCTCCCGCCCTTTACCTTGAATCTATGCCCCCTAGTTATTGACCCCTCTACTAAGGGAAAAAGCTCCTCAGCATCCATCCTATCTATGCCCCTCATAATTTTGTACACCTCAATCATGTCCCCCCTCAGCCTCCTTTGCTCCAAGGAAAACAAACCCAATCTGCCCAGTCTCTCTTCATAGCTGAAGCGCTCCAGCCCTAGTAACAGCCTGGTGAACCTCCTCTGCACCCTCTCTAACGCGATCACATCCTTCCTGTAGTGTGGCGACCAGAACTGCACACAGTATTCCAGCTGTGGCCTAACCAGTGTTTTATACAGCTCCATCATAACCTCCTTGCTCTTATATTCAATGCCTCGGCTAATGAAGGCAAGTATCCCATATACCTTTTTTACCACCTTATCCACCTGTTCCGCCACCTTCAGGGATCTGTGTACTTGCACACCCAGATCCCTCTGACCCTCCGTCTTGCCTAGGGTCTTTCCATTCATTGTGTATTCCCTTGCCTTGTTAGTCCCCCCAAAGTGCATCACCTCGCACTTTTCCGGGTTAAATTCCATTTGCCACTGTTCCGCCCATCTGACCAACCCATCTATATCGTCCTGCAGACTGAGACTACCCTCCTCGCTATTCACCACCCTACCAATTTTTGTATCATCCGCGAACTTACTGATCATACCTTTTACATTCATATCCAAGTCATTAATGTAGACCACAAACAGCAAGGGACCCAGCACCGATCCCTGTGGTACCCCACTGGCCACAGGCTTCCAGTCACAAAAACAACCTTCGACCATCACCCTCTGCCTTCTGCCACTAAACCAGTTTTGTATCCAATGTGCCAAGGCACCCTGGATTCCATGGGCTCTTACCTTCTTGACCAGTCTCCTGCGCGGGACTTTATCGAAGGCCTTACTGAAATCCATGTATACCACATCCACTGCGTTACCCTCATCCACACACCTAGTCACCCCCTCAAAAAATTCAATCAAATTAGTCAGACATGATCTTCCCTTGACAAAGCCATGTTGACTATCCCTGATTAATCCTTGCCTCTCCAAGTGGAGACAAATTTTGTCCCTCAGAATTTTTTCCAATAATTTTCCTACCACTGATGTTAGGCTCACTGGCCTGTAGTTCCCCGGTTTTTCCCTACTACCCTTCTTGAATAATGGTACTACATTAGCGGTTCTCCAGTCCTCTGGCACATCCCCTGTGGCCAGAGAGGTCCTGAATATATGTGTTAGAGCCCCCGCAATCTCTTCCTTTGCCTCACACAGCAGCCTGGGATACATTTCATCCGGGCCTGGGGATTTATCCATTTTTTGGCCAGCTAAAACCGCCAATACCTCCTCCCTCTCGATGTTAATATGTTCGAGCATATCGCAGTCCCCCCGCCCTATTTCTATGTCTACATCGTCCTTCTCCATAGTGAAGACAGATGCAAAAAATTCATTTAGAACCCCTCCTACATCTTCCGGCTCCACACACAGATTGCCACTTTTGTCCCTAATGGGCCCTATTTTTTCCCTGGTTATCCTCTTACCCTTAATATACTTATAAAACATCTTAGGATTTTCCTTTATTTTGCTCACCAGTGTTATTACATGGCCCCTCCTTGATCTCCTAATTTCTTTTTTAAGTATCCCCCTGCACTTTTTGTACTCCTCTAGGGCTTCCTCCGTCTTTAGCCTTTTGTATCTACCAAAAGCCCTCCTTTTTTTCCTAATCCATTCTCGTATATCCCCTGACATCCAAGGTTCCCTGTGGTTTTTGGAACCACTCTTGACCTTTACGGGAACATGTTGCCATTGTATGATCTCAATCTCCCTTCTGAAAGCCTCCCATTGCTCCGATGCGGATTTTCCTACAAGTAGCTGATCCCAGTCCATTTTGGCCAGATCCTGCCTTATCCTATTAAAATCGGCCTTCCCCCAATTTAGAACCTTTATTTCCGGCCCATCCCTGTCCTTTTCCATGACCACCTTAAATCTTACCATATTATGGTCACTATCACCAAAGTGCTCACCTACTAGCACTTTTTCCACTTGGCCGGCCACATTCCCTAGAATTAGGTCCAGTACCGCCCCCTCTCTTGTAGGACTTTCTACATGCTGGCTCAAAAAGCTCTCCTGGATGCACTTTAAGAATTCTACACCCTCTGAGCCTTTCACACTTTGACTATCCCAGTTAATATTGGGGAAGTTGAAATCCCCCATTATTATTACCCTATTATTTGCACATTTCTCTGAGATTTGCCTACATATCTGTTCCTCTATCTCCCCCTGACTGTTTGGAGGCCTATAGTACACTCCCAGCAAAGTGCTTGCCCCCTTTTTGTTTTTAAGCTCCACCCATATGGCCTCATTAGAGGAACCTGCTAATATATCATCCTTCCTTACTGCAGTAATTGACTCCTTAATTAATATTGCGACGCCCCCTCCTCTTATACCTCCCCCTCTGTCTCGCCTGAAGATTCTGTACCCCGGAATATTGAGCTGCCAGTCTTGCCCCTCCCTCAACCATGTCTCCGTGATAGCAACAATATCATACTCCCATGTGTTTATCAACACCTTCAGTTCATCCACCTTATTTGCAAGACTCCTTGCATTAAAATAGATGCCATCCAGCCTTGCCCTTATATATTTGCCCTGTCTACCAAGCTGACTTGTTTTTTTCTCTATAATTGGCAGCACATCACCCCCTATTTCAGCTCCCCTCTGTATCCCATCCCCCTGCCAAGTTAGTTTAAACCCCCCCCAACAGTGCTAGCAAACCTCCCCGCAAGGATATTTGTCCCGCTCTGGTTCAGGTGCAACCCGTCCGACTTGTACAAGTCCCACCTTTCCCAGAAGCAGGCCCAGTGATCCAGGAAAGTAAAACCCTCCCCCCTACACCAACTCTTTAGCCACGCATTCATCTGCTCTATCCTCCCATTCCTATACTTACTAGCACGTGGCACTGGGAGTAACCCAGAGATTACAACCTTCGAGGTCCTGCTCTTTAATCTGTTACCTAGCTCCCTAAATTCTTGATGCAGGACCTCATCCCCCTTCCTTCCTATGTCGTTGGTCCCAATGTGGACCACGACCTCTGCCTGCTCACCCTCCCCCTTAAGAATGCCCTGTAGCCGCTCAGTGACATCCCAGACCCTGGCCCCAGGGAGGCAACAAACCATCCTGGAGTCACGTTTGCGGCCACAGAAACGCCTATCTGTTCCCCTTACGATAGAATCCCCTACCACTATTGCTCTCCCACTCTTTTTCCTCCCTTTCTGAGCAGCAGAAGCGTCCCTGGTGCCAGGAAGCTGGCTGCTGCTGCCTTCCCCTGGTGAGTCATCCCCCTCAACAGTATCCAACTTGGTATACTTGTTTGAAAGGGGGATGTCCGCAGGGGTTCCCTGCACTTCCTGCCTGCCTCTGTTGCTCCATCTGATGGTCACCCCCTGTGCAGCCCTACCCGGAGACGTGATCAACTCGCTAAACGTGCTATCCACGACCCTCTCAGCATCGCGCATGCTCCAAAATTCATCCACCCGCAGCTCGAGCGCCACAATGCGGTCTACAAGTAGCTGCAGCTGGATGCATTTCCCGCACACATGGTCGTCAGGGACACTGGCAGCATCCCTGATTTCCCACATGGAGCAAGAGGAGCAGAACACGGGTCTGAACTCTCCTGCCATGACTTACTCCTTTAATTAATTAAAAAATTTATTCAATACCCCAGTTACAGGTATACTCTAGGGCGCTTTATTTACCAACTGTCCCCACTACACCAGAGACCCTAGAAATTTAACACCACAGAAGTCAAGCTTGTATTGAAAAGAGAGAAATACTCACCAACCAATCACTTACCTGCTCCCTGGTGACGTCACACTCTGATTACTTTTTACCTGTCTCCTCTGCTGTTGATTTGGTGTGCCTCGCAACTGCCGCTGGTTTTTAAGCCGGGCTCCTCCTCGCTGCTCCCTGCTGCTCCGAGTGGTCGGGCCTCGCAACTGCCGCCGGTTTTTAAGCCGGGCTCCTCCTCGCTGCTCCCTGCTGCTCCGAGTGGTCGGGCCTCGCAACTGCCGCCGGTTTTTAAGCCGGGCTGCTCCTCGCTGCTCCCTGCTGCTCCGGGCAGGTAGAGGCCGCACCATGAGTAAGCTGCACCCTGTGTCTCTTGTCTCTCATCTCTCTTCATCTCCTGGGTGTCTCCTTGATTCTTCCTGAAATCTTCTACTCGTTCTGAAATCTTCTACCCATTGTGGCTGTTAAGATTCCCTTACTATACCCTTACTCTGTTTCAAAACCTATGAAGTCCTCCTGAACCAATCACTGGCTTACAGCCAAAACCCAATCTCCAATCATAAAGATGCCACGTCCGCAGCACTTTTATCTACGCAGGTTCTGCTCTTACGACACCCTTACATCATCTGTTTTTGACCATCAAGACTTATATCTGTGGTGGTTATGGTAATACAAAAGCAAATGTCTCCATAGTGTAGAGATATGGCATCTTTCCTGTGAAAGGTCTATGTTTTTAATTAACTGCAGACATCACAACTTTTCCACACAGTGGCAGCTACACCTGACCTTGTTTCCCAGACTAGTTGTACTCTGTCATATCCATACTGTAGGCGAATATCCAACTTTCACCCACAGCTTCCTATTTGACCAGAGCAATCCTTTTTCTCACCCCAGACTGTCTGGTTACAGCTCACTCACAGATTTTTAATTATAAGTAAAAGGGTTACAGGTCATATATAATTCAGGTTATCATTGCATACAATTGATGATTACAAAATTCTACATTTAATTCTTACACATGATTATGAATGCATTACTGATGATTAAAAATACTGATGATTATAAGATATTAAAACAAGTATTCTAAAAAAATCCATTAATCCGGGATAATCTTACAATGTACCAGCTCCTGGCCATTTAATCTTCTCAGCCAATGCACAGCAACACCTCAACCACCCCCAGCCCCAATGATATGAACAGGATCATTGATTGAAGTACTCAGTCTGACTTTTGGTTCACCCATTACACCTCCACCTCATTCTTGTGTTCCATTCTGAAATGGGAGTCCCCTCACTAAAAAGGCCAGTGCTAATTTTAAACGCTCTCCCTCTCATATTGGCAGTCCAAGTAACTCTCTGCTGAACAGGATCACCAACCTGGTCCTCCACAGGGACCCTGCTGACTGTGAGCCAGATCATTCCCCACTCCAATGTGCAGAAGGAGAACCTATCCTTAGAGCAGAAAAGAAGGCCCATCACAAAGGTATCCTCAGGATTCTGAAAGACCATGTTTCATGAACTGACTCTTATCCTGCTGAAAACCTTCCACCGTGCCAACCTCCAGGTGAGGTGTTAAACCAAGGCAGCATCTGCCTGTTCCAGTGGTTCAGGTGGATGTTAAAGATTCTATCGCACTATTTGAAGAAAGGCAGGGAGTTGTACTTCCCAACATTCTTCCCTCAAGCAACACCACCAAAAACAGATTGGGTGGTCTTTCATCTCGTTGCTATTTTTGGGAACTTGCTGTGTGCTGAGCTTCTGAGCATATATCCTCTCCATCGCAAACACCGTCTACATCCACCTCTGTAACACCGCCTGATTCACCGCTGCCTCAGCCCAGCTGCTGCTGAAACCTTATCCATGCTTTTTTCACCACCAGTCTTGACTACTCCAATCCTTTCCTGGCCAGCTTCCCATCCTCTACCCTTCATAAACTTCATTTCATCTAAAAATCTGCTAGCTGCACCAAGTCCTGCTCACCCATCCTTGTGTTCGCTGACCTACATTGGGGCCCGGTCCACCAATATCACAAATTTAAAATTCTCATCCTGGTGTTCAATTCTCTTCACGGCCTCACCCCTCCCTATCTCCATAACCTCCTTCAGCCGTAAAACCCACCGAGAATTCTGCATTCCTCTAACTCTGGCGTTGTGTTCATCTTCCACTTCACGTTGATACACTTCATCTCCCAGCTATCCCAGCTCATTTTTGCACTCTACTCGACCTGCCTCTTGTTCATGTTGGCACTCGTCTCCCTTCCCCCTCAATCCAAGCTGTTATTCTTACCCCTGCCCCAGTTCATGGTGGCTTTCCTCACTTTGCTGCTCAGTTCAAACTGGTACACCTGTCCTTTTCCCCCAGTCATGTGAGCACTGTTCTCCCCCGCACCCCCCATTCTCAATTTAAGTAAGCACTTTTCCTTCCCTTATCACTTTAAGCTGGCACTCTCCTCCTGCATTTCATGCTAGGTTCATCCCCCATTCCAGTTCACGCTGTACTCTCCCTTTGCTTTATAGTTCAGATTGCTTTAGTTTGGATATATGAAAGTGCTGAAAATCACTGTTTTACATTAGTAGATTCCTTCTAGATTCCCATGGAACACAAAGTAAAACTTTCTTTCTTCAAACTCTGCAGATAGCCTGAGGGCTCTTACAGAATACGCCTTTCCACAACAGTATAAAATTCAAGTTTAACTTTGTACTTTCAACAAAGCCGGAGTGGATACTAACTATTACCTGATATAATTTTATAAACAGATCTGCCTTTTGCCTCATGTTTTCTGAATATCACCAGTCTTGGTGCAGCAGTATACCCTTCTCTGAATGTCTCATTGTGAACAAATAATCTCAGGCCTATGCATTTCAACTGTGTACTACTTTATTTGTGAAAACAAGCACGTTGATCAATAGTCTACATGTAAATTTAAATACAGGAGGAATTCCAATGATCTTTACCTCATAATGCTGATCGGATGGAAAATGTGTTGAATTCCTTTTTCAGCTTCAACTGTACTTCCAATGGTGAGTTGATCAAGAAGAGTGTTTGGTGTGTTGTTTTTCCTGCTCATTTATACTGTCCAGTTATTTAGTGCTATAAATCATTGTCTGAATGTAAATAGAAACTAAACCTAGGAAATGAAACGGAGAACCAAAGTTTTTTCAAAGAAATAGTGCTGCCAGCACAGTAACATTGTGTGCTGTCACAGAACTCCACAGAGCCTATTATAAACAGAGGCCAGTTTAGCAACGGAAAAAGACCACTTGGCCCAAAGGGTCCAGTGCATTAGGTTGATCTCAACTCTGCCTGTTCACCATCTCCCTCAGTCACCTCCAGTTGTCTGTTGAACCCTCTTATATTATTTGCTTCAATGGCATTTCCCGGATAACTTGCTCCATATTTCTCTTACCCTTGTAAGGCTGCATCCAGTTACTTTGCTGGATGAATGGCTGAAGCATTGGCAGCGTTGAGGATGTCAGTCAATGTTCCCTCTAATTTTTATTTTAGGTGTGCGGCCTCTTTAATGCGCGTTTCTTTCCATTTAAAAGCCGGTGAGATGCCTGCATGTGACCTCCAGACCGCTGCACGACCATACAGTTTAATGGGAACATTGGTGTCAGTGCCTGGAAGGGCTCCAAGCTTCTTGGATATATCCTTGGTGAAGTCGTAGCCGGAACAGGAAGATAGTTGGAAACTGAGGGCTGGAAGCCCCATAGAGGGTGATGTAGGCTGTCTGGGGCCAGATGGCAGAGACAGTGGGGGATTACCATGTACCCATTCTGTAGTGTATGTACCTTTAAGACAGAACTACTTTTACAGCTCCTGTATACTGTAGTACCGGCAGTGACCACACCTGTATATAAGCCTTGTGCATGCCTCTGTACCCCCAGTCTTGAGAATACCCTCCTCCAGTAAATACCTGTTTATTGTTAAGTTACAGCATCCGTGTGGTTATTGAAAAACATCATACTCTCAGAATCACGGATCTAACAGTGGCGAGGAGTGTCGATTCGAATCTACCTGCAACTCTGCATTTCCCTTCGAGGATTCGCTCCGGGAGGGCGGTGGAAGAAAGTCGAGGCCAGAAACACGGGCGTCGACCACGAGCAACCGCCCAGTCGTCCGGCAGAGAGTGAACGTCGCAGGGGAGGCTGTGGAGAGCCGGGCTTGGTTCCCCAGCCACGACGATCAGCAAGAGACTGACGACAGGTCCAGCGCAGACCCTTCCCGGACAGCGGCGGCTGGAGACGACCGACGGCGGAGAGAAAGCCGAGCAGCGTCGACGGGGTAAGATAGAGGGTGAAGCACACAGGGTGCTGCCGGGGGTTGAAAACCGAGCGGCGTCGAGAAAAAAAAAAAAATAAACAAACCGGAGAGAGGGTAAAGCAACAGCCGGGTTCAGGACCGAGCGGCGTCGAGAGAACAAAAAAAAAAAGAACGCGCAGAGCACAGCCAGGGCTCAAGGGCTGAACAGTGTCCGCGGAGAGAAGAAGGGAGAGTGCGGGAGACACCATTGAGCCGTGGAGAAGAAGGAAGAGCGCGGGAGACGCCATTTTTAGAAGCCGCAGCGGAGAAGACGGGCGAGTGCGGGAAGGAAGGAAAGCGCGGGAGATGCCATTTTGTGCCAGCGGAGAAGAAGGGGAAGCGCAGGAGCCGCCATTTTTGATAGTTAAATCACACCCAGGGATGCCGAAGAGTGGCAGTATCTCTATGTTCGACAATGAAGTCGAAGATTGGGCGACATATGTGGAACGTATTGAGGTGTACTGCAGGGCGAATGAAGTGCCAAATGCTAGGAAAGCACTGGTTTTGTTAAATTCCATGGGTGAAAAACTTATGGGTTACTGCGAAATCTAATAACCCCAGAGAAGCCGGTGAACTAGAATTTTGAAAGCATAGTAGAAGTCCTACAGGACCACTTAAACCCCACACCGCTGCTGATAGCAGAATGATTTAAGTTCCATAAAAGGAACCAACACAAAGACGAAAGCAATGCTGAGTACCTAACGGAACTGCGCAAGCTATCGAAACACTGCCAGTTTGGAGCGGGACTAGCAGATACGTTAAGGGACAAGTTTGTGTGTGGGCTACAAAGTGAAGGAACCCAGAAACGGCTTCTATCAGAAAAGGATCTTATGCTGGACAAGGCTTTCAGTATGGCAGTATCACACGAAGCAGCCGCAAGGGGCGCTGCAGAGATACAACGGAGGCCACAAGAATATGGCACCAATAAAATGTCCTATGGAACAGGGAAGTGCTATAGCTGCGGCAGAACAACACATGACCAGAAGGATTGTTGGTTCAAGGACCAAGTGTGCAGACAGTGTGGAAAAGCAGGACACATAGCAAGAGTCTGCAGGTCTGGGAAGAAAACCAACAGTAAGAAATCTCCACAGGAGAAGTACAAAAAGGTACACCAGGTGATGGACAGTGGTTCAGACGAACAGAAAAGTGACACAGACTCCGGAAGCAAGGAGCTGGGTTGTCTGAAACTACATAAGGTAACCGAAATGGAGGATCACCAGACTATCTGTGTTACACTCAAGATAGACGGAGTTCAAGTGAAAATGGAATTGGACACAGGATCAGCCCTAACAGTCATAAACCAAAGGGACTACAAACGGCTATTTTCACATAAACCCTTGAAAGCTACAGAGATTGTCTTGAAGACGTATACAGGGCAAAAAGTCTACCCCAAAGGAAAAATAAGGGTGAAAGTAATATATAAAGGCCAGGAAATACCTAAAATGGATATATATGTATTGCCAGATGGAGGACCACCACTGCTAGGACGTGAATGGATCCGGAAGGTACATTTAGATTGGCATTCCATACACGCACGGAAGGTTGAGGCCAGAAAGGATGATGACGTCACACCTGGATGACTGTCAAAAATGCTAACTGATGCAAAAGAAGTGTTCCAGGAGGGACTCGGAACACTAAAAGGCATAACAGCAACGATTAAAATAGAGGAAAATGCAAGCCCAAAGTTTCTTAAGGCCAGACCAGTGCCTTATGCGATCAGATCAGCTGTCGAAGCAGAGCTGAAAGGGTTGGAACGTTCAGGAGTACTGTCCAAAGTGGACTGGAGGGAATGGGCTACACCCATCGTTCCTGTAATGAAGAGGTCGTTGAGTAATACGCCTGGGGAACCAAAGAAGGTCCGCATCTGTGGGGATTTTAAGGTGACAGTGAACCCACTCCTTCACACAGTACAATATCCGCTTCCACGAATTGAGGATGTTTTCGCCTCGCTATCTGGAGGTAAACGCTTCACCAAAATTGATCTAGCCCAGGCGTACTTGCAAATGGAGGTAGAAGAAGCGTCGAAACAATACCTTACGATTAACACTCATAAAGGTCTCTATCAATACAATCGGCTGGTGTTCGGGGTAGCCTCGGCTCCGGCTATCTGGCAAAGGGCAATGGATCAAGTCCTGCAAGGGATTCCAGGGACCCAGTGTTATTTGGACGACATCCTGGTCACGGGCGAAAATGACAGCGATCACCTCGCCAACTTGGAGAAGGTGCTCACCAGGTTAAAGGAGTATGGGCTACGAGCTAATCACCACAAGTGCGAGTTTTTCCAGAAACAGATCTCGTATTGTGGCCACGTCATCGATGAAAAGGGGTTACATAAGTCCCCTGAAAAGATTGAGGCAGTAGTCAAGGCTCCAGCACCGGAAAATGTGTCACAACTGAGGTCGTTCCTTGGGCTGGTAAACTACTACCACAAGTTCTTACCAAATTTGTCAACGGTATTACACCCACTGAACACCCTACTGCAAACAGGGGTACCATGGAAGTGGAATGATGAACGTAGACGAGCTTTCCAGAAGTGTAAATAATTGATCAAAGCAAAAGAGGTGTTGGCCATTTCAACCCAGCACTACCAATTCATTTGGCATGTGATGCATCAACCTATGGTATTGGAGCTGTGCTGTCGCACAAATTCCCAGACGGGTTGGAGAGGCCAGTAGCCTTTGCGTCTCGGTCACTAACCTCAGCCGAGCGCAACTATGCCCAGATTGACAGGGAGGCCCTCAGCCTAGTATGGGGAGTAAAAAAATTCAACTACTATCTCCATGGGCAGAAGTTCACCTTGCTGACTGACCACCAACCACTTGTCTCCATCTTTAATCATAAGAAGGGCGTTCCAGTGATGACTGCACAACGGTTACAAAGATGGTCCCTGTTTCTAGGGGCGAATCAATATGAAATAGAATATAAAGGCACGAAACAACATGGGAACGCTGATGAGCTATCGCGCCTGCCACTGCCTACTGTGGAGGAAGCACCAGCAGTGGACCCTATCGAGATATTTTATTCATCAATAATTGAACGATTGCCAGTAACGAACGCGGATATAGAGAAGGAGACCCGCAATGATCCGACACTGTCTCGGGTATATGATTTGACGGTGAGGGGATGGCCAACACATGGCGACTCACTGTTGCCAGCATTCTCATCCAGAAGAGAACAGCTGTCAGTATGCCAGGGGACAGTGATGTGTGGATCCAGAGTGGTGATTCCACCCATGTTAAGGGAGAGAGTGCTAAATGAGCTACATGAAGTTCATCTGGGGGGAGTGAAAATGAAAAGCCTTGCTAGGGCTTATGTGTGGTGGCCGGGAATCGATCAACAAATCGAAGACCTAACTAAGAGCTGCTCAGGATGCCAGAAGGTCCAAAATGCACCACCACATGCCCCTCTACACTCATGGGAGTGGCCCTCCTCTCCATGGCAACAGGTGCATATTGATTTCGCTGGTCCATTCATGGACTCAATGTTCTTAATAGCAGCGGATGCTCATTCGAAGTGGCCTGAGGTGATAAAAATGTCCTCAACCACTATAGAGAAAACGATTGCAGTCCTACGGACCATGTTTGCCAGAAACGGTTTGCCAGAGCAGATTTGCTCTGATAATGGACCACAGTTTGTGTCCGAAGAGTTTCGGAAATTTATGAGAAGGAATGGGGTAAGGCATTACACATCCGTCCCATATCATCCAGCCACAAATGGATTGGCTGAGAGGTTCGTACAAACCTTTAAGAAGGCGATAAAGGCCATGTGCGACGATGAAATTCCACTATAGCATAAGGTGGACAATTTCTTATTAGCCTACCGAAACGCGACACATGCAGTTACCAACCAGACCCCGGCCATGATGTTCTTTAACCGAAGGTTGAGATCTCGTTTGGACTTGCTCAGAGCAAATGTGCGAAGAAATGTTGATGACAAACAATTCCAGCACATCAATGAGAAGCCGACAAGGAGCTTCAATGTAGGACAACCAGTCTTGGCCCGTGACTACCGAACAGAGAAATGGCAACCCGGAACGATATGCACAAGGCAGGGGCCATTAATGTACACAGTGGATGTCGGGGAGAACATTGTGAGCCGCCACGTCGATCAGATCTTAGCGTCACAGGAACGAGTCAACCCCATGTCTTGAGTACCTGGGGATGTACCTGACATATCGGTAGCATCTACCTCAGAACCAGTAGCAGTGGAAACCGATGAACTACCCGATGAAAAGGGGCCAGAATCGCCTCTGCACCAAGAATGAGAACCTCAGGAAAGGCGCTATCCTGTAAGGGTCAGGAAGCCGCCCCAAAGACTGAATCTATAAATGGACTATTGTTGTCTAATGTACATGTTAAAGTGTTAATTGTTATTTGAATATTAGGGGTACTACTAATCTAAAAGGGGAGGAATTGTAGTGTATGTACCTTTAAGACAGAACTACTTTTACAGCTCCTGTATACTGTAGTACCGGCAGTGACCACACCTGTATATAAGCCTTGCGCATGCCTCTGTACCCACAGTCTTGAGACTACCCTCCTCCAGTAAATACCTGTTTATTGTTAAGTTACAGCATCCGTGTGGTTATTGAAAAACATCATACTCTCAGAATCACGGATCTAACACATTCAATGTGATGCAGGCAGCATGCCAACTGTATGCTGCCTGCTGATTAACATGATTGGAGCGTGCAGCCAGCGCTAACCGCATATTGATTGGCTGCATGCATTAGCAGCGGGCCCTAAATTGCACCTTGCTAGCAGCAGTTAAAGGTAGTCTGCACTGCTTAAAGCTAGATTGCACCTCTTAAAGGGGAGGTGCATTGTGGCTGGACCAGGTGCTGGAAGTCATTCTACAACTGATTCTGACCTGAGAGAGACTCAATAATGGCACTACTTGGGTGAGAGCGGGCTCCAAGATTTTCTAATGCTGCACTAGAGGCCTTGGTGGAGGAGGAGAGGTGTCCGGATCCACAGAGGGCAAGGAGGCCCTCCAGAGACACGCTCAGAGCAGATAGCCATGGCGGTCAATGCCAGGACTCAAGCCCAAGGGACCACACTCACTGATGCACTTCCCTTTCTTTTGCAGGACAAGGTGGCTCACAATTGGAGGCAGCAGGGGCTACCCAAAGGGGCACAGGCATGCCTTCACAATTAGACCCCCATGGAGGAGAAAGTGCTGCACATTCTTGGGAGGGGCAATCTCTGAGGAAGTGGCCAACAGCAGGGCTTAAGCGATCCAAGATGACCATATCCTCAAACATAATCCTCCTTCTCACATCCCACTTCCCCCTCATCCCACAATCTCTTCTGACTTACAAGCTGCAGATGGTGTAAGCATGCACCTCTTGCTTTCTCCCCCACACCTCACCACAACTTTACCCTGTGCCTTTCTCCTTTCAGATACCCAAGAACTGCATCCTGGTCACACACTGGTGGAGGAGCAGGAAGACAGTGATCATGAAGATACAGCGTTACTCGATATCACACTCCCAGCCACCAGCTCAGATACTGATACTCTGTGTACTTTATAAGATAGAGCAGATGCATGATCTGCACGTGGTGAGACACCAGACACAAATGGCCTTCAGCCAGGGCAGGGGAAAGGGTAGCACAGCTGCCAGCTTCCTGGAGGGCGAGGTCACACGTGGGTTCTGCTGCAGAGAACTCAGAGGAAGACGTCGATGTGGCAGCATTCAGAAGAAGGCTGATGGGTATGCACTAGGAAATGCTTGGTGCATTGGCAGGCCTGCCAGAACGCCTGAGTGCAATGTCAAGGAGCATGGAGGAGTCCGGCACCAACCTTGCACAGGGCTTTGAACAGAGCTTGGAGCCCCTGATTTCCAGCATGAAAGTGATGACTAACTCCATTAGCGCACTTGTGGACCCAACCATGATGCAGGGTCTGATGGCCGATGACTCAGCTTCCATTGCAGCACAGGCGGAAGCAACCCAGTGCCTGAGTGCTGCAGTGGAAGCTCAGACTTCGGATATGCAAGCTCAGACTGCTGCCTTCATAGCTGAGTTTACCAGTGTTGAAAGGGGGTTACAGGGTGCCACAGCAGTTCAGCAATATGTCATCCAACAGATTACTAGGATTACAGTGGCTCCCTGGAGCACAAACCTACTGTCAGGATGACAGCGTTTGTTCTCCCACCACTGCCACTCTGCCAGTGCCCTTGCTGTTGCTTGTCAGCCCCTCAGACCAGACTGCTTCCGCCCGTGCCGAGGTGGTACAGTCTACAGCTAGGCATTCTAGGACACAAACTGCTCAAGGTCATCCTGCAAGGCTATCTGCAGTCTCCCCCCATGGAAATTCTGCAGCCTTCCACCAGCCATGCTGCAGCCACTGGGGTAGCACTTCGTAGGAGCAATAGGACAGGCAAAGGCACATGTAAGATAGGCACTAAGGCAATGCACAAGGGTGATTCGTTGACTTTTCTACCTAATATTGGAAGGAATGATGTATAAAGTCAGATTGGAATATTTGTTTTGTGGTGGTTTTCGTTTCAGCATTGTGGCCAAGAGGATGCTGTGATGGTCCACATCAGAGGGAAGGTAAGGTGTGGAACTATTGGTGAATGTGGAATTGGGATTGCTTTCACTGGAACCACAGTCAGATGAGTCGATCACGGACAGCCCAGGCAGAAAGAGGCTGTCTGGGTTGCCTTCTCCCTCCCGCTTCCTCCTCCGCCTCTTCCTTCTCCTCCTCTTCCTTCTCCACCTCTTCCACTTCCTCTTCTTCCGCTCGGTCCTCCTTCTCTTGCCCTTCTTCATATTCTTCCTCCTCCTCCTCCTTCTCAGCTCGTCGCCATATGACTGGTGCCAAGGTCTGTGCCCTCATGATGGCGAGGTTGTGCAGCATGCAGCAGACTATGATGAATCAGGACACATGCTCTGGTGAGTATTGCAGGGCTGCTCCAGAGCAGTCCAGGCAGGGGATCCATTGCTGAAGCACCCCAATGGTCTGCTCTATGATATTTTGTGCGGCAGCATGGCTCTCATTGTATGCATGCCGGCCATGTGTGGTTGAGTTGTGGAGTGGAGTCATGAGACAGGTGGTGAAGGGATAGCCCTTGTCGCCCAGCAGCCAACCTGTCGTTTGACAAGATGCCTCAAAGACTGAGGGAACAGCGGACTGGGGCAGAATAAAATCATCGTAACTGCTGCCAGGATTCCCGGCATTCGCCATCATAATGTGCTGAGCATGGTCGCATACGAAATGCACATTCAGTGAGTGGTAAACTTTGCGGTCGTGATACATCTCAATATTTAGGTGCAGCGTCTGCAAAGCCATGTATGTGGAGTCGATGGCGCCCTGCACCATCTGTTCAGAGAGAAAACAATGAACTCCCCTATCCTGGCATAAAGAGCATCTGTCACCTCTCTCATGCAGTAGTGGACGGTGAACTGGGAGATGTTACAGATGTCACCTGCTCCAGCCTGGATGGATCCCACTCGAAGTAATTCAGGGCCACGGTCACCTTTACAGCCACTGGCAGCGCTGTCCTTGCCCTGGTGTGAGGCTGCAAGTCTGGTTGCAAGAGGTGGCAAAGTTCTGTTAGCATGTCCTTTGTAAAGCGCAGACGCCTCACACACTGCCCCTGCCTCAGGATGAGTTAAGAGAATTGCTCTTGGAAGACCCTAGCTGGTTAAGCCCTTCTCCCCCACCTCCTCCTCCTCTCTCTGTGAGCAGACTGTCCTCTTCTTCGCTGCCTGTGCTCCATCTCCTTGTTATGTTGCAGCCCAAGGGTGATGACAGCCACAGTATCCATGACTGGGAGCAAATGGTCTGAGCAGAACCCTTGAAGTCAGAACTAAGGCTCTTTCCACTTGCAGCACCATTCCCTGTCACCTCACCAACTTTAAACAACTCTAGAAAGCACCAAAGACTTCTGCAAACTTACACAGAGCCAGTAGAAATCAATCAGCAACTAACCTGAAAGCAGGTGATGATCCCTTTAAATAACTCTGGTGGGGGGTCCTTGCTGCTGCTGAACGCATGTTGCGCTGTGCGAGGCTAAGACAGGGCATTAGCTCCAGCGTTGAGGAGGAAAATGGCAGCGCTGGCATCAAATCAGCATTGGATGCTGATTGGCAGCACGATCAGCGCACTCTGCACACTCCCAGCACACGCTCCTAACTCCCGCCCTACCACCCTCACCAAAATGGCGTCCAGCGCAGCCCGCACCAGAAGTGTGTGCACGCGGCACAAACGTTAATTTCAGCAAAAAACGGCACCTGTAGCGACGAGAAATCGGGCGCTATGGAGCCGAATTTCTAGTTCACTATAATAATAGATAAATGTTGGAATGCAGTAGAAAAGCTTGCACTGTGCTATGATCCTATCTGAACCAGTAGATTACATAGATCAAGCATGTCATTTGATCTAAGATGAGGCGTTAAGTCGAGGCCCTGTCTGCTCTGTCAGGTGGACCTAAAAGATCCCATGGCACTATTTTGAAGAAGAGTAGGGGAGTTATCCCCAGTGTACTGGCCAATATTTATCCCTCAACCAACATAACAAAGACAGATTATCTGGTCTTGTAAAACGCTTTGCGACGTCTGGTGGTCGTGAAAGGCGCTATATAAATGCAGGTCTTTTTTCTTTTACAGTAAATGTCCCAAGATGATCCATTGATAGGGAATGGATACTCAGTGATAGCAAAGGAAAGGTGAAAGGTTAAAGAGGAAGAATCTTAGCAGGTTTTGACGGTGGAGCGAGAAGGAGCAAGGCACAGGGGTTTAAGGGGAAGTGTTCCAGACAGCAAGGCCAATAAGGCTATTTTCCAGCTCTCATAATCTCCTGCTTAAGGCTGCTCATAAATAAAGTGTATGAGAGCCTCGGTGAGAGCCACAAATTACTTTAAAATTTTTAAACAGGGCAAAGGTGCAATTTCCCAGCTTTTTCAGTTGGCTCTCCCCGGATCATGTTATTTGCTTTGTGAGCCTATTTGGAGTCATCCTCAGGAAAGGAGCTTTCTGAAAAACTCGGAATTATGGAGACTTAAGGGAGCAGTGACTTTTTAGGCATTTTTTTGTTTCTATTTTTAAAGTGTATATTTAGTACTGGGTTGTTTTCCTTTTTTAGTGTATGTATTGTTCATTGTATTCAGGTGGTGTACAGCAATTGGGTGTTCATTGTATTCAAGTGGTGGGAATTAATTGGAGACTCTTTTTCTCTCATACAGGCTGGAATTCTGTGGAGGAAGGCGGGTTGGGGTTGGTGGGGGGGCTCCGACCCCCGAGGTGGTCGGGAAACCCGGGAGGCCAGATTGAGAGACTGGCTGGCTGCGGGCGGGTAGGCCCTAAACTGCACAGAGGGGGAAGGGAGGGTTCACGTGGGGCCCGGGCATTTAAATGGATGGGGGGGGGGTAGTGGATCAGGGGTGTTGGTGGGGAGTGGATTGGGGGGTGGCCAGGCAGACATTTGGGGGGGGAGAGAGGATTGAAGGACATGCAGATGATCGTGCGGGGGGAGAGGGGATCGGGGGTCATGCAGACGATTGGGGGGTTGTAGTGGATCGGGGGTCGGGCAGACAATCAGGGGGGAGGGGGGAGACAGAAGATTGGGGCCGGATGATGGGGGTGGAGTGAAGGGTAGATCGTGACCGACCACCGGAATATTGTGGCCGGCCTCAGCATCACCTGTGGGCGGGGGTCTTGAGGCCTGAAGGGGGTGATCGGAAGCCTTGTGAGGGGGTCTCCGGTCGTGGGCGGTGGGTTAGGTAGGGTCCCTGGATCCAGGAGGTAGGTATAAAAACACTTATCTCCTGGATCCAGCAGTCCCTGCCTTGCTGCAACTGCCGGGTTTCACGAATTGTGTGAAACCCGTCCACATGCAGTTAAAAACAGAATGGAGGTTAAAAAAGTGGCTTCCAGCCTCATTCTAACAGTTAAATTGAGGCTCCGCCCCCTGGGAGCGGGTTGGTCACCCGTCCCCATCCTGCCTCCGTTAAAACCAGAAGTGGACGGGTTGGAGGCGGGATCAGGTCGGGAATCCCATTTTTAACAATTTAACTACCCCCCACGCTGCTGACCCACCTGTTTCTGAAGGTTAAAACTCCCCCCATATATGGGGGTAGGCTGGGGAAGGGGAGCAAGCTTACCTTGGGGATGCGCAGTTTGTAATGGCCCCGAAGTAAGCTTCCCACAGAAATCCCGCGGTCTCTGTGGCGAGAAGCTTGGCTTTTCCAACACGTAATTGAAATCAGCGAAGCTTAATGGGGAATCCCTGACGAGAGCTGCTGTGATGTCAACAGGCTGTCCAAGCAGCCAATCACAATGCAGAATTCTCACAGACAGTGAATCAGGAGGTGGGTAAGCTCTTTTGATTCTAACCTTTTAAAAATATGAGAGAGCAAAACAAAGATTGGGGCTCTCACACGGGGAAAAGGCAAACCTGAAATAATGATGAGGGGAATGGTGTGGTGGGGGGGTTGGGGTGGGGGAGGGTCAGAGTGGGCGGGAGGTCAGGGGGTGGTTCCACAGCACAGCCAGTGTCGGAGCAGTGAATGACTAACCGCAACTTCAGGATTTCTGCGTTAGGATCTGCATGTGCTACATCCTAAAGGTGCGGTCAGTTTCAAAGGGGGAATGACAGAGAACGTTGTTCGTTCACTGTTATTACCCACTGCAAATTCTGGGCCATCGTGTGTCTCTGTAAATAAAGGCTTGTAAGTAACTAAAGACTAGGCTCTATTGTTCTATCCATCACCACCTGGCTATCCGACTTTTCCATGTATTTACATAAGAACATAAGAAGTAGGAGCAGGAGTACACCATACGGCCCCTCGGGCCTGCTCCGCCATTCAATAGGATCATGGCTGATCCGAACCTAGACTCACGTCCACTTCCTTGCCCGCTCCCCGTAACCCCTAATTCCCTTATCAGCTAGGAAACTGTCTATCTCTGTTTTAAATTTATTTAATGTCGCAGCTTCCACAGCTCTCTGAGGTAGCAAATTCCATAGATTTACTACCCTCTGAGTGAAGAAGTTTCTCCTCATCTCAGTTTTGAAACGGCAGCCCCTTATTCTAAGATTATGCCCCCTAGTTCTAGTCTTACCCATCAGTGGAAACATCCTCCCCGCATCTACCCGATCAAGCCCCCTCACAATCTTATATGTTTCGATAAGATCGCCTCTCATTCTTCTGAATTCCAATGAGTAGAGGCCCAACCTACTCAACCTTTCCTCATAAGTCAACACCCTCATCTCCGGAATCAACCAAGTGAACCTTCTCTGAACTGCCTCGAGAGCAAGTATATCTTTTCTTAAATATGGAAACCAAAACTGCATGCAATATTCCAGGTGTGGCCTCACCAGTACCCTGTATAACTGAAGCAAGACTTCCCTGCTTTTATACTCCAACCCCCTTGCAATAAAAGCCAAGATTCCGTTGGCCTTCCTGATCACCTGCTGTACCTGCATACTAACCTTCTGTGTTTTATGCACCAGGACCCCCAGATCCCTTTGTACTGTAGCACTTTGCAGTTTCTCTCCATTTAGATCATTTTTGGCACCATTCTTTTGATATAAGAGGTAATTTTTTTTAATGACCATTAAATACAGCCAATTTTCTGCCAAGTCACTGGCATCAACTGTAAGTGATCTACTACAGGACTTCAGCAGAAGAACAGATTGGGGAGGGAGGAAAGAACATGTCAAAAGGGAGCTGATTCAATACAAACTGGCCTGGGTGCTCAGTGAACAAGAAGGCAATGCAATGCAAGCTATAGAGTCCAGTGACATTTGACAAGTCAGGTTAAAATTATCGCTGGGTTTGGTTTTGAATTGCCCCACTATAGTATAAAATTGTTGAACTGGTAAAAGATGAGGGAAGGCTTGCCAATGAGATCAGCGTGCGCCAGCTGCTAGTTTGTACAACTGTCAGAAAACCTTTACTAGACTTCAGCAGAACAGATAGGGGAAACAAAGAAGGCCCATCAGGGCAGCAAGTTCCTGCTGCTCCTCTGACCCCACTCCTCCTCACCTGCGCAATGTGACTCACCCGATGATACGTCCTCAAGCTCACGATCTGTGTCCTCTGGGAGTGGGTAGCTGTGCTGGTGATTGGAAACCATCAGCGAGAGGGAGGCGGGGGTTGCTGTGAGGTGCTGTCTTGTTATGGGCCACTGGCAGTGCTGCCAGACTGCTGTTCCGGGCCTACAATACCAGAAAACGTGACAACACCATGAACCGGAGTTTGCATAACAGGATATTAACTGTGTGTGACGTTTGTGTGGTTAGGTATGTGGCTGTGTGGCAATGAGTCAAAAGAGGAACCAGGCAGAAGAGCTGGATGCTATGGGGTGGTCTTCAACTTCACCTTCGATATTCCCTCCATACTCTTGTGTCCAGAGCTTGTAATGTCCTGAGCTGTAATCCAGTTCAGATCTGTGCCATCCTGTGCAACCAGAGAAGTAGCGAAGTAGCCTTACAGAGGTCTGTTGAAGGAGCACGCACATTGACAGACATGTGGCCAACCTTTAACCCATCTTCAATGGAGAGGACAATTGGGCGGAGTGCCAATGCACTGTGGTCTGTTTAGTGCTGCCGCCCAAGACGTCCTGAGGTCGTGGAAGGTGCTTTATGAAAGGTTAATGAGCAGACTATTCAAGTATAGTCAGCACTACAGATGAACCAAAAATTTGTGACTGTTTTCATTAATTAGAGTATTACGGGGTGATTTGATAGAGGAATTTAAAATTCTGAAAGGATGGGACAGAGTAGATTGAAACTGACTGTACCTAGAGGTTGAGAGATCTAGAACAAGGGGACATAGACCTAATGTTAAATGTAAGAGATTTAGGACAGGAGGCAGGAGAAGCTTTTTTACACAGTATGTTGTGAGGCTGCGGAATGCACTACCAGAATAGGCTAGATCAGTGATTGAAGGAAAGGGGAATAAAGGGAGGTGGTAATTGGGTAGAGAGATGGGATTAGGACAATTACTCATGTGGGGGATGAAACACCAACATGGACCTGTTAGGCTGAATGGCCTGTTTCTGTTTTATAATTTCTGCATGATTCGATGTAAATCCTGTCTGCACCTAGGCCTAGAGTTCCTGCTGACTATTGGCTAATTTTACATAGAATTATATAGAAAGTACAGCACAGAAACAGGCCATTTGGCCCAACTGGTCCATGCTGTTGTTTAAGGAGATCAGAAATTTTGGGTTGGTATTGGACAGAGCGGGTGGTAAATGGGGCGGGGATCTGTTACTGTTGTATCTATGCTTTAATACGTTCAATCAAGCATGTAGATACGTCGAATTAAATCAGAGTCAGGCAGACAGGCTTCTAACTGTGATCTTTACTTTATTGGTAAAATGGCTGACTGCAGCTTTCCTGGGTAATTCCCATAATGCAATGCACATTACATTACCATATTTACTGGTGTCAAACTCGCACATTACATTACCGTATTGACTGGTGTCAAACTCGCAACCAATACACGACCTCCCCCTTTTCCTTGGAAACAAACTTGCAGTTTACAAACAGTTGCTTACAATAACACTGCATAACTTATTTGATTTATAAACTTTTTACAAACTTGTGTCTTACCACACAACTAAATAATTCCCAGGTTTAAACATTTAACATCACCCATGCAGTTCTCGCACAGTTTATGTTGTGACATATTGGGCCAGAAATTAGGTTCAGGGGCTTGCCGCGTGTGCAAGCCCCCGATGTGCACTTACCCGGCGCGCCGGCCGTTCTGGTCCCGGGACGCGTGGAATTCCTTTCTTCATATGATGACTCCCGGGCAGCGTCTGACGTCACGCCGCCCAGGAGTGCAGCCAGCGCGAAGCATGGAGTGCGGAGTCTAAGTGAGACACGCCCCTTGAGGTCTCATTTTAATAGGACACGCCCCCAATCTTTCTAAACAGCTGCAGAGGCTTCGTACTTACAGAACAGCAGTGCAAGTAGGTTATTTGTATTTTTATGAATGTTTTGTTAACTTTTTTGAACTTTTAAGTACGTTTACATGATTTTGATGACTCTGAGATAGTTTTGAAGAGATTTGAAGCTATTTAAACAGTTTTGAAAGCCTTGAAAACATTATTTTCATTAATTTCATGTAATTAGCAAAGTGAAATGGCTGGAATGAGCACAATTCATGTGATTAAAAGAACTCAAAACTTCACTGAAGATGACCTCAGCAATCTCCTCAATGAGGTGGAGGCAAAGCGCCTGCGCATCATTGGGAATGAGCAGTCGAGGGCACCGCGAAAAGGTCAGATGGTAGCTTGGTCGGAAGTTGCCCAGGCCGTCAGTGCGACCTCCACCATTCCACGTACAGCGGAAAATTGCCGCAAGAAATTCAATGACTTGTTGCGATCTGTCAAGGTTTGTACAGTTATTGCGAAAGAGTACTTTAACATTGCTTAGAGTTTAAGTTAACTACATTTCAAAAGGCTTGCAATGCATGTTCTTTAGTCAAGTGACTTCTTGGTCAAGTCACCTGAGGTAACAATAAAACTTTATGGCTTTGGGGCCTGCTCAGGGTTATCTATTGTTCTCTTATCTTGATTCCATTGCTTTGAGCTGTAAATTTTCAATCAGAGATTTAAAGAAACACCCAACCCAGTCTTCCAAGCCTTTGCTGTCCATGTCAGAAATGCAGCTGTGTGATTCTCTTTTTTCTGTTGCCATTTCAGAGTAAAAGTGCTCACAACTCCAGGGAACTTACACTCACAGGTGGTGGTGTTGCCACGCTGAGGGTTTTGACCGAACATGAGGAACGCGTCCAGCAGATGTTCGGATTTACTAGCAATCGGCCCGCGGATGAATCTCAATCAGACATTGTTGAACCTGACCGTGAGTTGGCCTGGCCAGCTATATGTTAAAGAAGGTTAGGTGTGTGCTGAATATCTGTGATGTGGCACATCCTGCTTTACCTTTGCAAATGTTTTCTGCTTCCTTCCCACAGCTGGACAGAATACCTCTCACACACGGGATGAGCAGTGCGTGGAGTCAGCGGCTGCAGAGGGCATTGGGGAAGGTGTTTCTGATGCAGTGGCAGCAGTTGCTGAGGTGGTTGAGGAACAGGAGGAACTTGTCCTATGTCAGCAAGTGCAGCAGGAGTGCATGGACCCTGTGTCGCTGCCCAGTATCTCACCATCTCCTGGCCCCTGTGGCTCTGTGCGAGTCACTGCTGACTGTAGCTCCACAGACAGACACCATATTGACACTTCAGCACAGGTGGGAAGAGCAGAAAGACATTCAGTACAACAGCACCTACAAGATGAGGAGCAACATATTGCAGGTTTCAGTCAATTGCTGAGATCTCTTACTGAGAAGGATGTTGACTCTAGAGACTCTATCAGGCAGGGAATCGATAATCTTGGCATTACACTAAATCAGATAGCATCGCAGTTGGTGGTGCTTAATGAGAATTCACTTAATCAGGTGACATTGCAGTTGGCGGCGCTTAATGAAAATATGGTTGCACTAGTTCATTCGCATGAACCTATAACTACTGCCATTACTCTGACTCCAGCAGAAGGGCCCTTCCCAGCTCACAGTGCAGAGCCACTTTGGTCACAGGAGCCAGCAGCTGCGCCAGTCATGATGCAGGGAAACGTAGACTTGCATCAGCAACAACCCTTTCATGAGGCAACTGCTGAAGAGCAGGAAAAGTCGCAGAGGGGCCTTGCAAGTAGCTATGGAGGGCTCCAGTCACGGGGAGTGAAAAGGCGCAGGAAATGTTAGGGTGGCACCTTCAGCTCACTGCGCCTCCTTCAACCCTCAGTCACAGAAGCGAGTGGCCAAATCGTTCAATTGTTTAATTTTTCATTTTATTTAAATGTTAAATGTTTTCTTACATATTTAAATTCAAATGCTTATTTTTGAATGAAAGGATATGTTACCATTTCCTTTAAGCAGTACACCCAGCAGTCAATGTGAAAAGATTTTCAACTTTTATTCCAGTAAAAAAAATTTGATCAACAACCGTTACAAAAGTAAAAAATAGCTAGTTTCCACCTTTAATGTCTGTATTGCAGTAAGAAAGTAAAAATAATTACTGTAAAATGTTTACAATTTTTTTTCTAACATTTATCAGTTTGCACATGTTTGAAAACTTAAAAATAGTTGTTTAAATTCTTCAATTTTGTAATTGCATGAAGCAACCAAAAAATAAGAGTTAAACCTGTTCACAAAGTGTTACCAATCTTTTAACGTTTTCATATTTTTCAACTGCAGAAAAGAGGTAGTTAACATCCTCAGGCCTAGAAATTCAGTGGCCTGCGCCACCAGTTTGCGCCCAAAGAGGGCTTTTGCACCACTGTGCAAACCTACCGCGATATTTAGCGGGGCGCTAATGGCGGCGTTATCCAGTAGCGCTGCGCCGCCACCAATGACGTCATCAGTGTGCGCAGCGCCCCGCTATCACCCCGCTGGCCATATTTGGTTGCTGCCGCCGCCCCCGCGCCGGCCGCAAATAGCGACCGGTACACGGGGCCTACCTGTGCCGGTAGTGGGGCGAGTTAAGGTGGAGGTGCGGCCGGCCGCTTTTTCGGCGGCCGCCTGCCCGCACCTCCATCCCTGGCCTCCTTCACCACCCCCCCGCGGCATTGCCGGCTGTTTCCAGAGAGCCCGGCACTTCTCCTTGGTGCCGGGCTCATTTGCCGGCACTCGCGAGCGGGGATCGCGCTGTTGCAGGCACCTCCCCCTTAAGACTGAGAGGAAGGCCTGCAGTACCGCAGGCTGCCGTGCCACAGCGGGTGGCGCTGCGGCACTTTACACGCCGATATTCAGTTTCAGTGCCCCAAGCAGGGCGCCGAAACCCTTGTTTAGCGGCCGGCTTCCACTTGGGGCGCTGAAAGTGAATTTCCCGCTGGCGCAAGTGGCTCCGCGCGCAGCGGTAATTCCGGTGCCCAGGCGAGCTGGGCGCCCCTAACTGAATTTCTAGGCCTCAGTGTCTTAATTGCACGAAGAAAGAAAGGCAAGGAAACACGAACTGTTTACAAATTTTTTTCTTAACTGTTCCTGTTCACAAATGTTTTAAAAGTACAAATGCGCTACTTAAAATTTACAATTTATTAACTTTATACAACGAAACTGAAGCTGAAAACTTTTTGATGATGCAATAAAAGGTCACTGTTTCACTTCAATATGTGTCTGCTCCTGTCTTTGCCTTGTGGGGGGAGGGATAGATACAAGGCGACACTACCTCGTGAAGGTGTTGGCTACCAGCAGTTCCCGAGCAGCCTTATTTTCGGCGGCACTTGGCTCCTCCCCATGAGGCCTGGCAACATGCACATTGCCATCGCCTTCATCCTCCACTTCAACAGGCAGCTGTTCTGCAGTGTTAAGGGTCAGTCCTTCCTGCAGGGCAAGGTTGTGCAAAGCACAGCAGGCCAGCACAATCCTTGCCACTTTCTGGTGAGAGTACTGCAAGGTCCCCCCTGACCTATCCAGGCACCGGAAGCGTGATTTCAGAAGTCCTATTGTCCTCTCCACCACTTGGCGTGTGGACACGTGTGCATGGTTGTATCTCTCCTGAGCCTCATTATTGGTCTTGCAGTAGGGGGTCATCAGCCATGGTCTTAGCGGGTACCCCTTGTCGCCCAATATCCATGCGGATCCTGTAGGCAATTTGCTGAGAGCATCATACAACTTAGAGTTACAGAGGACAAAGGAGTCATGATTACTTCCCCGGTGCCCTGCATTCACGTTTAGGATCCTGAGGTGCGCATCACATAATATCATTACATTCAATGAATGATACCCCTTCCTGTTTATGTATGTCACAGGTGCATCCAGTGGTGCCTTCAATGCAATATGGGTTCCATCGACGGCCCCAATCACTTTGGGGAATACAGCAATGCGATGAAATGCTAAGGCCATCTCCTTTTGATGTCGAGTGGACAAGTCATACTTAATGAACTCTGAAAGCCTACGGAAAATGGCATCTGTGACCTGGTGAATGCAGACCCTCGCAGCATTCTTGGAGATGTTGCTTATGTCACCGGTGCCTGCTTGAAATGACCCACTTGCAAAGAAGTTCAATGCTGTGGTTACCTTCATGTTCACTGACAAGGCAGTGCGGGTCTTTGAGCGTGGTTCCAGGTCCGCCTTCAACATGTCACATAGTCGGCCAATTGCCTCTTTACTGAAGCGCAGCCTCCTGACACACAACTCCTCCGACAGCATCTCAAATGATCGCCTCTCCCTGTACACTCTGTGGGGTGGGTAGTTGTTCCTTCTGATCAGGAGATGGTTATGGTTCCTCACTCTTCTACGTTGTTCCCTGGCGTTCCGATTTCTTTGAAGCAAAACCACACAGAGCATCACGGCAACATTTCTATAAGAGGGCATGTTTCTCGCTCACAGGCCTCCTCTTTACACAGACATACCTGTAAGGAGGAAATGGAAATACTTGTTACGGTTATTTTACTAAAATGAGTGGCTATAAAATCAACTCGGCCTATGCCAGGAAACATGCGATAACGGCTTGCGAACACGTCTTACCCGCCTGATGAATATCACAGGCCGAGATCCTTTTCCAATAACTTACATTTTCAGAAAGTCATCATTACATACATACATTCATCCACATACTGAAAGTAATACATACATAAATGCACATCCTTCAAGGAATATATACAGACATACATACAATCATACATACATACTTACTGAAAATAAGATAGATTACTGATGACAATTTCATTT
This sequence comes from Somniosus microcephalus, assembly GCF_052327205.1. Classification (NCBI taxonomy): domain Eukaryota; kingdom Metazoa; phylum Chordata; class Chondrichthyes; order Squaliformes; family Somniosidae; genus Somniosus; species Somniosus microcephalus. The sequence continues at coordinate 256,252 of NW_028225560.1, forward strand.
TTTAAGCATTTTAATCATTTTTAAACAGTCATTTTCACATTTAATAAACACATCAAATTCAATTAGGCCTTTCACTCAGCCACAATTGCTCCTTATACCTACATTACTCAAAACCCATTTAAAAAAAAAAATTAAAGTTTAAAACTTACCTCAGACTTTCTAAAAATAAGTTTCCTCCCTTTCCCAACCAAAAATTTGCCGTTCAGAATCACAACTGATTAAATAGTTCTTCCTCCGCAGCTTCTCGGTGGCTTTACTCATCCTTTTTTCATGTGTAAAATTTGGGGACTTACCCAAACTCAATCCATTGATGAAAATGCCGAAGTTTAGTGCGCACGCGCTGCCTGAAAGGACGCACGCATCCCGCCTCTTAACCCCTTGGTTACGAGCACAGGAAATGCCGGTTTTCAGCGCATGCGCTGTGCATCCTGAAAACCGGCAATTCCTTCGGGCCCACGCGTGAGTACCCCGTCCGTACTCACGCGCTGGGACCCGAATTACTGGGCCTATCAGACAGTCTTTGGGGTTTTCTTTTAACCCTTTGAGGTCTGGCTGTATTGGGTATGTCTGACATGTTGGTGTTAGTGGGTATTGCCTGTGTCACAGTGGTATGTGTGTCAGGGTCTACTATACTGTCCTCAGTCCCTTGTGTTTCCTCCTGCTCATGGAGTGTCTCCTTTGGTCCATTGGTTCTGTATTTCTTCACAAACGTAGTGTTTCTCGAGTAGCGTGCTCCTTCTGGTGATTCTACTACTACCTGACCCCCTGTTTTACTCAAAACTTTTTGAGGTGTGGCATTAAAAGGAGTGGTGAACTTGTCCACTTTGTCCTGCCGTACCAGCACCGTGTCGCCAACTTCCACCTCTGAGTATTGTGTTTTCCGCTGTTCATCTGCGTACAGTTTGGACTTGCCTTTTTGTTCTGTGTCCCGGTCACATACTTCCATGTCTGCGCGCGACTCTGTCATGTCTGGCAGCTTTCCTCTCATTTTGCGTCTAAAGAGCAGCTCTGCCGGGCTCTTTCCTGTCGTGGCATGGTCAATGCTCCTGTACACAGTCACATATTTCCTAAGTTCACGTTTCCAATCTAGTCCTTCTGACTGAGCAATTCTGATTCTCTTCATCAGCGATGCATTCTGGCGCTCGACTTCTCCGTTAGCCTGAGCCCATTTTGCTGTCGTTTTCAGGTGTTTGATCCCGTTGTTTTCACAGTATTCTTTGAATAATTCAGATCTGAATTGGGGACCATTATCAGATTTGCAGGTGATTGGCAAACCATGACGGCTGAAGATTGACTCTAAACTATCAATAACCTTCTCTATTGTTGTGGAGGTCATGATGTCGTATTCATAGTAGCAACTGTAATAATCAACTACCACAAGAATGGAGTGGTTGGATGGCAAGGGTCCCAGTAAGTCTATAGCTACATCCTGCCAGGGGCCCTCCGGTAATGGTGTTGGTCTCAACGGTTCAGGTGGGTTGGGTCTGGCTACTATCTGACAGCCGTGGCATGCTTTACAGTGTTTTTCAGCTGCCTTGTCCATGCCAGGCCACCAAACCTTGGTTCTGAGATGTTGCTTTGTTCCAACTATTCCCAAGTGTCCTTCATGTGCTAACATCAGGGCTCGTGCGTGTAACACTGTGGGTAGCACAATGCGTGTTCCCCGAAGAACTAGGTACCCCACTACGCACAGCTCGTTTGTGTAAAGTCTGCGCCTCAATACTTCGGGAGAACAGTTTAACAGGTACTTTACTGAACAAGAGGCAGCTTGAAACTAAAACTACAGAAGCCTGCTAGGGCCTTTTATACAGGGGTGATCACTGCCGGTACTGCAGTCTAAGACCAGTTATTCCCTTAAAGGTACATACACAACAATTCCTCCCCTTTTAGATAAACAGTACATAACATTCATTTAACAACTAAATAATAACTAATTACAATTACAATTTTCTCAGTAATATATACATCAACTGAAATAGTCATTTATAAGTTCAGTCTTTGAGGAGGCTTCCTGATCCGGACTGGATAGCGCCTTTCTCGAGTATCCTGTTCTGGCGGTGGAGTCAATTCTGGCTCATTGTCATTGGTTGGTTCATCAGCTTCCAATACCCCTGCTTCTGAGGAAGACGCAATCTGTAATTCGGGCTCATTACCAGGTGCACATGCTTGTGGTAAAGGTTTGGCTTGTTCCTGTGACTCTAGAATCTGGACAGCATAGCATCTCACGATGCTCTCTCCAACGTCCACTGTGTACATTAGTGGTCCCTGCTGTGTGCATATCGTGCCTGGCTGCCATTTTTCTGTTCGGTAGTCGCGGGCCAAGACTGGTTGCCCTATCTTGAAGCTCCTGGTTGGCTTCTCATTTATGTGCTGGAACTGCTTATCCTCAACATCTCGTCTTATGTTTGGTTTGAGCAAATCCAAGCGACATCTTAGTCTCCGGTTGAAAAATAGTACGGCTGGAGTTTGGTTGGTCATTGCATGTGTCGCATTCCGGTAAGCGAACAGGAAGTTATCCACCTTGTGTTGCAGTGGTATGTCGTCATTATACATTGCCTTTATGGCCTTTTTAAAGGTCTGAACAAACCTCTCAGCCAATCCATTTGTGGCTGGATGATATGGGGCAGATGTGTAATGTTTCACCCCATTATTCTTCAGGAACCTCCGGAAATCCTCAGACACAAACTGTGGGCCATTGTCAGAACAGATCTGTTCTGGCAACCCATTCCTGGCGAAGATGGTCCTTAGGACTGCAATAGTTTTCTCCGTGGTGGTGGAGGACATTTTAATGACCTCTGGCCATTTCGAATGGGCGTCCACAGCGATTAGAAACATTGAGTCCATAAATGGACCATCAAAATCAATGTGTATCCGTTGCCATGGAGATGAGGGCCACTCCCACGGATGTAGCGGGGCCTATGGTGGAGTGTTTTGGACCTTCTGGCATCCTGTGCATCTCTTGGTCATATCCTCAATTTCTTTATCGATTCCTGGCCACCACACAAACGCCCTGGCTAGGCCCTTCATTTTTACCCCTCCCAGATGACCCTCGTGAAGCTCATTGAGTACCCTATCTCTCAACTTGGGTGGAATTACCACTCGGGATCCACACATCAAGGTTCCCCGGCACACTGACAGCTGTTCCCTCCTTGGCGAGAATGCTGGCAACAGTGAGTCGCCATATGCTGGCCATCCCTTCACCGTCAAATCATAGACCCGAGAGAGTGTCTTGTCATTTTGGGTTTCCTTCTCAATACTTGCGTTTGTAACAGGCAAACATTCGACTATGGTCGCATGCAACCCTTCCTCATCAATCATGTGGCCACAATACGAGATTTGTCTCCTGAAGAACTCGCATTTGGGACGGTTGGCTCGTAGCCCATATTCCTGCAATCTCGTGAGCACCTGTTTCAGGTTGGCAAGGTGTTCATTGTCATTTTCGCCCGTAACCAGGATGTCGTCCAAATAACACTGGGTCCCCGGGATCCCTTGCAGGACTTGTTCCATTGCCTTCTGCCACATAGCCGGGGCCGATGCTACCCCAAATACCAGTCGATTGTACTGGTAAAGGCCTTTGTGAGTGTTTAGCGTGAGGTATTTCCTAGATGCTTCTTCCACCTCCATTTGTAGATACGCTTGAGCCAGGTCAATCTTTGTAAAACGTTTCCCTCCAGATAGTGAGGCGAAAATATCTTCTATCTGCGGAAGCGGATACTGTACTGTGTGCAGGACTGGGTTGACAGTCACCTTGAAGTCCCCACAGATGCGAACCTTCCTTGGCTCCCCAGGCGTGCTGCTCAATGCTTTCTTCATTACAGGAATGATGGGTGTGGCCCACTCGCTCCAGTCCACCTTAGACAGCACCCCCGAACGCTCCAGACTCTCCAGTTCAGCTTCCACAGCTGGGCGTATCGCGTATGGCACCGGTCTGGCCTTGAAAAATTTTGGGGTTGCGTTATCCTCAATCTTTATGGTTGCCTTTACTCCTTTTAGAGTCCCAAGTCCTTGTTGGAACACCTCTTCCGCATCAGATAGAATTTGTGACAGGCGTCCAGGTGCGACGTCATCATCTTTTTTGTGGGTCACAGTTAGTGCCAGAATGGAATGCCAATCCAGTTGTAGTCTTCGGATCCATTCACGTCCCAATAATGGTGGTCCTCCATCTCGTAGTATATACATGTACAGTTTCTGTGTTTCCTTTCCGTCATATTCAACTGGCACCCTTATTTTTCCTCTGGGGTAGACCTTTTGCCCCGTGTATGTCTTCAATACAATGGACGTGTCCTTTAAGGGTATGTGTGAGAATAGCCGCTCATAGTCTCGTCGATTCATGACAGTTAGGGCTGATCCTGTGTCCAATTCCATCTTCACTGGGGACCCTGCTATCATGAGGGTGACCCAAATGGTTCGGTGATCTTCTTTTGCGATCACGTTGTGTAACTTTAAACAACTTAGTCGCCTGCTCCCGGAGTCCTTATCACTCTCCTGATCTTCTGAACTACTATCTGTCAGTTTCTTTACTTTCTTGTACTGTTCCTTAGTAGTTCTTGTCGTGTTGGTCTTCTTTCCCAACCTGCAGACTCTTGCTGTATGTCCCATTTTCCCGCATTGCCTGCATATTTTGTCTTTAAACCAGCAGTCCTTCTGCTCATGGGTTGTTCTGCCGCAGCGATAGCACTTTTCGGCTCCATACGCCATTTCGTTAGCGCTGTATTCTTGTGGTTTCTGTTGTATTTCCGCAGCTCCCCGTGCTGCTGCTTCGTAGGATACTGCCACGCTGAAAGCCTGTTCTAGCGTCAGGTCCTTTTTTGAAAGTAGTCGTTTCTGGGTTCCTTCACTCTGGAGCCCGCAGACAAACTTATCCCGTAAGGTGTCTGCCAGTCCTGCTCCGAACTGGCAGTGCTTCGATGACTTGCGTAGTTCCGTAAGATAGTCAGCATTGCTCTCATCTTTGTGCTGGTTTCTTTTGTGGAACTTGAATCTTTCTGCTATCAGCAGTGGTGTAGGGCTTAGATGGTCCTCTAAGATAGGAACAATATCCTCAAAACTTTTCTCCATTGGTTTAGCTGGGGTAATTACATTCCGCAATAGGCCGTACGTACTCGCACCCATCAGATTTAATAATACCGACGCCCTCTTTCCATCAGCCACCTCATTTGCCTTGCAGTACACTTCAATTCTTTCCACATACGTGGTCCAGTCTTCTACCTCGTTGTCGAAAGCAGTGATACTGCCACTTTTCGGCATCTTGGGCGATTTAAAATGGCGCCTCCCGCGCTTTTGCTTCTTCCCCAATGGAATAAAATGGCGCCTCCCGCGTTTTTGCTTCTTCCCAACGGGATAAAATGGCGCCTACCGCGCTTTTGCTTCTTCCCCTTACTGCCACGCTGCTCCTAGTATTCTACGGGGTAATGGCAGCGACCCACAGCTTCGGCGCGTCTCGCTTTCCTTCCCCCCCGTTTAGTTTCTCTCCGCTGTCCTGGTCTCGAGCACCGACCGCGCCCTGTGCGCTCCACCCTCTCTCTCTTGTTTTCTTTTCCCGGCGACACTGCGCGGCCCGATTTGTAGAGCTGCTCGATCGAGCTTGAGCCCGCCGCAGTCCGGAAGGGTCAGCGCGCTACCTGCTACCAGCACGATTCGCTGGAACCACAGTCTCTCCCGCAATTCTCCAAACACCGATGGATTCTTCGGGCGGTTGCCCTCGGTCGACGCCCGTTGCTCAGACTACGACCTTCCAGGACCTTCCTTTCAGGCGAGATCCCCGTGAGATGATGCCACACTGCAGGTGAGTTTGAACTTACTCGTCGCCACTGTAAAGTCCGCGCCTCAATAATACACGGACTTCAGGAGAACAGTTTAACAGGTACTTTACTGAACAAGAGGCAGCTTGAAACTGAAACTACAGAAGCCTGCTCGGGCCTTTTATACAGGGGTGGTCACTGCCGGTACTGCAGTCTAAGACCAGTTATTCCCTTAAAGGTACATACACAACAGTTTGCAATTGCTGCATAAGCTTTACAGTTCTCAAAATGTCCATTTGTGATTGCCTTCCGTACCTCAATCAGCTCTTGGTCGGTAGCAGAGGCTTCCTCCACCTCTCTAGTAGTGAGCGCTTTTGGTGTCACACTCACAGCTGCAAATCTCACATATTCATCCGAGCCATGAGAATGTCTCTCCTGTTTTGCTGTCTCTCCCAGCAATCGTGACAGTGGGTCTGCAATGTTTTGCTTGCCTGGAATGTGTATCACCTTAAAGTCATATGGCTGTAATCTAAGTACCCATCTCTCTATACGGGCACAAGGTTTAGAGTGTGGGCCGTATATCACCTGTAATGGCTTATGGTCAGTTACCAAGTTAAATTTTTGGCCATACACATATGGATGCAGCCTCTGACAAGCCCATACAAGAGCTAAGGCCTCTCTCTCTGTTTGAGAGTATTTCCTCTCACAGTCTGTTAAACTACGACTTACATAGCATATTGGCACCTCTTGTCCCTGTTGGTCCTGAACTAGTACTGCCCCTAAACCTCCAGGACTGGCATCTGCTATCACCTTGGTTGGTGCGTCCTTATCAAAATATGCTAAAGTGCCGGCTCTGCCCAACTCTTCCTTGAGTGCACTGAATGACTGTCTCTGTTGTGATCCAAATTTAAATGGTGTGTCTTTTCTCGTCAGGCGTCGCAGTGGCTCTGATGGCGTTGCAAACTGCGGGATGACTCTGCTACTGTACCCAACGAGTCCCAAGAAACTCCTCACCTCTGTAGCATTCTCTGGTTCCCGAGCTTCTGCCACCGCTCGCACTCTCTCTGCTGTTGGTCCGATGCCCTTTTCAGACAACAGGATTCCCATGAAAATCAATCGGTCCATGTTGAATTGGCACTTCTCTGAGTTTAGTGTCAGTCCACTTTCCATTAGTCTGGTCATGACAGCGTGCAGGCGTCTGTCGTGCATTTCCTGGTCGTGTGCATGCACGATAATGTTGTCTGAGATGTTTTTAACACCCTCTATTCCAGCTAAGGCATTAGCTATCTCGTGCTGATATTGCCCACTAGCTGAAGATGCACCGAATATCAGCCTCTTGTACGTGTATACTCCGTTATGTACTGCAAACGTTTGCTTTCTCGTGACTCAGGGGTCAGTTCTAGCTGGTGATAACCCCATTTCAGGTCTAGCTTACTAAACACCGTCGAGCCGTTCATACCTTGGAGTATCTCATCAACGGTGGGGATTGGATATCGTTCCCTCACTATTGCCTGGTTTGCTCATCTCATGTCTAGGCATAACCTTGCATCCTTATCCGCTTTTGGTACAATAACCACAGGATTTAGCTATGGGGTGGGACCAGTTACAGGTTCGATAATGTCCATGTCCCTCAATTGTTTTATTTTGGCTTCTACTGCCCCCCTTAAGTTGAATGGTATACGCCTGAGTGGCTGGGCCACAGGCTTCACTTGTGAGTCAATATACAAACTGATCTGTTTTGTGTTCAGCCTTCCTACTCCCTGGAACACCTTTGGATACCGCTGTTCTAGTAGCTGTCTTACATCTACCACAGCTGAGACATCTGCGCCTATTTTTAAAACTCCCAGTTTCATGGCTGTCTCCCTTCCTAGCAATGGCTCTCCATGGCCTTTAACCACAATGAACTCCGCCTGCTCAGTTCTCTTACCTATTGTAATTCCACTTGTGAATACACCTTTAACTGACAGTGGTCGGCTAGAAGCATAAGAGAATAACTTTCTCTCTGTCTTAGGGACATGTGACTGACACTTTATGTATTCTGACTTTAATCCTTCCCATGTATTCTCATCTATCACATTATTAGTTGCACCCGAATCAATTAACATTCTCAGGTTTACTCCCCCCACACAAAAGGTAAGTCTCTCTGTCACGTTATTTCCAGTAACAGCAAATGCACAGTTATTTTGTTCCTCTACATTGTTCACACTGTGTTTCTTTGTACCCTTTGTGCGGCATACTTTGGAGAAATGATCCTTTCCCTTGCACTTACGACACATTTGTCCGCGTGCTGGGCATTTTGGATCTCTGCCCATGTGGTCTGTGTGTCCACATCTGTGACATTTCCTTTCGTTCCTGTCGCCATTTCCCTTTGGTTTCTCTGTTGAGCTTTTCACATAATACCCTCTTTTCTGTGTAACACGACAAACAGTATCTGTCTCTGCCTTCTCTGTACATGACATGGCTGACATCTGCTCCTCGATGTTTTCACATTGTGAGGCCAATTGTAACGTGCGGGTGAGCGTTAGACCATGCTCTTCCTCTAGCATTTTCCTCTGCACATAGGCTGACGTGCACCTACTCAGGATAGCGTCTCTTATTTGATTATCCGCATCCCCCCCAAAAGCACAGTCTTTAGCAGCCTGCCGCAAGCGAGTAGCAAATTGTTGCACAGTCTCACCTGTCTTCTGGGACAACTTATGAAAAGTCTGCCTAGCAAATGCTGCGTTGACATGGGGCACGAAGTAATGATTCAAAGCACTAACTGCCGCCGTGTAGTCTGCTGGCTCTCCTGTGTCCGGTAGAGTCGAAAAGATATCCTGGACATATGGTCCTGCTAGGTGTAGAAATAGAGCTCTTCTCCTCTGCTTTGTGGCAGCTGTAGAGGTATCATCGATAATGAGTCCTTTGCCGTCAGCATAAAGCTCAAAAGACTTTAACCTCCTCATCCATCTTGGACCCAACGTGGCTGACTCGGCGAAGCAAGCAAAATTTTGAATGCCGGTCTTCTCCATCCTAGCTAACAAAAACTTGGGCATCTACTTATTTAAAATGATTCTTTTCATTATCCTCATTGTCAATGTTGTATCTATGCTTTAATACATTCAATCAAGCATGTAGATACGTCGAATTAAATCAGAATCAGGCAGACAGGCTTCTAACTGTGATCTTTACTTGATTGGTAAAATGGCTGACTGCAGCTTTCCTGGGTAATTCCCATAATGCAATGCACATTACATTACCGTATTTACTGGTGTCAAACTCACACATTACATTACCGTATTGACTGGTGTCAAAATCGCAACCAATACACGACAGTTACATTGGAACTTTTCAGATCCCAATTATCCACCACCATCTCCTGTCGACGTCGAGAGTGCCGACCCCTTGGTGATGTCATTTGTCAAGTCTCTGCCCTTACTACCTCTTCCGCATTCAGAGGCAATTTGTCTCACATAAAGCAGCATCCAGGATTCCTCGGCACAGGTACATTTAGAGAGCTAAACGCACATTTCAAAGCCTTACAGGAGTTTGGGGGAGGGTGGGCTTTGCGCCTTCCAACTACTTTACCATCTGCCTGCCCACTATTTGCCCCTGTCAGTCAATTTTCCCTCCATGTACCCCCGGCCCCTTCAGACAGGACAGAATGGGTTTCTGATCAGAGGTTCGAATCTACCTCTGCTTCCTGGGTGATGAGGAGCAACAGAGGGAGTTCAGTTTGGACAGGCTGTGCCACTAACTTCAACACCCGTGGATACAGGCAGAGGTTCTCATCCCTGCACTGTCCGAGTTGCCGTCTTTCGGATGAAATGTCAAATTGAGGCCCTGATTGCCCTCTCAGGTGGGTGTAAAAGATCCCATGGCACTATTTCGAAGAAGAGTAGGTTCAGGCCAAGACTGAAGCCTGCATCCCTGAAGATGAACAGATTTTTTTTCAAAATGGCCCCCATACAAAGGGAGTCATGGGTGGCTTTTACCTTTCTCAGGGTGTCCATCTCCCCTTCCCTAACTGGCCACTTGTGGCACACTAAATATCGTCTTCTGATGGTATGTGACCCGCCCGACCTCCCCCAGTGCTAAAGACACGCTGTTTGTGGCCGACCCCCCCATGAACTTTGACATTTTTGCCAGGTTGCGCCTACCTGCTCATTTTGGGTCCAAGGAATCTTTTGTCTTAACTAATTCTTGATCAACAGAACATTACCCCTTCTCTCATATAGCCTCTTTCCACTCTGCCATTTTAAACTTAATTTTAATAAAAAGCTACCAAGACAAAAATAAGGCGACTGACATATCAGAGTATTGATCCCTTGTTTGGTAGAGAACAGGTGCTATCAGCAATAGTGAGCAGCACCATTCACCTACAATCTGTGACTACATTGGCACTACCCTGCTGACCACGCCAAGGACACGAACAGAAAATGGGGTTCCATCAGTTGAAGGTTTGGATCTGCACCAGCAAATCTTTGCCTCTTTGCAATCCAATTGCTGAATTGTAAAGATAAAAGCAAAGCCTCAGTCATCAACAAACTAAGGTGGCAGCAGAGGAACAGCAGGTCAATTTTCAAGGTAAGAGTAATCGAGAAAGAGCAGGATATCCTCAGTTAGGTGGATGTACAATATGGCGGATCAGAATTTGAGAATGTGTGTAGTTCCCTCTTGAGGTGCAGGCAATGCTAGACCCCACTGAATGACTATGTGTCTCCTTCCTCCAGTGGTAATGCTGTCACAAGGGAATCACACTGCCCAGTCAACCATACATGACCTACTGAGGAAGTCAACAATCGTATCACATTGTGGCTCTCACTCCAACTGTTGCTCTGCACTTTTGTGCAAATGTGTGAAAGTGTAAGTTTTCCCAGAACATCCCTGTTGAGTCTGTGTGTCTCAGTTATGTTTAGGATCAATCACTGGACACAGACAACAAGAATAACTTTTAACAGGTCTTTACTATTCGGAGGTCAGGGCTGAACTGCCCAGCGAATCCTTACACAACACTTATATACCGGTGTGGTCACCACCGGTATTACAGTATACAGCAGCCAAGAGAAAGTAGTACATCTCTTAAAGTACAACACAGACTACGCTGAGAGACTCTGCCGTCGTACCTCTCGCACACTCCTCAACCATTTCGTACACCAGCTCTACAGCAGACGCCGCAACCTCGAAACCGAGATGGAGTCCATGTTCTCAGCCTGTGCTCAGGACGCAGCAGACCAGCTACGAGACACCGCCAAACAAACAAGGCAACGGAACTACGCTACCTACATGCACACCAAGAACAGGAAGCTTGAGAAACTTGGCATCACCAGCAGCAGCAACCAAGCCTCCCCCGGTACCACGGTTGAAACCACAGGGAAATCCATCGTCAACCTGTCCGACCACACCCTTCAACCAGATGAAATTGAAGTTCTCAGCCGAGGTCTCAATTTCTGCCCCACCACCAAAATGGACCCCATCGGTCTCGCGGCAGACACAGAGGAATTCATCAGGAGAATGAGGCTCCGGGAATTCTTCCACAAATCCCAAGATGTCAGCAGCGAACCCAATGAGACAATCAATGATCCGGAACAGCAGACAGAGGGATCCGCAGTGCAGCGACCGAAGAAGAAAGAGTCAAATTGGACCCCTCCGGAGGGTCGCTGCCCTAAGCTTGACATGTATGCTCAAGCTGTCAGGAGATGCATCAATGCCAGATTCATCAGCCGCACTCACAAGACAGTCCAGAATGTCACCCGAGCACAACACAACGCCATCCACGCTCTCAAGACCAACCGCAACATCGTCATCAAACCAGCAGACAAAGGAGGTGCCATCGTCATACAGAACAGAACGGACTATTGCAAAGAAGTATACCGACAACTGGACAACCAGGAACACTACAGACAGTTACCCGCAGATCCGACCAAAGAACACACCCGCCAACTGAACAGACTGATCAAAACCTTCGATCCAGACCTTCAAAGCATCCTACATGCTCTCATCCCACGTACTCCCCACGTGGGTGACTTCTACTGCCTCCCAAAGATACACAAAGCCAACACACCTGGACGTCCTATCGCATCAGGCAACGGAACCCTGTGTGAGAACCTCTCTGGATATGTCGAGGGCATCCTGAAACCCATCGTACAGGGAACCCTCAGCTTCTGTCGCGACACTACAGACTTCTTACAGAAGCTCAGCACCCACGGACCAGTTGAACCAGGAACACTCCTCGCCACGATGGACGTCTCGGCACTCTACACCAGTATCCCCCACGATGACGGCATCGCTGCGACAGCCTCAGTACTCAACACCAACAACAGCCAATCTCCAGATGCCATCCTACAACTCATCCGCTTCATCCTTGACCACAATGTCTTCACCTTCGACAACCAGTTCTTTACCCAAACACACGGAACAGCCATGGGGACCAAATTCGCACCCCAATACGCAAACATCTTCATGCACAAGTTCGAGCAAGACTTCTTCGCTGCACAGGATCTCCAACCAACGCTATACACCAGATACATCGACGACATTTTCTTCCTATGGACCCACGGCGAAGAATCACTGAAAAGACTACACGATAACATCAACAAGTTCCATCCCACCATCAAACTCACCATGGACTACTCCTCAGAATCAGTCTCATTCCTGGACACACGAATCTCCATCAAAGACGGACACCTCAGCACTTCACTCTACCGCAAGCCCACGGACAACCTCACGATGCTTCACTTCTCCAGCTTCCACCCTAACCACGTTAAAGAAGCCATCCCCTATGGACAAGCCCTGCGAATACACAGGATCTGCTCAGACGAGGAGGAACGCGATGGACACCTACAGACACTGAAAGACGCCCTTGTAAGAACGGGATATGACGCTCGACTCGTCGATCGACAGTTCTGACGGGCCACAGCGAAAAATCGCATAGACCTCCTCAGAAGACAAACACGGAACACAACCAATAGAGTACCCTTCGTCGTCCAGTACTTCCCCGGAGCGGAGAAACTACGCTATGTTCTTCGCAGCCTTCAACATGTCATCGATGACGACGAACACCTCGCTAAGGCCATCCCCACGCCTCCACTACTCGCTTTCAAACAACCGCCTAACCTCAAACAGATCATCGTTCGCAGCAAATTACCCAGCTTCCAGGAGAACAGCGACCACGACACCACACAACCCTGCCACAGCAACCTCTGCAAGACATGCCAGATCATCAACACAGATACCATCATCACACGTGAGGACACCACCCACCAGGTACATGGTACATACTCATGTGACTCGGCCAACGTTGTCTACCTCATACGTTGCAGGAAAGGATGCCCCGGAGCATGGTACATCGGCGAGACCATGCAGACACTGCGACAACGGATGAACGGACACCGCGCAACAATCACCAGGCAGGAGTGTTCCCTCCCAGTCGGGGAACACTTCAGCAGCCAAGGACATTCAGCCTCCGATCTTCGGGTAAGCATTCTCCAAGGTGGCCTTCGAGACACACGACAATGCAAAATCGTCGAGCAGAAACTGATAGCCAAGTTCCGCACCAATGAGGACGGCCTTAACCGAGATCTTGGGTTCATGTCACGCTACATGTAACCCCACCTGATGCAGGGTCATCCAGACTCGAGTCGACATTGGCTTATTCTCTCTACACAGATGCGGCTGGACCTGCTGTGATTTCCAGCCAAAAAAAATGTTTTTTGTCTGTTTTTTTGTTTTTCATACAGACCCCAGCATCTGCAATATTTGACCCCTTGTGACCCCACCTCATTGTTCTTTGATGTAATGTTTCCCTGACTGACCTGTTTGGACACCATTCACACCTTTGACTGCTGTGATTATCTCTCTGCCGAGGTGCGATAAATGGCAGTTGGAAAGGTTACCTGTAAACATCTGACATGATTCTCTGACTATATAAGCTGTGTCTTTATGCATTTCTCCACTTCACCTGAAGAAGGAGCAGTGCTCCGAAAGCTTGTGATTTCAAATAAAGCTGTTGGACTATAACCTGGTGTTGTGTGACTTCTTACATCTCTTAAAGTAGTTCTCTTAAGGTGGAACAGGTTACATACACCACAATCCCCCCTTTTTAGCTTAACAGTTATATCCCCATTTAACATAACATAATAACATATATACAACTTCATGCAAAACAGTTCAAAGATTCAGTCTCTGAGGAGGCCTCTTGATTCGAGTTGGATAACGCCTTTCAGGGGTCTCTGATTCTCGTTGTTGGGGTGACTCACCTAGTTGGTCTCTTAGGGATTGGACATCATCATCAGGTACATTCACTTCTGAGGTAGATGCTTCAGGTTCACTAACTTCTTCCACGGTTGTCTCTGCCGTAACCATGGGTTCGACCCTTGTTCTTGATTCTACCAGTTGGTCAGCATGACGCCGTATTGCATTTTCACCAACATCTACCGTGTACATCAGGGGTCCTTGTCTGGCCCGAATTGTTCCAGATTGCCATTTCTCGTTTTTATAATCCCGGGCTAACACTGGTTGTCCTATTTCGAAACTCCGAGTGGTCTTGTTATTTATATGCTGGAACTGTTTGTTTTCAACTTCCCTCCGCACATTTGGTTTTAACAAGTCCAACCTGGACTGCAACCTCCTGTTATAGAACATCATGGCAGGACTTTGGTTTGCCACTGCATGGGTGGCGTTTCGATATGCCAGTAGGAATTTGTCCACCTTGTGTTGTAGTGGAATCTGATCTTCGCTCATGGCCTTTATCGCTTTTTTGAACGTTTGTACAAATCTCTTGGCCAACCCGTTTGTAGCCGGATGATATGGGGCAGAGGTATAATGTTTCACCCCATTCTTCTTCATGAATCTCTGGAATTCTTCTGACACGAACTGCGGTCCGTTGTCTGAACATATTTGTTCTGGCAATCCATTTCTTGCAAATATCGTTCTTAACACTGCGATCGTCTTTTCCGAGGTAGCGGTAGTCATCTTAATCACTTCTGGCCATTTAGAATGTGCGTCTGCCGCAATTAAAAACATGGAGTCCATGAAAGGACCAGCAAAGTCAATATGTACACGTTGCCATGGGGTTGAAGGCCATTCCCATGGATGCAGCGGTGCAATCGGAGGTGCATTTTGCAAATTTTGGCACCCTGAGCAGCTTTTCGTCAGCTCCTCTATCTGTTGGTCGATACCCGGCCACCACACATAAGCCCTAGCAAGGCTTTTCATCTTGACTCCCCCCAGATGACCTTCATGCAGTTCCTTTAGAACTCTCTCTCTTAACTTAGGAGGAATAATCACCCTTGTTCCATACATCAATGTTCCTTGACAGACGGACAGCTGTTCTCGTCTTGCTGAGAATGCCGGTAACAGTGGATCACCATGTGCTGGCCATCCCTTCACTGTCACTTCGTAGACCCTGGACAGTGTCGGGTCGTTCCTGGTTTCTCTTTCAATACTTGCATTGGTGACTGGTAAACATTCGATGATGGTCGAGTGAAATAACTCAACAGGGTCAACCGTCGGTGCCTCCTCCTCTGTAGGTAGTGGCAGGCGCGACAGCCCATCAGCATTACCATGCTGCTTTGTACCTTTGAATTCTATCTGATATTGATGTGCCCCTAGGAAAAGGGACCATCTCTGGAGTCTCTGTGCTGTCATCACCGAAACACCCTTCTTAGGGTTAAAAATGGATACCAACGGCTGGTGGTCTGTCAGAAGCGTAAACTTTTGGCCCTGCAGGTAATGATTAAACTTCTTTACTCCCCACACAAGGCTGAGAGCCTCCCTATCTATCTGAGCATAGTTGCGTTCAGCGGAGGTCAATGATCTGGATGCGAACGCAACTGGCCTCTCCTGGCCATTTGGCAACTTGTGTGAGAGTACTGCCCCAATACCATATGGAGAAGCATCACAAGCCAAACGAATAGGCAGCGTTGGGTTGAAGTGAGCCAACACTTCCTCTGAGGGGATCAATGCCTTGCTTTCGCGAAAGGCCCTCTTACAGTCCTCGCTCCACTTCCATGGTACTCCCTTCTGCAAAAGAGCATTCAGCGGGTGCAGCACCGTGGATAAATTTGGCAGAAACTTATGGTAATAGTTAATCAACCCTAGAAACGACCTCAATTGGGATACATTATCCGGAGCAGGAGCCTTCACAACAGCTTCGATCTTGTCAGGAGACTTATGAAGCCCCTCCTGGTCAATGACATGACCACAGTACGAGATCCGCTTCTGAAAGAATTCACATTTCTGGCGATTAACTCGAAGACCATATTCTTTCAATCTGGTGAGCACCAGCTCCAAGTTTGCAAGGTGTTCCTCGTCATCATCTCCTATAATCAGAATATCGTCCAGGTAACATTGTGTACCTGGAATTCCCTGTAATACCTGCTCCATGGCCCTCTGCCAAATTGCTGGAGCCGATACCACTCCAAAAACCAGTCTATTATACCGGTACAAGCCTCTATGCGTGTTGACCGTGAGATACTGGCATGACTCTTCCTCAACTTCCACCTGTAAGTACACCTGCGCCAGGTCTATCTTGGTGAAGTGTTTCCCGCCAGACAACGAAGCGAAGATATCCTCAATCCGCGGAAGCGGATGCTGCACCGTGTGAAGCACCGGATTAACAGTGATCTTGAAATCTCCACAGATGCGAACCTTCCCCGGTTCCCCCGGCTTGTTGCTCGATGAACGCTTCATGACGGGGACAATGGGCGTGGCCCACTCACTCCAGTCTACCTTAGACAGTACTCCTGAACGTTCTAGCCCTTCAAGCTCAGCTTCCACAGCAGGTCGTATTGCATAAGGTACCGGTCTGGCTTTGAAAAATTTCGGGTTTGCATGTTCTTCAACCTTGATGTTTGCCGTAATTCCTCTCAGTGTTCCCAGTCCCTGTTGGAACACCTCTTTAGCATTGTCCAATATTCTGGACAATCGTTTAGGTTTGACATCTTTTGTACCGGAATCTACCGTTAGTGCTTTTAAGGAATGCCAGTCCATATTTATTTTCCTAATCCACTCCCGTCCCAGTAGTGGTGGACCTCCCTCAGGTAGCACATATAAGTACATTCCTCGGCTTTCTTTGCCCTTGTGGACCACCTTTACCTCTATCTTCCCGATGGGGTATACTCTTTGCCCCGTGTATGTTTTCAATACAATCTTCTTATCCCGTAGGGGAATATGTGGGAATAACCTTTTGTAATCTTTCTTATTCATGACCGTCAATGCCGATCCAGTGTCCAATTCCATCTTCACTTGGACTCCTGCTATCTGAAGTGTGACCCAAATTGTTTGGAGGTCTGCTTCCTTACCAACATTGTGTACTCTTAGACTACCCAGTTCATTACTGCTGGAGTCTGAATTTGACTTCTGTTTGTTCGAACTGTTCTCTGTCACCTTGTGTACCTTTCTGTACTTGTCCTGCGGTGACTTTTTGTTGCTGGTCTTCTTTCCTGACCGGCATACTTTAGCTATGTGACCAAGCCTGCCACATTTTCTGCATTCCTGATTTTTGAACCAGCACTGGTTCTGATCATGCGTTGTCTTTCCACAATGATAACATTTTACTGTACTCAAGACCATTTGATTGGTTGTGAGTTCCGGTGACCGTAGCTGCATTTCCGCAGTGCCTCTCGCTGCGGCTTCGTGCGATGCTGCAATAGTGACAGCTTTATCAAGCGTAAGCTCATTCTCCTCAAGCAGTCGCTTTTGTGTTCCTTCTTTCAACAATCCACACACAAATTTATCTCTCAGCGCATCTGCTAGTCCTGTTCCAAACTGACAGTACTTTGCTAGCTTACACAGTTCAATTAAAAATTCAGCGTTGCTTTCGTCTTTCAGCTGCGTTCTTCTGTAAAATTTACATCGTTCCGCTATCATCAGCGGCGTGGGGTTTAAATGATCTTTCAGGACAGTAACAATATTCGGGAAAGTCTGATCCGCCGGTTTATTTGGTGATAGAAGGTGCTTCAATAGCCCGTATGTTTTCGCACCCATTGAGCTTAATAAGGTTAGTGCTTTCTCATCATTTGGTACCTTATTTGCTTTACAATACACTTCCATGCGTTCTACATGCGTGGTTCAGTCTTCGATATCGCTATCAAAGGTATTAATGCTCCCATGTTTAGGCATCCTTGCAATTTTTTTTAATTTTTCTTTTTCTCAAAATGGCAGCTTCCCGCGCTTGTCTTCTTCCCCCGCCTACTAAAATGGCGGCTTCCCACGCTTGGCGGTCTTTCCCGCGCTCGTCTTCTTCCCCCGCCGACTACAATGGCGGATTCTCGCGTTTGCCTTCTTCCCCCGCTGGCTGCAATGGCGATTGCCTTGCTGCTGCCGTTCTCGCCTCCCCAGCGGTTCTCACCCCCCGACGCTGCTTTGCCTCGCAGCCCCGCTTGCAGCCCGGTCCTTTACACCGGCCGCGTTTGAATTCTCTGCGGCTCTCGTGCCTTAAGCTTCTCAACTCCCGAACGCTGCTTTGCCTCGCAGCCCCGCTTGCAGCCCGGTCCTGTACACCGGCTGTGTTTGAGTTCTCCACGGCTCTCGAGCCTTAAGCTGCCCCAGTCGCTGCGCCTCTCGGCCTCGATTGCAGCCCGGCCCTTTCTACTGGCCGTGGTCGAGCTCTCCGCCCTTATTCCTCCGTTTTCCCTCCCCTACTCCACAGCCAACGCGGCCGACTTTCTGCTCGTGTCGCTGATCGGCTTACCCACCACCGTGGTAGAAGGGATGATCACTGCCTGTCGCTGATGGAGGGCTTCGTGGTCAGAATTCTTTTTCTTTTTAACCCGGGTTCTCGATGCCTCCTGTGCGATGGTGCTCAGCAGGATGATGAGGGCGGATGCCTCTTCTCAACGCCCGTTCTGAGGACGAAGCTGCCTTGGATGTAAAACTGCCGCGGGGTAAGATCGGACTCGTCGCCACTGTTGAGTCTGTGTGTCTCAGTTATGTTTAGGATCAATCACTGGACACAGACAACAAGAATAACTTTTAACAGGTCTTTACTATTCGGAGGTCAGGGCTGAACTGCCCAGCAAATCCTTACACAACACTTATATACCGGTGTGGTCACCACTGGTATTACAGTATACAGCAGCCAAGAGAAAGTAGTACATCTCTTAAAGTAGTTCTCTTAAGGTGGAACAGGTTACATACACCACAATCCCAGCAGTCACCTCTGGGTTAGAGGTGGATCCGATGCCTGTCCAGTGCCAGAAAATACATCCTGGGGCCTGGAAGCACACAGTAACCAGAAAGGTTTTTGTTTCTTACCCCTTTTCTCTGCGATTTATTCCCCTTCCCTCCTCCCCCTAGTGGGGTACAGTGCCAAGGGCACTGGTCGCCCTCCAGTGCCTCACCCAGGTGTCCATTATTGATGTGGAGAGCATCGACTGTAGCAGGGTATTTGACTATGTGGGACACCACACCAATGTCCAATCCTGTCTTCCTTCAACAGCCAACCACATGCACTTCCCATACTTTCCAAACTTAGAGAACTAACAAAAGCTGACCAAAACTTTCAAAAAATCTGACACAGCCCCCAAGAAAGATGAGAACTCCAAAATGTTTTTTAACAACTTATTTGGTGAATTTTCGAGTATTTTGGATTCTATGAGCTCGTGCATTGGATTTTCTTTTAATATTTTGATGTAAGGGGAAGGAACCTTTGTTCAATGTTATTGCAAATTACTCTCTATTTCCCTTTGGGAATTGTTTATCTTTTTACATTTTAAAACTTCTTTTTCACATCAGCAGCAGAGAATCTATTACTAGGAGGAATAAAACAGTTTCAATGAATTTTACTTTTTCTTTAAAAAATTGCTGAATAGATAAATGATGGATTGGAAACAATCCTCATTGGCAGAGGATCATTCCAGTCTGGGTTCCAGGAAGCAAGTCTCATTGGCGTGTATGACTTCTGTTGGCAAAATCTGTGTCTGTAATGATAAAGTTTTAAATTATTTTGAACATCTTTTATCCTCTTAGCTTTCCTCCCTCTACTGAGCCTTCCTTTAGCCGAGATGACGATAGTCTCCATGAAATGGTCTTCTCAGCTTTTACCCATGCTACTCTGTGTTGACCAAGATGAAATATATGAATTGCCGTTCACCAAATGGTGGCAAGTGGCCATAAACATTACCGACTGCCAGAAAATATCTTGCAGGTTTTTCCCATCATGTTCTGCACCGAACTAACTGTCCGCATTCGCTCAGATCAACAACACAAATTAAATCTTAGCCACAGTTTCATTTTATTGGTTATTTTATTATTCAATCTCTGATATTACAATTACAATTGAAATCTCTGTTTGGAAAATCAGTGTCTGCAGCCATTGTGTTTTATTCTTTTTAACCCATTTTAACCTATTTTTATATCCTTTAGTCTTCCCTCTACTGCATTTCCCTTCACCGAGATGGCGACAGTCTCTGGAAAATGGACTTTCCCGGGTATTGTCCAAGCTGCTCTGTGTTGTCCAATGAGTGACTCAGAAGGTTTGATGAAGAGCTGGTGCAGCTGACAAGTTACAGGGCAGGGAGACTCCCAGTGACAGAGGCTGAGATCCGAATGAACGCTCTGGATTGGAGTCCAGTCGTCTGTCAGCAAAGCTTCAGAACAACAGAATCAAGCTGATGATCTATTTGAAGGACCTGCAGTGGTCGTTGGCCCTTTCTCAGCTGTCACAGATGGAAAGCCTTTCACCCGATGGGGGAGTTTTTATGAAGAGGCAGCAAGTGCAAGATAGGACGGCAGAGTGGTTTTATAACACTCTCTATGGGCTGGATTGGATAATTTTATTACACCGTCATTACCATAAAAATACTACAGTCTAGAAATTCATCTCAAGCGGTGGCGCTAAACAGGAAGTATTGGTTCGTCCGCCCGTTAGAAGCAGTGCCTGATATTCAGTTGCATTGACTGCAGTGGAGCTGGATATCAGGCGCTGCATATAATGGGCGGCCGATCCGATAACGCTTGTTTTGAGCCACCGCCCGAAACGAATTTCTAGGCCACAAAGTCACATGCTCAGAGTGCACTGAAGCTTATTTCACCTCCAGTTATATTACTTTGCATAAATTGCTGTTTAAACACCCTAAACAGATCAGACTAAAACTCCTATTTTACATATATATTTGGACATCAGTGCCCGTCTATCTACCCAGTTATCTAGAACTTCATGGAGGTGATTATAAACCTACCCACTTGGCAGAAGCTGGGCTAAGCAAAGTGGGCGGGGTCCTCACTGACACACCCGGGATCTGATGATGTCATCGGGCCCCAGCTGCGATGTCAACTCTGGCCTGAGCGGTGGAAGCCGCTGCAGCTTTTCCAACAGGCCGAAGCAGCTCTGAACAGAATCAGGATGTCAAAGGGTAAGTGTTTTACTTTCCTTTGTGCAGGAAAGCCCCGCCAGGCTCCAAAATGAAAGTTTAGGCCTCCCCTGCCCCAGAATCCCCATGTTCCGCCCCTTCCGTCCCCCGGGATCCTCCCAGAACCTCCTACAAAGCACCTACCTGAACGCCGTACGGGCGGGAAGTGGACTGAAGGCACGATAATGAGGTTCAGGATTGAAACACCCTCGGGCCCGATATCTGCAGCAACGGGTGAGTTTCTCACTCCCCTCGCCACTCACCCACCCAAAACCCATCTGGAGTTAAAATCGGGCCCATGTAATGTTTAATATTGTTTAAAAATAGTTCCTATAATTCATAAACAATTATTGCAGCTCTGTCCCATTGGCTCAATTAATTCTAATTCCGCCCCAAAACACCTTATTTTGTTTCTTTTCATACATAGCAAAAAGTCTAAGGATACAGAAACAAATTGTATTTGGTTAGTGCACCAGTGGTGTTAATATTCTTGAATGAATCACAGGGATTTAGAATAATTACAAAAAGATTATCGTTTAAAAATTATACACACGAGTAAAATGCTCATTCAAAAGAAAGTACCAGCAGAATATAATAAGTGAAGCGAGTACCCGACCAAAGCTGCTCATAGATCAGAGTATTAATGCATCCTTCAAATGCTTCGTTTACTTTTAGCTGGGAAAGTCAGCGTTACCTAGTTAGAAAGGCGCAATTCAGAGAGAGCACATCGATATTCTTCATTGTCATGATCAAACTCCAAGGCCTTTTCAAAGCACTCAATAGCTTCACCCTTCCAAATTGTAGGATCGGGT
The DNA here is from genome assembly GCF_052327205.1 of Somniosus microcephalus. NCBI lineage: Eukaryota > Metazoa > Chordata > Chondrichthyes > Squaliformes > Somniosidae > Somniosus > Somniosus microcephalus. The sequence continues at coordinate 278,137 of NW_028225560.1, forward strand.
AATTAATTCCAGTGGACCACACTGATCTGAGGTCAACACACTAAAATAAAAGTTTGCGAGTCCGGTGGTAAGTTTTAAATAGTCGATTTATTGCATCACTTGATTTACACTGTTTGACTTTCTTACTCTGCCTGACTTGTGATCAAAATGGCAGGTTTTTATGAATCAGCAGATGTACCCACCCCCTTTATAACCATTGGCTCAGCAGCATGCATGCAGAGCCATGGTTGGTTCAACTACAATTTGGCGCTGCGAGCAGGGTTGCTGAAGGAAGAGATTGGATCTGAGACACCAGACCTATATTGGAGGTAAGGACTCCTCGTTATAAAAGTCCTCGGTTGGTAGTCTAGTCATCTCCCCTTCACGCGACTCCGCAAACCTCCCGGGTAGCGAACCCTCTGGGTGGTAAGACGGCGAGATCCCATTATAGAGCTCTAACTTCGGCGGTGTTATTTAATTAAGCCGACGACTTGAGACCCCCAAGTAAAGAAATCGATATTATGGCGCCACTCGATAAACCTACGACTATTAAGCGAGGGCGGGCTCCACCTGAAATCTCGGTGGATGAAATCCTCCAGCAGTTGAAAGACTATATAGAATTACAGTTTGACTTATCTGAAACCTGGTTCGAAATCGAACAAAAGTACAGTACCTCCTCTGGACAATGGTCTTTGGATGACATAAAAAGGGTCTGGGGAAAAACGACCCGTATGAAAGATAAAAGACGGATTAGATGGTCCATGGCAGTTATGAGTCAGATTCGACGGCGAAATGAGATTAAGATAAACTCCCACCATGATCACGACTTGATCAATGCCAAACATCAAAAAGATGCGATTTATGAACAATTGAAAAAGAAAACAAATGAGCTTGAAAAGTCAGAAGTGGAAGTTAAAAAATTTAAAGATGAGCTTGAAAAGTCAGAAGTGGAAGTTAAAAAATTTAAAGATGAGCTTGAAAAGTCAGAAGTGGAAGTTAAAAAATTTAAAGATAAAGTTAAGGAATATAAAAAACAATTGGATAAACAACCGGTAGTTCAAGAAAAAGGAAAATGTGTCGGGACCTGGAAGGGATACCCAAGTTTAAATGAAATAAAGGAAGAAGGTCGTAGGAGACAGAGACAAGAAGCAGGTCAAGAGACCGACTCAGAATCCCCTAGTGATTTTAGTGAAAGCGAAGAAAACATTGAAAAACGACCCTTACGACCCCATTTGGGCCCATTGAGAAGGAAAAGGAAAAGAGTAGAAAAGGAGTATGAGACGAATGAAATTGGGGAAGAAAAGACGAAGTACAAATACAAGTACTTCCAGCAGCATGATCCGGCAGATCCAGAAAAGATAGATAAATGGTCTAAAGAATTGCTTCACCCAAAAAGGGGGGGAATGAAAACCTGGGAACAGCTGGAACGTCTGAGGAGTATTTACCAACTCCATCCGTGGGACGTGTAAAGTATGCGCATATACTTGATACAAAAAGGAAGAGACAGCTTGGAAGGGTTTAACTTAGGTCTTTACTTCATACCCACAGGCGGGAACTGAGGGGAGATCAGTACCCGCAGTACTATTTATACCCCTATGGCCAGGAGTGGTACTACGGTATCACTACGCCCTACAAAGTAGTGCTGCCCTGGCCATAGGGTTAAAGTAGCATACATATTACATACACAACATTCCTCCCCTTTTAATTAAAACGTACCCGTGCAATTAAGTCAACAGATGCACCATAACTAAGGCTAATAACATTTGGTAACACAACATACATAACATATTTACATCAGAGTTGTCTACCTATATATATATAAAAAGAAACATGTTATAGATTCAGTCTCTGAGGAGGCCTCCTGTCTCGACTAGGATAACGTCTTTCTCTAGTCGGTCTCGGTGTAGGCGGCGGTACTTCCGTCACCACTTCATCGCTGGAGTCGTCGGTGTCTGATGGCACATTCTGTGCCGTGGAGCTCACTGGAGTGCTGAACTCCTCGCCATCCTGAGACTTCTGTAGCGACGAGCTGGGCCGTGATTCCGCTGGAACAATGTGCTGAGACGTTTGAGGTAGTGAATCAGTTGGGTTTCTGGACTCCACAAGTTGATCAGCATGTCGTCTGATTATGCCGTCCCCAGTATCCACTGTGTACATCAAAGGTCCCTGGCGGGCCTTTATCGTACCAGACCGCCACTTTTCATTTCTATAATCACGGGCCAACACTTGCTGCCCCACCTCGAAGCTCCGTGTCTGTCTGTCAGGAGCCCTACGAAATACTCGGTTTTCCACATCTCTCCGGATGTTTGGTCTGAGCAATTCGAGGCGAGACCTTAACCTTCTATTAAAGAACATGACGGCGGGGGCCTGGTTGGTCACCGTATGTGCAGCATTACGGTACGCGAATAGGAAATTGTCCACCTTGTGTTGTAGTGGCAACCTTTCCTCCCCCATCGCCTTGATGGCCTTTTTAAAAGTCTGTACAAATCGCTCTGCCAGCCCATTTGTAGCCGGATGATATGGTGCGGACGTATAATGTCGCACTCCATTCCTTTTTAGGAATGCTTGAAATTCTTCTGCCACAAATTGTGGCCCATTGTCCGAACAGACTTGCTCGGGCACCCCGTTTCGGGCAAAAATGGTCCTTAAGGCTGCGACCGTCTTTTCGGCTGTCGTTGATGACATCTTTATGACCTCCGGCCATTTTGAGTGGGCGTCCACTACAATAAGGAACATCGCATCCATGAAGGGCCCAGCGAAGTCCACGTGGATCCTTTGCCACGGCGTTGAGGGCCACTCCCACGGATGTAGTGGGGCTTGGGGTGGTACGTTCTGTACCATCTGGCACCCTTGGCATGCTTTTGCTACTTCCTCGATGTCCCTGTCAATGCCGGGCCACCAGACGTAGGCTCTGGCGAGGCTTTTCATTTTGACACCCCCCAGATGACCTTCGTGTAAGTCCCGCAACACTTTATGTTGTAATTTTTGAGGGTCCACCACCCTGGCTCCGCACATCAATGTGCCCCGGCATACGGACAACTGGTCCTTCCTTGCCGAAAACGCCGGCAATGATGCGTCACCCTGCGCCGGCCAGCCTTTCACGGTCAATTCGTAAACCCTTGCCAGTGTCGGGTCATTCTGTGTTTCCCGCTCGATACATTGGCTGGTGATGGGCAAGTGTTCCATAACCGCCGTATGATATATTTCCACGGGGTCCTGTACTATCTCTTCGATCTCTGCAGGCAATGGTAGCCGCGACAGGCCATCCGCATTGCCATGCTGTTTGGTACCCTTATATTCGATAAGGTACTGGTGTGCTCCTAAGAACAGTGACCATCTCTGTAGCCTTTGGGCCGTCATCAGGGGCACCCCTTTTGTTGGATTAAATATGGACACCAACGGTTGATGATCCGTCAGTAGTGTGAAACGTTGTCCATGTAGATAGTGGTGGAATTCTTTTACACCCCACACCAGACTGAGGGCCTCCCTGTCGATTTGCGCATAGTTTCTTTCGGCTGTAGTTAACGACCTTGAGGCAAATGCTATTGGCCTCTCCGTCCCATTGGGAAATTTGTGTGACAACACTGCCCCTATACCATACGGGGAGGCGTCACATGCCAACCTCATTGGCATTTTTGGGTCAAAGTGTGCGAGCACTTCCTTTGATGTAATGAGTTGTTTACCCTTTTTAAAAGCAGCCTCACACGCTTCGTCCCAATTCCAGGAGACTCCCTTTTGCAGCAATGAATTTAGTGGATGTAAAATGGACGATAAGTTCGGGAGGAACTTATGGTAATAGTTTATAAGGCCTAAGAATGATCGTAACTGAGATACATTCTCAGGGGGCGGGGCCTTCACTACTGCCTCGATCTTTTCTGGGGACTTATGCAGGCCTTCCTTATCTATAATGTGACCACAGTATGAGATACGTTCCTGGAAAAACTCACATTTCTGCTTGTTCGCCCTGAGTCCGTATTGTTGCAACCGCAGAAGTACTCGCTCCAGGTTAGCGAGGTGGTCGTTATCCATTTGTCCTGTCACCAGGATGTCATCCAGGTAGCACTGCGTTCCTGGAATGCCCTGTAGGACCTGTTCCATGGTCCTCTGCCATATGGCTGGGGCGGACGCCACACCAAATACCAGGCGATTGTACTGGTACAATCCCTTGTGGGTGTTAATCGTTAGGAGCTTTTTCGAGTCCTACTCCACCTCCATCTGCAAATAAGCTTAACAAAGGTCAATCTTCGTAAAGTGTCTACCCCCAGCTAACGATGCGAATATGTCCTCTACTGTACCGTGTGCAGGACTGGGTTAATAGTTATTTTAAAATCCCCGCAAATGCGAACCTTCTTTGGTTCCCCCGGCGTATTATTTGCAGATTTCTTTATAACTGGGACGATGGGCGTGGCCCACTCGCTCCACTCAATCTTTGTAAGGACACCTGCACTCTCTAAGGCATCCAGTTCTGCTTCCACAGCTGGCCGGATGGCGTAAGGCACCGGTCTGGCCTTACAAAACTTGGGGTTTGCGTCTTGAGCAATAGTTATTTTTGCTCTAATGTCCTTTAAGGTCCCCAGCCCTTGTTGGAACACCTCTGGCGTTTTTGCCAATAGTTTCGACAGCCTGCTTGTAATGGTTGTATCATCCTTGGTGGTCTCTACTTTTATCTCGTGTATCGACTTCCAGTCGAAATGGATTTTTCTTATCCATTCCCTACCCAAAAGTGGTGGTCCGCCGTTTGGTAGGACGTATAAATAAAGTCCTGGCACTTTTCTGCCGTTGTATTTAACTGTTACTTGCATTTTTCCCTTCGGGTAAACTTTTTGTCCCGTATATGTTTTTAATTTGATTTCGGTATCCTTTAAGGGAATGCGTTTGAACAGCCTGTTATAATCTTGTTCATTAATTACTGATAGGGCTGAACCCGTGTCCAGCTCCATATTAACTTCGACGCCTGCTACCTTCATTTTAACCCACATTGTGCTGTGGTCCTCCATTTTGTCTACACCATATAACTTGAGACATCCCAGACCTTTAGGCTCTGCTTTTGTGCCTTCCTGTGACTCGTCTGAGCTACTGTCAGATATCTTATGTATTTTTGTCCTTGCCTTGGTACTGCTCGGATTGCCCCCACTATTGGGTTTCGTACCCGACCGACAAACTTTCGCTATATGCCCCTTTTTCCCACACTGCCGGCATATTTTATCACGAAACCAACAATTACTTTGGTCGTGGGTGGTTTTGCCACAACGGTAGCATTTACCTTTGTGAAATGTCACCTCATGGGTGTCATAGCCGGTTGTATTTTGTCGTATTTGGGCAGCACCCTGTGCTGCTGCTTCATGTGCCAATGCTATTTCTATCGCCTGATCTAGGCTGAGCTGTTTCTTGGCCAGCAACCGTTTTCGTGTACTCTCATTTAACATGCCACAGACAAATCTGTCTCTGATCGCTTCCGCCAAAAAGGCTCCAAACTGGCAATGTTTGGACAACCGTCTGAGCTCAGCCAAATAGGCTGCCTGCGACTCATCATTCCTTTGGTCGCGTCTGTAAAAGCGGTACCTTTCCGCTATAAATGGTGGCTTAGGGTTTAAATGTTCCTTTAACGTATCAACAATTTGGGCATACGTTTTGTCTGCTGGCTTTTCTGGAGTAAGAAGATTCCTCAGCAGACCGTATGTTTTTGCCCCCATAAAATTTAATAAGGTTGCTGCCTTTTCGTCACCTTTCACCTTGTTTACTATGCAATAAAGTTCATGCCTTTCTACATATGCGTCCCAATCTTCTATGTCGGCAACAAATTCTGACAACCGAGCCTTTAGCCATTTTTCAAACTACTGAAGAGGTTTTCCCGCCTTTTTCCACTAGATGGCGCTGTTATTTTTTTTCTAAGAGAAAAACTTTCCCCCTTTTGTCCACTAGATGGCGCTGTTCATTTTAAACTGCTGAAGAGAAAAACTTTTCCCCTTTGTCCACTAGATGGCGCTGTTCATTTTAAACTGCTGAAGAGAAAAACTTTTCCCCTTTGTCCACTAGATGGCGCTTTTCCCGCCTTTTCTCCCTCTGCTGTCAACGACGTCTCTCCAGGTTCGTTATTTTTGGCCCTTGCAGCACCCGTTATTGCCACCGCCGCTATTACAACGACCTTCCCCTCTCGTGGCCCGCTAGTCCTCGTGGCTCCGTTTGTTCCCCAGATCGCCTGCCCGTTCTGGCCCTTGCAGCTCGCGTTCCCGGGAAGGATTGCAGTTTACCTGACCCTGGGTGGACTTTTGCCCCGTGGCTGGAACGCCCGTTCAGCCTCTTCTCTCAGCTGCCGCAGCCTCCGCTGGAACCTCTCTCTCTCGCTCCGTTGCTGCCGCTCCTCCTGAACTGGGTGGCCTCCTTCGGTCGACGCTGGACTCTGCAGGCTGGTAAGAAGCTTCTCTCCCCGTACTGCTACCGATCCTTTGTTGCACCTTGTACTGGTGAGTTCGAACGTTCCTAGTCGCCAGTGTAAAGTATGCGCATATACTTGATACAAAAAGGAAGAGACAGCTTGGAAGGGTTTAACTTAGGTCTTTACTTCATACCCACAGGCGGGAACTGAGGGGAGATCAGTACCCGCAGTACTATTTATACCCCTATGGCCAGGAGTGGTACTACGGTATCACTACGCCCTACAAAGTAGTGCTGCCCTGGCCATAGGGTTAAAGTAGCATACATATTACATACACAACACTTTCCACCATTGGGGCATGACATGCTCTGGAAGTAGTTTGACCTTCCCACTGTATCCTCTAGATTCCCACACATTCTCTCTAATCTAGATCTTCTGGAATACAACAGATCCTCTCTAATCTAGATCCTCTGGAATACAACAGATCCTCTCTAATCTCAATCCTCTGGAATACAACAGATCCTCTCTAATCTCGATCCTCTGGAATACAACAGATCCTCTCTAATCTCGATCCTCTGGAATACAACAGATCCTCTCTGAACTAACAGAAAACCGCAACTTTATTTATCAGGCGAAAAACTGCCAATAATGTTAATTGTGATAAATTCAATTAAGTAGAAGCAACTGGATAAATCAGCAGATGGATAATGGTAATACATTGCTTAATATCTTACTGGCTCTGTTAAAGCTGCTTTCTGCTAATAAACCAACAATAGTCCTTTGATAACCTTTCTGATGAAAAGGGGGAAACTGAACAATACAAACAGAAAAAACTTGGCAAATTTATTTCCAGATTCAAGCAACTTCAAGCTATAGAATGGATAATCAAAAGCAGAACAGAAACGCACCGGTGTTATATACTATGTTGTGGCAGAGCCACCAAGGGACTCTTATATCGATGTACATAATTATCTGTAACAGAATGAATCTGTACCTGTATTCGTTTTACTGCATGTAAATAGCGCGGTCTCTGTAGGATTAAGACCAAACGCGATGATGTCACCACGTGGGTCACGTGACGTTCCCAACAGCGGGAAACGTGATGACATCATGACGTCAGACTGAGGAGCGTCTTCCCTCAGTCCTCGTGGAGCCAGCATTGAGCATAGACCTGTTAAGTTAGTTCTCCTGCGTTTTGATTGCCACTTCTGCAAAACAGTATTAAACTTTGTTTGGTTGACAGACTGACTCGATCTCAGTCCTTTGGTTAGGAATCTAGCAATTCCTACAGTGGTGACCCCGAACTTTCGCGAACGATCTTTGCGGAGGAAGCGCAACGCAACGAAACGATGGAAGCGAACGCGGTGGCTTTGAAGCTCCCTCAGTTTTGGGAACAACAGGCGGCCTCCTGGTTCGTGCAAGCGGAAGCTCAGTTTGACCTTCGAAACATCGTGGCGGATCAGACCCATTACCTCTACGTGGCCTCCGCACTCGACGGCTCCACGGCTTCGAGGATCATCAACCTGCTTGAAAACCCCCCGGTCGACGGCAAGTACAGCACGCTAAAATCGCGGTTAATTCAGGTTTTCGGCCTCACGAAGGCGGAACGTGCACGCCGCTTACTGATGCTGCCTGGGTTAGGCGACTCCAAGCCATCGGAGTTAATGTGCCAGATGCTCACACTCCTTGGCTCCGAACCGCAATGTTTCCTCTTTCGAGAGTTGTTCTTGAGTCAATTGCCCGAGCAGATACAGGCAGCCCTCGCAAGATCGGATACTACGGATTGCGTAGCGCTTGCCACTGAAGCAGACACCATTTATGCGGCCACGCAGCAATTCTGCGCTGCCACGAGGTGCCCCTCCCTCGCGGACTCCGCCCCGACGCCTCCATCGCCCGACTTGTGTTTTTACCACGCCCGTTTCGGTGCAAGAGTCAGATGCTGCCGGACTCCCTGCAGTTTCACGCCTCAAACGAAGAAAAAACGCCAGCACCAAATACGGGAAAGGAAGACCGAGCCTGAGGGATGTCCCACGGCCGCGATGGCGGTTGGCGATTCCGGGAAGCTCCTTTACATTACCGATTCCATCTCGGGCCGACAGTTTTTATGCGACACAGGGGCGCAGTGTAGCATCCTTCCCGCCTCCGTCCTCGACATCTGGACGGGGAGGCGTGGTTTTCCCCTCCAGGCCGCCAACGGCAGTGCCATCCATTTCTTTGGTAAACAGCGGGCCCAGGTGTGTTTCGGCGGACAGCGTTTTCAATGGGACTTTATCACTGCCAAAATCTCGCAAGCCATCCTCGGCGCAGATTTTTTATGCGCCAACAGCCTTTTGGTGGATGTGAGAAATCGTCGACTGATTAACGCGGCCACTTTCAACTCCATCCCTTGCTTCCGCAGTGCAGTTGTGTCGCACGCGGTCTCCTGCATCTTGCCTGTGCCTAATGAATTCACTCGCCTGCTCGGGGAATTCCCGGAACTAACAAGCCCACTTTCTCCTCCTCGACCGCCAAACACGGTGTGGAGCATCACATCGCTACGACTGGTCCTCCAGTTTACGCACGGGCTCGGCACCTAGAACCCAGCAAACTCGCGGCCGCAAAGGCAGAGTTTGCCGCAATGGAGCAGCTGGGGATTATTCGCCGGACGAATAGTCCCTGGTCCTCGCTTCTTCATATCGTCCTGAAACCCAGTGGCGGATGGCGGCCATGCGATGACTACTGACGCCTTAATGACGCCACAATTCCCGATCGGTATCCAATACTGCATATCCAGGATTTCTCCGCGCATTTGGCGGGAAAGTCAATTTTCTCCAAGGTCGACCTCGTACGTGGATACCATCAAGTGCCCGTACACCCCCCAAGACATCCCAAAGACGTCGGTCATTACTCCCTTTGGCCTGTTCGAGTTCCTCCGGATGCCATTTGGGCACAAGAATGCAGCGCAGGCGTTTCAGCGCCTGATGGATTCGGTGCTGCGGGACCTTACCTTTTTATTTGTCTACCTTGACGATATCCTGATCGCCAGCTCTACCAAAGAGGAACACATCTGCCAGTTGCCCACCCTCTTTCGCCGCCTCCATCAACATGGCTTGATAATCAACCCGGCCAAATGTCAGTTCGGCCTACCACAAATCGACTTCTTGGGCCACCGCATCACTTCGGAAGGCGCGACGCCGCTTCAGTCGAAGGTAGAGGTGATTACAGCTTTCCCACGGCCGCAGTCCATCAGGGCCCTGCAGGAGTTCCTGGGTATGGTAAATTTTTACCACCGTTTCATTCCTAGGGCTGCGCAACTTATGCAACCACTCTACGAGGCTCTCAGAGGAAAGCCAGGAAAAGCGTCCGTGGTTTGGACGCCCGAGATGGACTGCGCCTTCAGCAAATGCAACTATGTTGGCACACCCACTGCCTGGTGCCACCATCGCGCTCATGACCGACGCTTCTGGCTACGCCATAGGCGCCGTCCAAGAACAGTGGGTCAGCGGCACGTGGCAGCCACTGGCGTTTTTTAGTCGCCAACTACGACGTAATGAACGCAAATACAGCACGTTCGACAGGGAGTTGTTGGCTCTGTTTCTGGCTATCCGCCATTTTCAATTTTTATTAGAGGGGCGCCAAATCACCGCGTTCATGGATCAAAAACCACTGACGTTTGCTATGGCCAAGACCGCCGAACCGTGGTCGGCTCGACAGCAGCGACAACTTACCTTTATTTTGGAGTTTACGACCGACATTCAGCACGTGGCCGGCAAGGACAACGTGGTGGCTGATTGTCTTTCGCGTGCGACAGTCCAAGCCGTTCAGCTGGGAATAGACTATTCCCACATGGCTGTCGATCAAGCAACCGATCCGGAAACACAGGCGTTCCGCACCGAATCCCCCTGCCTCCAGCCAGCAGATGTGCAATTCCATTCAGCAGGCACCTCCATGCTCTGCGACGTCTCCTTGGGAGATCCCCACCCGATTGTTCCGACTTCCTGGCGTCGCAGAGTTTTTGATGCCATACACGGACTTTCGCATCCTGGCGTAAAGGCGTCTCAAAGATTACTGGCATCTAAATTCGTCTGGAGAGGAATGCGTAAAGATGTCCGCGACTGGGCTAACACCTGCGTCGTTTGTCAAAAATCTAAAGCCCCCTTGGCCACTTTCGAAGTGCCAGAACGTCGTTTTGACCATGTCCACGTAGACCTCGTTGGGCCGCTTCCGCCGTCACAAGGTTTCACACACCTCCTGACCATGGTCGACCGCACTACAAGATGGCCAGAGGTGGTTTCTTTGGCGTCTACTACCTCCGCTGATGTCGTCAGGGCTTTTATCTCCTCGTGGGTCGCACGTTTCGGTGTTCCGGCAGATATTTCGTCCGACCGCGGTCCACAGTTTTCGTCCGAACTTTGGAACGCTGTAGCCTTAGGTTTGGGCACCAAGCTCCATCGCACCACGGCTTACCACCCGCAGGCGAACGGTTTGTGCGAACGTTTCCATTGGTCGTTAAAAGCATCGCTAAGGGCCAGCCTGTAGGGCACCGCATGGGTGGATCGGCTCCTGTGGGTTATGCTTAGTTTGCGCACGGCGCCTAAAGAAGGCCTGCGGTCATCTTCTGCGGAGCTGGCGTACGGCCAGCCACTCCGGGTGCCAGGCGATTTCCTGCCATCGCCGACTAAGCCGTGGTCCGCAGCCGACCAACTCAGCACCCACCGGGAAACAGCCGACTCCTTTAAGCCAATTCCAAAGTCGCACCATGGCCTTCCTTCCTCTCACATACCAACAGAGTTAATGCAGGCTGAGTTTGTCTTCGTTCGCCATGATGCCCATCGCGGTCCACTCAAGCCTCCTTATACGGGCCCCTTCCAAGAACTGGAGGCAGGCGACAAGAGTTTTTTGGTTGACATCGGTGGCAAACCCAACTACATTTCAATTGACCGCCTCAAGCCCGCGCACCTGGACCTCGACCGGCCGGTCGAAACTGCACAACCACCACGTCGTGGTCGATCGCCCGCCGCTACTACGTCCGACTGGATCACTCCACCTGTCAGCCCATCCAATGCTCAGCAAATTCCTCTCTGGGAATATAGGAGTCATTCGAACAAGCTTGTCCGACCTCCTCTTTGATTGACTTTCACTGTTAAAGACAATTCTGGAGGGGCGCATGTGGCAGAGCCACCAAGGGACTCTTATATCGATGTACATAATTATCTGTAACAGAATGAATCTGTACCTGTATTCATTTTTGTTGTGTTTGTACCGCTATACACAGCTACATAAAATAATAAAGCAGCAGAGACTGAGAGTAACTTCAAGTGATCTTTACTGGGTAACTGGAACTTCGGCACTGACTATACAAATCGATACGCGTCTGTTATATACGCTCGCAACTAAGGATGTACATCCGCAAAACAAAGTAGTCCCTTCAATGTTGTATACATTACACTTCCTCCCCCTTTAGTTTAATAGTATATTAACGCAAAATTTCTATAATTAACATACAGAGCCTGTCTTTACAGTAACCTTTTTGTTTTCTTAAAAGTAAAAAAATTCAAATTCCAACATAACATTTTATTTTGTCAACAGCCCTTTTACAAGTCAAGTCTCTGGGGAGGCCTCCTCTGCCTCTCTGGGTAACGTCTCTCCAGACTCTTTTGCTTTGGGGAATGAGACTGTACAGGTACAGGTGCATCAGGTGAGCTATCAGCACAGGTAAAGCTCTCAGCTGTGGGTGAGGCTGGTGCTGATGCTGATGAATCAGGAGTGTCTGTTTCCATGTCAGATGAGTCTGGGTGAGGTATAGGGGTGTTTTTCACCTGAACATCCAGAATTTGGTCCACATGACATCTCAAAACGTTCTCTCCCACATCCACAGTATACATCAGTGGTCCCTCTCTTGTGGATATTGTCCCTGGTTGCCACTTTTCCGTCTGGAAATCACGAACAAGAACTGACTGTCCCACACTGAAGCTTCTTGTTGGCTTTGCATTCAAATGTTTGAACTGTTTGTTCTCTACATCACGACGTACATTTGGTTTAAGAAGGTCCATGCGAGATCTCAGGTTCCTGTTCAGAAACATCATCGCTGGAGTCTGATTAGTGGCTGCGTATACTGCGTTCTGATAAGCAAAGAGGAAATTGTCTATCTTGTGTTGCAGTGGTAGATTCTCGCTGTACATTGCTTTGATGGCCTTCTTGAAAATCTGTACGAATCTTTCTGCCAAGCCATTTGTAGCTGGATGGTACGGGGCAGATGTGTAGTGCTTGATTCCATTTTTCCTCATGAAACCTTGGAATTCGTCAGAGACAAATTGTCGTCCATTGTCTGTGCAGATTTGTTCTGGTAAGCCATTTCTAGCGAACATGGTCCTCAGAACTGAAATGGTCTTTTCAGATGTGGTTAATTTCATTTTAATGACCTCGGGCCATTTGGAATGTGCATCGACTGCAATCAAGAACATGGAGTCCATGAACGGTCCAGCAAAGTCGATGTGCACACGTTGCCATGGTGATGAGGGCCATTCCCATGGGTGGAGAGAGGCTTGTGGTGGTGCATTCTGGACCTTTTGACATCCTGAGCAGCTCTTTGTCAGGTCCTCGATCTGTTTGTCAATTCCCGGCCACCACACGTATCCACGGGCAAGGCTTTTCATCTTTACCGTACCTAAGTGGCCTTCATGCAGTTCATCTAGCACTCGGTTACGAAGCTTGGGAGGAATCACAACTCGTGAGCCGCACATCAGTGTTCCCCGACACACTGATAATTGCTCCCTCCTAGCTGAGAATGCTGGAAACAATGAGTCACCATGCGCTGGCCATCCCTTCACAGTGATGTCATAAACTTTTGACAATGTAGGGTCATTGCGTGTTTCTCTTTCAATGAGGGAGTTTGTCACTGGTAGCTGCTCAACTATTGTTGTGTGAAATACCTCTGCTGAGTCAACTGTTGTAGTTCTCTCGGAGGTCGGCAGTGGTAAACGTGACAAACCATCGGTGTTGCCATGTTGCTTGGTCCCCTTGTATTCAATATCATACAGGTGAGCCCCTAGGAAGAGTGACCATCGCTGCAGCCGTTGTGCCGTCATCACTGGAACGCCCTTCCTTGGGTTGAAGATTGAAACGGAGGCTGGTGGTCAGTTAACAGTGTAAACTGTTGACCATACAAGTAGTGGTTGAATTTCTTGACTCCCCACACAAGGCTGAGGGCCTCTAGGTCAATCTGTGCATAATTGCGTTCAGCTGTAGCCAATGATCTTGAAGCAAAGGCTATTGGTCTTTCTGAGCCATCTGGGAACTTATGTGACAACACGGCACCAATGCCATGGGGTGAAGCATCACATGCCAGTCGAATAGGTAAGGATGGGTCAAAGTGAGCTAGCACCTCTTCTGAAGTAATGAGTCTTTTACTCTCTTGAAAAGCTTGTTCACAGCTGTCACTCCACTTCCATTGTGACCCTGTCTGTAGCACTGCATTTAGTGGATGTAACACTGTGGCTAGGTTGGGCAAGAACTTGTGATAGTAGTTCACCAGTCCAAGATATGATCTCAACTGAGACACATTTTCAGGTGTTGGTGCATTAATCACAGCTTCAATCTTGTCTGGAGACTTGTGTAAACCGTCCTTGTCAATCACATGCCCACAGTATGAGATTTCCTTTTTGAAAAACTCACACTTGTCTCGGTTCGCTCGGAGCCCATACTCCCGTAACCTGATGAGCACCTGTTCGAGGTTGGAAAGGTGGTCGTTGTCATTCTTGCCAGTAATGATGATATCATCAAGATAACACTGAGTACCTGGGATCCCCTGCAGGACTTGGTCCATTGCCCTTTGCCAGATCGCAGGAGCTGATGCTATTCCGAATACCAGACGATTGTACTGGTAAAGGCCTTTGTGCGTATTTATTGTCAGGTACTTCTTTGATGCATCATCAATTTCCATTTGGAGATAGGCCTGGGCCAAGTCAATCTTTGTGAAGCGTTCCCCTCTTGACAGGGAAGCAAAGATGTCCTCAATGCGAGGCAATGGGTACTGTACTGTGTGGAGGACTGGGTTAACAGTCACTTTAAAGTCTCTGCAGATGCGCACTTTTCTTGGCTTTCCTGGTTTTGTGCTGGAGGTTTTCTTCATCACTGGAACTATAGGTGTGGCCCATTCACTCCAATCCACCTTGGACAGGACCCCTAACTGCTCCAAGTTCTCCAGCTCTGCTTCTACTGAAGGGCGAATTGCATAAGGCACTGGTCTGGCCTTATGGAACTTTGGATTTGCGTTCTCCTCAATCTTAATTTTTGCTTTCATGCCCTTAAGTGTTCCTATTCCCTTCTTGAACACTTCCTGAGAGTCAGAGAGTATTTGTGACAGTCTCTCAGGAGTGGCGTTGCTGTCCTCCTTTGCTGACACAAACAGTGCTTGGATGGTGTGCCAATCCAACTGTATTTTCCTGAGCCATTCGCGTCCCAGTAATGGTGGTCCTCCATTTTTCAGTACATAGATGTTCAATTGCGGTTTTTTTTTTTGTATGTCACTGTCACTTTTATTTTACCTTTGGGGCACACTCTTTGTCCTGTATATGTCTTTAACAGTACTTTAGTTGGCCTTAGCGGTATGTGTGAAAACAGTCGTTTGTCGTCATGTACAGAGATCACTGTTAAAGCTGAGCCTGTGTCCAACTCAATTTTCAGCCTAACTCCTGCCACTTCTGGAGTAACCCATATTATTCTGTGATCCCCTGTCTCTTTCACACTGTGTAGTTTTAGACAAGCCAGATCCTCTTCCTCTGAGTCTGTGTCACTTTTTTCTTTATCTGAACTGTCTCCAGTCACGTGGTGTACCTTCTTGTATCTATCTTTGAAAGGTTTCTTGTTTTCAGTCACTTGATGTACTTTTTTGTTACTCTGTATTGTATCAGTTTTCGGCTTCTTATTTGCTTTGCAGACTCTTTCAATGTGCCCTCGTCTGCCACATTGTCTGCAGTCAAACCAACAGTCATTGTGGTCATGTGACATTTTGCCACAGCGATAGCACTTCTTTTCTTGTTTCAGTGACATTTTATTAGTTGAATATTCCAGGGATTTTTGTTGAATTTCTAAAGCGCCACGTGCTGCTGCTTCCATTGATATTGCAATACTCAGAGCCTTCTCCAATGTGAGGTCTTTTTCAGACAGGAGCTTCTTTTGTGTGCTTTCACTTTGCATGCCACACACAAATCTGTCCCTCAATGCGTCTGATAAGCCCACTCCAAATTGGCAATGTTCTGATAATTTGCGCAACTTTGCCAAATATTCAGAAATGCTTTCATTTTTGCTCTGGTTCCGTTTATGGAATTTAAATCTTTCGGCTATGAGCAGTGGGTTGGGGCTGAAATGGTCTTGGAGTGTGTCCACTATTTGTTTGAATGTTTTGTTTGCTGGCTTTTCAGGGGTTAATAAACTATGTAGCAGCCCGTATGTCTTTGCGCCCATAACACTCAGCAAAACAGTGGCTTTCTTTTCTACCTCCACTCCGTTAGCCTCACAGTACAACTCCACTCTTTCAATGTAAGTTGCCCAGTCTTCAATGCTGCTATCAAATGCTGCAATCGTGCCAATCATCGCCATTTTGTTTTTCCAAACCCGTTTTTCTTTCTTTACTAGTTAGCTAGCGTCATGCAAGGCCTGTGCACTTTTCACTTGACTTACGTATCCCCTGTCTAGCTTAGCAAGCGTGCTCCGTTTTCTCTACCTTCTCGCTCCTTTCTTCCAAATTTCGGTGTCCTCTGGATGCGATGTGAGAATAGGAAGACGTAGGTTCATAATTCTCATCGCCAATTTGTTGTGTTTGTACCGCTATACACAACTACATAAAATAATAAAGCAGCAGAGACTGAGAGTAACTTCAAGTGATCTTTACTGGGTAACTGGAACTTCGGCACTGACTGTACAAATTGATACGCGTCTGTTATATACGCTCGCAACTAAGGATGTACATCCGCAAAACAAAGTAGTCCCTTCAATGTTGTATACATTACAGTTTTACTGCATGTAAATAGCGCGGTCTCTGTAGGATTAAGACCAAACGTGATGACGTCACCACATGGGTCACGTGACATTCCCAGTGGCAGGAAACGTCATGACGTCATGACGTCAGACTGAGGAGTGTCTTCCCTCAGTCCTCGTGGAGCCAGCATTGAGCATAGACCTGTTAGTTAGTTCTCCTGAGTTTTGATTGCCACTTCTGCAAAACAGTATTGAACTTCGTTTGGTTGACAGACTGACTTGATCTCAGTCCTTTGGTTAGGAATCTAGCAATTCCTACAATGTAAATCAGCAATGGTCCCCAGTGCTCACGATACTCAGGAAATGCTAAAGCTGACACAGGGTGCACCAGCCCCAGCATACCCGTGTGATATTTCTCCATCTAATCCAGGGCTGTCAAACTGACGGTCCCCGGAAAACATTCATCTGGCCCACTTTGCGCCTTTCTTCTGGTTGCTGAGTTTGAAGCGGTGCCATGAGAATTGCGCCTCTTAAACTTAGTGACACAACAGCACCCCATCCCCCATGCACTGACCTCACCAATAACCCCCACTCCGTGACCTCTAACCCCCACCTCCCCCGTTCCGTGACCTCTAACCCCCCTCCTCTGCCCCGTGACCGCTAAACCCCACCTCCCCCGCTCCATGACCTCTAACTCCCACCTCCCCTTCATGCTCCATGACCGCTAACCTCCCCTCCCCGCTCCCTGACCTCTAACCCCCACCTCCCCCGCTCTGTGAGCTCTAACCCCCAACTCCCCCGCTCCGTGACCTCTAACCACAGCATGGTGGCATAGTGGTTAGCACTGTTGCCTCACAGCGCCAGGGACCCGGGTTCAAATCCGGCCTCGGGTGACTGTCTGTGTGGAGTTTGCACATTCTCCCCGTGTTTGCGTGGGTTTTCTCCGGGTGCTCCGGTTTCCTCCCACAGTCCAAAGATGTGCGGGTTAGGTTGATTGGCCATGATAAAAATTGGCCCTTCGTGTTAAGGGGGGATTAAATACGTGGGGTTACGGGGTTACGGGGATAGGGCTTGGGTGGGATGGCTGTCGGTGTAGGGACCGGGTGCTAGGGTTTGGATGATCAGCCATGATCTCGTTGAATGGCGGAGCAGGCTCGAAGGGCCGAATGGCCTACTCCTGCTCCTATCTTCTATGTTTCTATGTAACCCCTACCTCCCCCGCTCCGTGTCCTCCAACCCCCACCTCCCCTGCTTTGTGGGCTCTAACCCACACTCAACCCCGCCCCCACCACTGCTGGTGCCCCACTCAGCAGTAACCAGACTGGCTTGTGGAGGGGAGAGAGACACGTGGGCCTCAATATTAATCCCCTGCTCCCACGATGGGCGGGAGAGGGTCGGAGGGGCGTTAAAGACTTAAATACGGGGAACGTGTCTCCAACACGCGGCGTGCACGCTCACCACCTTATATATGGCGGTGGATCTCAGGGCGACTGAGTGTCCCACTGTGCAGAGCCGGGACACATCATTGACATATTTAAATCAGCCTCCCACAGTGCAATTGGGAGCCTGATTTAAAATTCACTGCTGGTCAGCGGGTTTCCCAGGGGTCGGAAAACCCGGCAGTGGAAGGGAAGCGGCAGCTGTTGGCTCCACAAGGTAAGTGTCTTTCTCAGTGTTCCTTGTGGGCCAGGACATAACAAGGAAGCATTTGGCCTCCAATCTCCCGATTATCGACCACCCTTCCCATCGCGGCCTCACTCCCCTCTTCCCCTCGCAGCCTCTCTCCCCCTCCCCATTACGGCCTCTGTCCCCCCTCCCTATCGCTGCCTCTCTCCCCCCTCCCCATTGTAGCCTCTCCCCATCGCAGCCTCTCCCCCCTCCCCATCGCAGCCTCTCTCCCCTTTATTACAAGAGGATTTGAGTATGAGTAAAGACATCTTTCTGCAATTATATAGAGCCCTGGTGAGACCACACCTGGAGTATTGTGTAATTTTGGTCTCCTTACATAAGGAAGGATATACTTGCCATAGAGGGAGTGCAATGACAGTTCACCAGACTGATTCCTGTGATGGGGGCACTGTCCTACGAGGAGAGATTGAGTAGACTAGGCCTATATTCTCTAGATTTTAGAAAAATGAATGGTGATGTAATTGAAACATACTAAATTCTTACAGGGCTTGACAGGGTAGATGCAGGGAGGGTGTTACCCCTGTCTGGGGAGTCCAGAACCAGGGGTCACAGTCTCAGAATAAGGGGTCGGCCATTTAGGACTGAGATGAGGAGAAATCTCTTCAGAGGGTGGTGAATCTTTGGAATTCTCTGCTCCAGAGGGCTGTGGAGGCTCAGTCGTTGAGTATATTCAAGACAGAGATCAATAGATGTTTGAATATTAAGGGAATCAAGGGATTTGGGGATAGTGCTTGAAAGTGGAGTTGAGGTAGAAGACCAGCCATGATCTTATTGAATGGCGGAGCAGGCTCGAAGGGCCTAAAGGCCTAACCCTGCTTCTATTTCTTATGTTCTTATGTTCCTTCAGTTAAACATTGGGAACATCTAAGACATTGCTTGCAGCTCCACCACAAACTCCATTCCTTGGCCACCGATTCCTTCTCTGTTCCCTGGCCACTATGTCATGCAAGATCCTGCAAATTCATTGGCAGGATAGGTGCATCAATGTCAGTGTTCTTGCTCAGGCCAACATCCCCAGCATCGAAGCTTTGACCACGCTCAATCAGCTCCGATGGACGGGTCACATTGTCTGCATGCCCGATACGAGACTCCCAAAACAAGCGCTCTACTTGGAGCTCCGGCACGGCAAGAGAGCCCCAGGTGGGCAGAGGAAACGCTTCAAGGACACCCTCAAAGCCTCCTTGAAAAAGTGTAACATCCCCACCAACACCTGGGAATCCCTGGCCTAAGACCGCACAAAGTGGAAGAGAAGCATCCGGGAAGGCGCCGAACACCTCGAGTCTCTTCGCCGGGAGCAAGCGGAAGCCAAGAGCAGGCAGCGCACGTCAACCCAAGCACCCCACCCAACTGCCCCTTCAACCATTGTCTGCCCCACCTGTGACAGAGACTGTAGGTCCCGCATTGGACTAATCAGTCACCTGCGAACTCATTTTTTAATGTGGAAGCAAGTCATCCTCAGTTCCGAGGGACTGCCTAAGAAGAAGAAGATATCAGGTTGAACCCAATGGTTTGCCACCACAGCGTCCCTGAACTTCCAACTCCATAATCCTCTCCATCACAAAGCCCTCCCATTTCCACCTCTGTAACATTGCCCATCTCTGCTCCTGCTTCAGCCCACCTTCCTTCCTATAGCTGAGGGTTTTCAGCTTTCAGAATTGTCGCCATTGTATGTATCATGAAATTTCCAATGTTCTCACCAACAATACATGGAAGGAGCTCACAGGCTTGTTTGTTACAAAGATTAAGACCATCTGTTCATCTGCCTCTGCTGCACCCACCAATCCCCTTGTCAGCCAAGCCAAACCTCTCCAAAGGCTCCCCTGTGCCCTAGCCCTGAACCCATGTCTTTCTCTAGTTTCTCCCTTACCTCCTGCTCTTTCTATGTGAGTGAGACCCACTTCCTGGCTTCCTTGACCCCATTCCCACTAAACTGTTGGCCACTAATTTACTACTAGTGTTTATTTCAGTATCACAGCACATAAGCTAAAAACAAAGATGAAAGGGCCTAAAAAGTGAATCTGTGAGCTGCAAAGATTGATTAGATAAGATTAAAACAGTCTACATATGCTAGAAATATGAAACAAAAGCATCTATGAAAATAAATCATTTTTTTGGGACCAGAGTTCTTTAGAACTAAGAGTTGAATAAAG